>NC_087458.1:22198741-22505157 GCF_036321535.1 Camelus dromedarius
TAACCCTAAGTTTTGAATGGCACGAGCAAGCTTAATTTTATAAATTGGGTCATGCCAGTGGGTATAATTCAAGTTAATGAGAAAGCTTGTCATTTTCTGAGATGTTCTTTTCCATCTTCAAGTTGCTTTTGCACTGAGAAATCTCTGGGTCAGACATGGAGTAGTGGGGTGCTTCGACTATGCCTCTTGTGTGGTGTTTCATGAGAAAATTCTTATCTCCCTACCCTCCAGTTTCTACATTAATATGTCGTACACTTACATATACAGAGTCTTTAAGAGTCATGTCACTCTTTGAGTTATTATACAAGTTAGCAAAAAACAGGAATAGAGATAGTGAGAGCTGAAAAGAGACTTGGCGATCATCAACTCTTTAGAGGAGAAAACAGAGAACACTGAGACTGTGTCTTCTTTGAATAGCATTTTAGAAGCTACTTGGATGCCACATACAAGGAACTAGAGCAAGATTTTCCTTCAAAAGGCCAATACATGACCAAAATCTCTGCTTCTGATTTCCCCTTGCTTCCTCTTTAATCACGTAGGTTTCTTGGCTGCCAGTGTAATGATCTTCAGTGTAGCAGACGTTATAAATCTGCCTTCATAATTTCTGGGCCATTTTTTTTTTCCCCAGCTAGTAAAGTTTTTAGGTAGTAGATGCTGCAATTATAAGCTTCCAGGAAATCCTGTAAGTACATATAATGATACTGAGAGTACTTAAAAGGCATCAACCAATCAGGATAGACTTTGGCTGGCCAGAGTCCTGGAGTGGGGTCTTGGAAGTCTGGGAGACCAGGAGCTAAAACTTGTATTGCTGCATCACACAGAGATTCACGGATTCCAGAGGAGGGGGCGTATTGGACCAAAAAGAAGAAGAGCACTGGGGCAAGGGAGTTGGCTTGGGGCGGTGACTCTTCAGCAGTTGGTGTAGAAGTGTCCCTGCAGGTACACAGCAGAGCGGCAGGAGCCCTGCCTATAGCCGTGCTAATGTGGTGACCCATAATGTAGGAACCAATTACTCTTGAAAAGTCAAAGCTGTTGATTCCAGGAAAAGGCTGAGCTGTGGGAAGTTCAAGTGTCCGTTGTACATTTCTGTCCCTTCAGGTGCAGTGTGTTCCCCGTCGTGTGTAATCCCCCCCAGTGATCCCGTCATTCTTCCTGAGAACGTCACTGCTGACACTCTGGAGCACTGGATGGAACCCGTCAAAGTCCAGGTGAGGAAAGGGTCGTTTTTAGGTGCCGAGGATGTCAACCGACAGCGTAGTCTCAGGAGTAAATTTCAGAGGCGTTCAAGGCATCCTTAGAGCAAACAACCACGTGGGTCATTCTTAGAGAGACAGATTGAAAACCAAGAAGAAGAAAAGAGAAAAGCTTGGGGGGAAAAAGATGATCCACATCGCAAGGAAATGTTGAAAGCTAATACAGAAGGAAGACTCAGAAACAGAGAGAATGATAATCCAGGAAGGAGATTGAAAGAGAAAATTGCTACTAATAGAAAAAACAGGACGGGAAATCTTAGGATAAGCCAAGAAATGAGCAAATATAGAAGAAGGATGGAGAGGGACAAATCAGCTAGAAAAAACGAAAATAAAAAACTGAAAACAGGGAGACAGTGAGTCAGGAAGTAAGAACAGAGTTGCCTTTCCTGCCTGCATTCCCCACTCTCTCTAAACCCTGAAAGCTGTTCCCTGGGCCTTCAGATATTCAGAGTCGGTCCTGAGCAAGATCAGGACATCTGCAACCTCTTCTCTGGGCTTTCTGTTTATTTTCATCCTCCTGTGAAACCCTGAGGACTCTGCCTCCCTGCGGGGCCCCCTGGTCCCTCCTTTCTGTCTCACATCCCTGTCCCCTGTCTCCTCAATGCCCCTTCCAAACCAACCCCCCTGCCTGCCCCCTGAAATCACCCACTCTTAAATCTAATACCAACAGAATAAACCACTCATCACCCTCGCTGCTGTCACCTCTGACCCCTCCGGTCGCTCCCTCCCCTGATTTCTTAAACCTTTTAGCTCCTGGCTCATAGTCACTTTTCCTAATCTAATACTCCTGGCATAACTCTTACTGATTTCAACATCCACATACTACGTCCTTCCCAAACCGGGGTTCTCTGTTCCATGGCTTTTTGTTGTTGTTGTTTTCCTCCAGTGATGCCTTTAGCTTCCTGCCTTTCTCTTCCACGCGCCTTCCTGGGCTCACTCTAGTCTTGCTGCAGTGACCTCTTGGCTGATTCTTGAACATGCCAGGCACACTCCCACCACAGGCCCTATGCCCTTTGCCTAGAATTCTCTTCTCCCAGCTATCTGTGTGTCTTGCTTTGTTTTTTTCTCTCCTTAGGACCAATCATGACCGTGCACATTATGCATTTTACTTGTTTATCTTCTTTGGCTCTTTCCACCACTAGAGTAAAAAGATCAATGAGGGATTGTTGTCTGTTTTGTTCAGTACTCTATCCACAGATCCTAGACCACTGCCTAGTATGTAGTAGGTGCTCAATAAATATTTGTGAAACAAATAAATGTAAAATAGAAAGAAAAGGCTACAAAAGGTGTGAATGGAGAAGATCTCATGGTAAATTGTGTCTTCTTGGAATGGGGAAGGTGGAGATATCAGAAAGCCTGGAGTATGGTTGCTTTATTAGACTGTCTAAGAAACAAAACCCTTGGAAGGCTGTTCCCACAGAGTCACCAAGAGATGGGCTCTAGAGATGTATCACATTCCATTTGGAAAGCGTTCTCAGATTGATCCTTTTTTGTCACAGGCTAATTGTGCCGTATTATTGGCAGGGATTTGTGTCAAAGTGGGACGATCAGAAAAAAAGTACTCTTAAGTATGATTCAGGGTTGCGAGGTGGAGACTAGCATGACCTTATTATTTCAGTCGGTCAGTCAGTCAGTCACTCAGCAAACTTACTGGGACTCACATGCCCTGGAACTGTGCTTTGTGCTGGGAATATGGAGGTGAAAAAAATGAGAGTCCCTCTGTTTACAAGACTTACTATGATCTCGCCACGAAATGGAACATTTATAATAAGGCACCATGGGAAGTGGTCGGGTTGTGGTCAAAGTGCTGTGGGAACATTTGAGAGGAAGCAACTCATTCTTCTGCTCAGGAGCTTTGGGGAGTTGGGGAAAGATCATGGACCAGGAAGCTTTTCCTCTGGGCCTGAAACTGTGATCAAGAGGAACATTCTAGAGGATAAGGAGTGGTGAGAAGTTCTGTGTGGCTGAAACCAGGGTCTGTGTGGTGGGGAGGGGGAGGGGCAATGGGAGCTGAAAGGATGAGATGGGGAGGGGCAGGTAGGACCCCACAGGCCAGGTGCGCCCCTCTTAGGACATTGAACCTGGTGAGAACACCGTGGGGGCAGGACGGGCCCCCCACGGGTGTGAGGGCGCTGTGAAGACTGCGTGGGAGTGAGAAGGAGGAAGCCAGGAGAACACCTTGTGTGGTTCTCCCATCCCCTGGCCTCTCCAGACTTTGTCCCACTTCCCACAGTCTGTTGTGAAGGTTTAGCTGGAATGACAGTCCCCTGGAGAACAAGCTTCTGCCTCAGGGCGCCTCATGAGGTGCCAGATGGCCTGGACCCTTTCCGTCAGTCCCTTAAACTCCGCTTTCTGTGCTGAAAGACTTCTCTTTCTCTGTGAGCAGTGAAAGGCGGAATGGCTTGGGATATTTCAGTCTGTTTCTTCCACTTGAGAAATGAACTGCTTCAGGGACCCTTCTACACTCACTCCACCATCTACCCCACAAGGCATCCGATGGGCACAGTTGATGGTGTGTGAGGCCAGGGGCAGGCCTCCCAGTGACTGGGGCTCTCCCAGCCCTGCTTTTCCAATGGGACATTCGGAGAAGAGCAGGTCACTTTTCTTCATGAAGAGAGCAGGGGTACCAGTCAGAGACCTGCCTGCTTCCAAACTGGAAAACAGTCTATCCTCTATTTTATAAAACTCCCTCTTTCTCAGCTATCCTCTGGGGAAGTCACTATCATTTATTTACCTCTATTCCATAGCATTTCTAGGTTCAGGTTTCCATTCCTAGCTCCCCTTTCAGGGCTGGGCACTTTGTAGGTGTCTTACGAATGTTGGCTGGATAAGCAAACAAACTGCCACAGCATCATTTTCTACTTTGGAAGTAAATGTATATTTTCTCTTCACACTGGGGGCATTTCAGCAGCTTGGTGCTGCTATGTGTAATTACATCCTTATTAATTCCAAGTTGCCCAGCCTGGAGAGAAAATGTGGAATTTATTTTCTTCTTAAGCCAAACACCAAACATTATCATCTGTGTCATTGCATTTAATTATGTCTATGAGCTAGTCAGGAAATCCCTGGTTTTGGAAAATAGGTTATCCAGGCGTAATTTTGAGGATGACAACGTGTCAGAAACATCATAGATTTTGCAACTAAAAAATGTACTTTGGAAAAAGCTGATTTTTTATGCATGAGCTCTGTTATTCACCCGCTGCATAACCTTAGGCTGGTTTACTGTTCGGTGCCTCCATTTCCTTGTCTTTAAAATAGGTATAATGCTTCATTCATCAAGTTCCTGTGAGATGAGGCACACAGGGATAGAACCTAGCTTTGTGTTTGATGCGTAATAACCTTTCCTGATCAGTTGTCATTCCTCCTGGAGACGGGTTGCTTCCCCTCACCTCTGCCTGCCTTTCTCATCTGCAGTGACACGCCCTGCCCTTTATGATTTTGGGGTACAACTCAACTACGTAGTGGTGGGTCACAGTCTGCAATATTATTAGGGGCACGATTACTTCAGTGGCACCGTTGAGACTTGGGTCATATTTCTGTGTGAAAATAAAGCAAAGTAATTAAATCAGCTGCTTCCAACAAAGGAGGGGAAGAATTGAGGCAACTCACAAAATGAACCTCATCCCTACCTTAGAAGAGTAATTTGTTCCTTTAAAAAAAAAAAAATCCCAAAGTTCAGAAGTTCAAAAGTTGAAAACATAATTAACATTCCCTGAACCCCCAAATCAATATTCTTTATGTTAAAAGAAAACCAAGGGTTAAATCGACAGTAACACTAGTTCTCACCGAGGGGCTGCACATGCTGTTACCTGTGTTCTCGCTGCTGTTTCATACATAAAAATTGAGAAGGGCTGCTTACAAACGAAGCTTACATGGGATGCTTCGCCTTTAGGGAGGCAAACCTTTATTATAACAGAAAAACAAGAAAAAGAAGTCAGTGGAAGCAAAAGAGATGACGATGAGGGCTCATTACCCTTGTGTTCCCAGGTCCTCAGAGATGAGACTGTGCACCGACCGTAGACGGCCCCATAACGTCTGCCGTCTGTGGCACCCATGGCTCTTGAGGGGTGGGAGATCAAAGCTCGTCCTCACAAAGGAGAAGGAATGCCTTACAAACCAAAGCAGTTGTATTCAGTGAAAGTCTTTCTCAAGTAAAAACCTTCTAACTTACATTGACGTATCTTGAAGCACGTTCCATACTGTACTCAGTCTTCAACACCGGTGTCCTTAAGAATCACCTGGGCGCTTTGTAAAGGGAATAGACCTGGGTTCCCCGCCTCGGAGTAAGGCTGGCCGTGCCTTGGGGTATGCACTTTTTTAGCAAGCACCCCAGGTAATTCCACCGTAATGCTTTGAGAAACACTGCTACTATAAAATAAAATACTGGCGACATAAATATTTTACGTACAAGCACACCTATTTGGAGCCGGGCTCGTCTGTTTAGTGCATGATGATCTCCTATGTCGTGGAAATCCCTGCTACCTCCCACGCTTCAGATACCTTTGTATCTGGCAAGATAACAGAGCAGTGGATTAAACCTCATCATTTTCTCTAGTCTGCTTCCAATGACTTCATTCTTTGTAATAAAAATGATGTCTTACGTTTGGATAAGGCTTTATTGACTTCAAAGTTGTATATATAACATATATATATACATTTTATATATTTATAATTTTATTTGAATCTTATCACAGACCAATAAACTAAGAAAGGAAGATTTTATTATCCTTATTTTACCAACAAATTAAATGTTGCTAGATGATCTGTCCAAGGTTGCATAGCTTTCAAGAAATGGAGAAAATGCAACCAGCTTCTGACTCCAAGTTCGATGTGATTTCCCCTGAATCACCCTATTAGCTGTAGTCTCTCTCTCTCTCTCTTTTTTTTTAATTTCCTAGTGTGTGTTTGGGTTAGTTTGCCCATCAGATAGAAAAGACTTCCCCCAATCATGAGAATCAACTTGTTCCCACACTTCCCTTCCCTCCCCGTAGAGTCTAACAAAAATAGAGAGGTATTTGCCTGTAATTCTGCTTTTCCTTATTGTGAAAGAGTTTGTTTTTAAAGAACAATCAAGTATACTTTTCAGGTTCCTATGCAGTTTACTTGCCTGTCTCTGGAGGGGGTTCTACTGGTTTTTAATCCTGAAAATGATACCTGACTCCTAGAATAATATACCTTTCATTAAAGGAAGAATTTCTGAGGATTTACGTAGTCTGGGGTTTGGATGAGAAACAATTCAAAGTAGCAACTGGTATAAAAGGCAGAGTTAGGTCCTCCGGAGTTCAAACACTATGCACCTTACCCCTTAGAGCCTCTGTCCACTCACCAGCAAGGGTGACGATGGAGTGTTATTTGTCTTGAGGGGTTGTTATAAAAATTCAAAATAACCCTTTTGAAATGTCTTGCAGTTTGCTAACTCATAGTTCCTCTGAATTATGAAAAATTGAAATTTCAGTTCACTTAGGACAAATCTTACCTTCGGAAATTCCCTGCGTCTCTGAAAAGACATCACCAGCTGTCTCTAAGAAAGAAAAATATTGTTCTATAAATTCTTTGCTTATTAGTGTGTGTGTGTGTCTAGGTAGAAATGTGTAGGTCGTTTGTTCGCCTTTTCTCTGTCCTTTTTACAAACGGGGCTGGGAAGACAATTAGTAGCCCGGCAGTGCTTCCTATTGGAACAGCTCTGACCAAAGAAGCAATTGCTGACAGCTCTGGTTGTGGGACAAAGAGAGCAAGGATGAACACATACGATCATTTCTGAATGTTTCAAGGACAGGCTGGCTGTGGGAAACCAGAGGTAAAGATTTGAGATTCCCAAACGGACTCCGTGGGCCTTTGTTGTTGTAACGGTGTCTTCCTCCTTCACCTGCTACACTCAGGGACTTAGACCTTTCCGTGGTGATGGCATCAGCAGAGAAATAGCCCTGCAGAAAAAGAAGATGCCAAACAAAAGGACTTCTTGGCTGTCAAGCAAATCCCTGCCGGTCCAGGTGATGGAGCAGGGGAATCTGGCAGTTGGGACAGACAGGAGACAGCCAGCTGCACCATCAGTACCGCCGCTCAGACCCAGGAACGAGGCTGCCACCAGACTGCCCTGTTGTGCCTCTCGGGCAGTACCTGGTTGCCTGGTGGTCTAGGGGGCCTGAGCTGGGGGCGTGGGAAGAGCTCCCTGTGGACTTCCACTGCGAGCCCTTCATGCTGTTCTGAGCCCTGCTTTTCCTTGTCTTCATTTTCCCCTCCTTCTTCCTCTTTTCTGTTATTCTAACACCAAACTGTCAGAGTCTTGAGGGTAGGAATGTCTCGCCTTCATCCCCAGACCTCCTCAGTGCATGACTCCTTCCACCCGTTGCTCAGAACGAGGTTGCTGTCGGAAACCAAAGAGCCCGTAGCAAAGCTCGGCTCCCACCTCCCCAGAGCCATTGCTCATGGCAAACCTTTGTATTTTTCCCAAAAGGCTATGTAAGGTTGATTTTTTAAATTATTGCCCTTAATTACTGTGTCTGGAGAATGTTTTATCAGATCTTGCGATTTTCCTATTTAAAATAGGAAAATTGATGTTTTGACTTAAAGCTATAAAGAAGTGGTCTTTTGGAGAGATTATTTTCTGCACATAATACAGCAATTGTTTGCATGTAATGAGGTTTTCTAAATTGTGTTTGAAAATGTCTCTGAAGTACAAAAGGATCCATCGTAATGTATCATGTGAGTTTGCTTCATAAATTCATTTTTCACAGATTGAACAATACTTTTTCTTTTTTCTAGGTATCATAATGAGGAATTAGGGAGGTCCAAATTAGTGAGATTTTCCTGTGGCTACACACATTAGGTTTGCAAGGATTCTCAACACGTAATGGAATCCCTCTCTCAAATTCCCAGCTTTTCAACAGATTTGCTCAGTCAAAACAAATCTTAAAATTTCTGACTGTTTTCCCAAGTTGGTCCCCCAAGAATTAATAATTCCTTCAATGAAACCAGAATGTTTTAAGAGAAAGAGAAAAGCAGGGAGAGAAATAGAAGATAGTAACTCCCCAGGAGCCAGTTTCCCACTAACGTGTCTCCCCCTCCTGTCTGTCTCCTTGTCTCCTAATCCTTGGCCTCCCCTGACCTCAAGTGTCCTCTTGATGCGAGCAGTTGTGTGTAACAGCTCCAGTGACACTTGCCACACATCATGGGAGAACAAATCCCTCAGACGTGAGTCATGAGAAGATCTTCTTTTTCATCAGTTTTAAGTTTGGCATTGTTCCCTCTCTGCTTGGATAAGCCTCAGGCATCAATTCCCTCTTCTCTCGAGAAGAGTAGACAAGACAGCCTTGGAGCATGAGCGAAAAGGAACCAAAAACCCGACTGCAGGGGCATGTGCTTTGATCCAAGTAAATATGCAGAATAATGCTGTCTTTGATTTAGGAGCTGCATGCATATATGGTAATAAGAAAATCGTCAAAAACCTGGGCAGGAGCGGAACTTTGTGGTCTGATGTGATTAGTAGCCCATTCTGTCAAGTAACTATGCCTGACGAAAAAAACAATTGAGCAATTTGGTGTTAGACCTTCATGTTGGCTAACCACCAGTCTTGTGACTTTTAACAAGACATTTAACCAGGCAACAGCCTTCATCCAGCTCTATGACCATCCTAATAACTCTTAACCGGTTTTCCTTCCCCTCCTGTCTCCCTCCCTCCCTTCTCTCTCTCTCTGTCTCTCTGTCTGTCTGTCTGTCTCTCCTTCTCTCCCTCTTCCCTGCTCCTCCTTTCCCTTCAGCTCTCCCTTTGCTCTTCCTTCCTGTCTTCTCTTTAATCCCTTGCTTTTTCAAAAAATTTAAAATGACCCAACCCAGAGGAAATCTTTAAACTGGTTTTCTCATAAACCTTTTCCTTTTGAAAAGTTCCAAACAAATCCTTGGCACTTAATTGTTCACCATTGATTCATCTGAGAAGTGGCTTGCTTATAGTATAACAACAATAGTTATAATCATATACAAATGTGTAGAAATAATAATTTTAACATTCAGAATAGTTGTTAACAATAGGGAGGAAGGAAGGAGAATGATGTTGGAGAGACACATTTAGGGGACAGTAATTGAATCTCTAGTGGCTCAAACTCTGGAAGCAGATACAGCAAATGTTAAGATTTTATAAAATTGGGCAGAGGGTATAAGATGATCTTTCAGTTATTCTCTGTAGATTTCCAAATATAATATGTAGGGTTATAATTTATCAAAAGTATTCCAAATAGCCAAGACATGGAAACAACCTAAATGTGCATTGACGGATGACTGGATAAAGAAGTTGTGGTATATTTATACAATGGAATACTATTCAGCCATAAAAATGTCAACATAACGCCATTTGCAGCAACATGGATGCTCCTGGAGAATGTCATTCTAAGTGAAGTAAGCCAGAAAGAGAAAGGAAAATACCATATGATATCACTCATATGTGGAATCTAAAAAAAAAAAAAAAAAAAAGAAGAAGGAGACAAATGAACTTAAATATAAAACAGAAATAGACAAACCGTCTCACAGACATTGAATAAAAACTTGTGGTTGCTAGCAGGGAAAGGGGGTGGGAAGGGACAGACTGGGAGTTCAAGATTTGTAGGTACTGACAGGTATATATAGAATAGATAAACAAGTTTATACTGTATAGCACAGGGGAATATATTCAAGATCTTGTAGTAGCTCACAGTGAAAAAATACAAAAATGAATATATGTATATTCAGGTATGACAGAAGTTGACACAACATTGTAAACTGACTATAACTCAATTTAAAAAAAACGTATTCCAGAAAATAAGGAAGTCATATTGCACTGTTCAAAGATAGACTGAGGCATGCTAAAAATTTTAAGAGTTTATCTGAGCAAAAATCTACTTGAGTCGGGCAACACCAAACCAGAAGGGGTTGGGAGTGCTCCACCAACAGGAGCTGGGGAGAGACTTTATTTCAGAGGAAGATGGAAGGAAAGCGAGGAAACTGCTGATTGGTTATAGCCGAAAGCCCAGTTGGTGGTTCATGGCTGATTGTCCTTTAGTTTCAATTTCAAAACCTTGAAGCGTTGACAGGCTGAGATTCTGGTTTGCTTCCGCAGGCCACCAGGGCATTAGCGCCGCCTCAGTGTCATGGCTTCCTTGTTTAATTAATTTAACACACCTCCCCAGGAGCTAGTCCTTCTCTGCCTCCTTCACACTAGTTTTCTTCCTGTTCCACTTCCCTCTTTCACCACCCCACCGCAAACGTGCCCATAAAATTTAGGGCCTGAAAAACATTTCAAATTTTCCTCCAATTTTGATCAATAAGTAGTTATTCGATTAATTCTACATGCAGATCTTTTCTTACGAGCTGAATGACTTTTATAGGCCAGAAGATAAAGGAGAATCCGAGAGATACACCATCCCATTTAGTGGTTGACAAACGCTTGTTAAACATTGTCCCTAAGTCACTGAGATAAAATGTATGAATGGGAGACAGTCCCTATTCTCAGGGATTTTGCAACCTAGGTAGCAGGTGACACAGGTGCCAGAAACTTTTGCAGTTACAGAGATTAAGAAGCTTGCCAGTCTTAAAACCGAATTATAGAATATTAAAGAAAAATCACTGAGATGGGTGTCATCAATTCTACTATCATGAACTTACTCTATAGATATAATTGCATGTGAATGAAATGACTTATCTATAAGTTTTGGTTGTTAGAGCAGAAGACTGAAAATAACCTAAATATTCGTTAATACGGTGTGGTTAAGTCAGGTTACATCCACGCAGTGGAATAATACGCAGTCAGTAGAATGCAGCGTCGCAGATACCGTAAAATGAACAGAAGACTAAGGAACATTATGAAGTGAAATACAGCAAGGCAAACAAACAGCAATAAACTAACGCACTAAATAAGATGATAGTATTGTAGAATTTGTATGAGCAAATAAATAATTCTATATATGCATGTATGTGCACAGGCTATCTCTGTAATTTTACAAAAAAGAACTAAAAATAAGATGGGCGAAATTCAGGTAGTTGGGAGCAGGAGTAGGAGGGAGATTGTGTAGCCTTTTATGACTTCTCTATTTTTTTTACTGTGAACGTGTATCACATAATAAAATAAATTACATAAAAATAAAAAGATGTAGAAAATAAATTGGAAATAATAAGCGGAAAGAGCATTGGAGAAGAAGAATTGAAAGTGAAGACAGACTCTTTTCCGTTCTTTTTCTTTTTTTTCTTCTGTTTTCCCCTTTGCAGTGTATTTTTAGAATTTCTCCTGCATGTGCAAAGATGGTGGGTAGGGTAGAAGGTGTGAAGGGCCTAAGAGGAGCTGGTACTGTCAGTTCAGAGTGTTCTGCTGAGTTCTGGCTGTGGTGGTCACGTGAGTCGGCCGAGGCTCAGCATCCCTTCACGTGGAGGAACTGCTGTCCTGCCAGCTACCCCCCCCCCCCCCCGCAGACCGTGGGCCTTTTCAGGGCAGCGACTGGACTGGTGAATCTTCAGATCCGTGACTGACCGACTACGGCGGGGTACCAGGGGTCTTTAGTGGATCCACTGGTATGAGAAGGAATAAAGTTACCATATATTTGCATTTCTAAGGGCTCAAGTTATGGCATTTTGCCATTACTGTTACTTGATGACAGCAACAAAGTGTGAAACATTTGTATTTTAAATAATGAAAGTCATGCCCACTGCTAAGTAGAGTTTTAGTGGGACCCACTTTAGAACACAAACAAGAATCGTTTCTACGCAGCAGAGCCATTGTTTATATGCAGATGGTTCTGCGTAAGTGGCCCTGAGCACAGGAGAATAGATCACGTTTTCAGTAGGCTAACACCCCATTGTGTTTACCTTATATGTTTGTATCATACTGTGCAGTCGGCCCTTCGTATCAGCGGTTTCTACATCCTCAGATTCAACCAGCAGTGGATCAAAAATATTCAAAAAAAAAAAACCCAGAAAGTTCCAAAAAGCAAAACTTCAGGCAACAATTTACATAGCATTTACATTGTATTTATAACTATTTACATAGCATTTACATTGTATAAGGTACTCTAAGTAATCTATAGATGATTTAACATGTAGGAGAAAGAATGTGTCTGAAGGTTACATACCAATACTACATCATTTTGTGTAAGGGACTTGAGCATCCTTGGATTCTGGCATCCTTGAGGGTCCTGGAACCAATCCCCTGTGGATACTAAGGGATGACTGTATATATTTAATAATTTATTTTTAGTGCAAAGATAAAGTAAGCAAAGTCACCTTCTACATTATTACAGTGCAGAATTTCGAATATCAACATTTTTTTTAGGGTTTATAGTATTTATTTCCCCATCAGGGAAGCTGTGAAGGAGGATTTTTAGTTTACAGTAGCATAATTCCAGAAAAATACTGCAGATTTCCATTTTCATAACTGACTTTGAGGTATATTTTCATATACCTACATGTTAATATATGCAAATGTCTCCAACCTGATTATTGCAGAGTCTTAGCATTCTAGAATGTATACTTTTCAGTTACTGGGGGTGCAATTTCATATAAAACGCATCTCTCACTGTGCATTATTTTTCTTCGGAGTGCCCTGAACTTCTGTTGTACCGAATTTAAAATGGGAGTGTGAAAGCCCGCAAATGGGTGGGTTGGTAGCAGGTGATAAAGAGAATCTCCCTTTCCTTTTCTCTTTGAAACCTCTTCTGGGAATTTCTCTTTTTCTGAAACGTATCTTTTGAAAATTTTAAAACAGGAAAGTTAAAAGAAAAAAAGAACTCAATGAAAATGAGTTATTCTTATTCAACAAAGAACAGAGGACTGTTTGAATGCACATCTAGAAACGTTGGGAATGAGAGAGTCTCTGGTGTTTTAACCCGAACACGTTTTCACAAGCTCACCGGCCTAGTGTCAGTGCCCCTTTGGGTCCTGGTGGTTTCGCATTAGCCTGTTTGTCCCGCACACGGACCCTCTGCTGTTTCCCACGAGAGCTGCAGAGAGTGCAGATCGGCCTCCATTCCTTGCTTGGTCCCTGCATCTTGTGATCAGGACTCCTGAGATCCATTTTCAGCTCAAGACTCTTTTTATGAAGCTCTGTTTCTCAGCCTTTGAAACTCCATGATGTTTCCTGATCAATGCAGCCATTTCACAATTTCTTGTAATGTTATTTACAATTTTAAAACCAATGGAAGCCGTATTACGCCTAGAGCCAAGCTGACGTCACTGTGGTATTGGGGATGGTTTTTTTTTTTCATCATACCTACCCCACTCTAGACATTTTGATGTCTTGAGGAGGGTGAAGAGGATGAAGAAGATGGAAAATTCCTTCCACTGAGAGTTGCTGCCTTGGCTCCACGGGCAGGATTAGCAGCTCCGCGGGAAAGACCAGATGGTGGGCCGGCCCTCTTCCTGGGGCGAGGGCCAGGCTCGCTCCTCCGGGAACGGGGTTGGGCCGGTGGGGTAAGTGCAGGAGTTGCCTTTTCTCTCGCTGACCAGGTGTCTTGTTTTTGTTTTCGGTTCTTCCCATCTTCCCCTTCAGAGCATCGTGTGCACTGGGCGGCGTCAGTGGCACCCAGACCCCCTCCTGATCCACTGCATCCAGTCCTGTGAGGTAAGCCACCTCCCCGTCCCCAGACCCAGACCAGTCGTGCCTGGTCTGCTCAGCTTACAGAGACGTGAGTCCTTTTGGTTCAATAGCTTGCCCCTTCCCCTCTCCTACATCCTTTGTTTACTCTCTTAACTTCAGCTCTGCAATCCCAAAATTACAGATATTAGAATTTCTGATTTTGCCTTCTTTTTTTTTAAGCAAAGTCTCCAGGGTACCATTTTAAATGACTTAATGAAAAATAAGTTAAAAGCAAGTCAGAATAATTTATGGTTTTGGGATTCTCTAGCTTAGTTAGATCAGACTTTTGTAGATCAATGGCCCACGGGCAGGGGTTGGGCCAGCAGTGTCTAAAAACAATCTTGTTTTGGTTGCTAACGCTTAAAAATTGGGATTTTCACATAACATTCATATGTGTTTGTGTAACATTATACACATACACATAGACACATATGCCAAATAAATATGAAACTCACGGTGCAAAGATTTTTCTCTTGAGAAACAAGAATATGAGGCAACCATGGCAACAATTAGCTGGCTCTGAGTGGCAGCTACAACTCGGAGGACCAGTTCAGCACAGACCAACACCTTTAGCTTCTTGCCTCCTGGGCTTCTCTCATGGACATCAGCTGCCTGCATCACTTGGGCATCTGTTTTCAACCTCTGAGGAGGACCTGTCGTCCGTTGTTGATTAGCTCAAACTAGACCCTTACTACCTCAAGGAATCCTGTTTATGTTACCGAAAAGCCAACGCCTGTACCCCGACCGCCGAATTGAGTGTTGGAGGCAGAGTTTTGGGAGGATAGAAAAGAACAGCTTTATTCCTTTGCCAGGCAAAGGGAGTCACTGCAGGCTGATGCCTTCAAGACCGTGAGCCTGCCTTGGGGGAAGGGTCCCGCTGTCTTATAGGAAAATGGGAACAGGAGGGTGATAGCAATCAAGGTGTGAGCAGGGGCTGCATTCCTTTCATCTCAATAAGAACCTGCTGTTGTGATAGGGGAATTCAGGAGGGTCTGCCCATTTTCTTGAGGTTCACTCCACGACCTTCTTTCAAGACCTCTAGGGTCAAAGGCTAAGTTATTCTAAGAAACGACGCGCAGGGAGGGAGCGTGTTAGTCGTAAGATCAGTTTAGCTGGAAGTACAGGCCTGAACAGCTCAGTCGCCCTCTTGGGAGTTTTCTACTCCTTCATTTACTTCGTCATTTACTTCTCCTTTGGCTGATGGAGCCAAGGTAGAAACTCACAAGGTCGATTCCTCTCCCAGTGGGGGACTTAGGGGACGGTGAGGGCCTTAACTAAATTAACAGGAGTTGTTGCAAGAAAGAGTCAAGTTGAGGCAGAGCCTAGCTGAGGGAGGATGGCCCAGGCATCCTGAGCTGGGGGATATTACACACACACACACACACACACACACACACACCATTCAAGCCCTCTCACCCTGGGAATAGCTGGTAACAAATACAAATACTCTCATCTCAATCACAACAGGCTTTGTCATACAAATCTCTCACTGGAAGTCATTAAGCCACTTAGCAGCGAGGCTTGGCTAATTCGGGCTGTGCCTTGTGCACTGGAGGGAGCTGTTTAACTGCCATTGACTTGCAGCTCCCTCCCCCCGCCCCACACACCCGGCCCACATGCCTGTTAGTCCCTCGACTGATTCTTCTCTATCTCGGTTCCTCTTGATCGAATTCTGGGAAACTGGAATCTCCATGAGGCCAAAGAAGGGGAAAGGGTGGGGTTGGAGACAAAGGGAAAACTGGGTGGGGAAATGACACCAGTAAAATAGAGTTCTGAGAGCGCATCAGGAAAAATGCTAGCATGGAGTGTGCTTTGTTACAGAGTGGGCCAACAAAACAGCTCATCTTCTGCCATCATTAGAAAAACAGATGGCAGTGGGGTGGGGAGGACGGCGGAGAGTGACTCATCTGCTGGGCAGGGGGTAAGAAGAGGGAAGAGGAGGCCAGGGAAGGAGGGAGATAAACAGACAGACGACTTGGGAACTGGGAAGAGATCAAAAGGACCCTGAGAATTCCCTTCTGCCACTTCCATGCATGAGCGCAGGAGGAAGGGTGGAGGACAGGGCTTGGAGCTGGCTTCGGTGTTTCCCAGAAGGTTACAACACAGAGCTTTCCCCTTTTGTCCTCCCTCCACACTGCACCCCAGCACATCCTCTGGATCCCTTCCCAGCCCCTTTGCGATGTGACAAGAAACAAAACTGCATTCCCTCTTGTGACCCCCCCTGCCCAACTGCTATCACACACAGCTGAGGCTTGACCACCACACCGCTGTCGGTGCTCCCACTTCAGGGGTTCTCAAAGCGTGGCCCCTGGACCAGCACAGTTAGCATCACCTGGGAAGCTGTGAAAAACGCACATCCTCAGGCCCCACCCCAGACTAACTGAATCAGAGACGCTGGGTGTGGGGCCCAGCTGTATGTGTTGTAACAAGGCTTCCAGGTGATTCTGAAGGCTGCTAAACTTGGGGAACCACCACTCAGGCCTCCATGGGCACAGACCGGAAGACTCCTAGCCTAGGGGTCCCTCATCGGAAGCTTTCTTGGTCTAGGAATAATTCTAGCCAACGTGATTTACATTCCGATTATTTTACAGTATTTCCCGAGACTGTCTGGGTAGGACGAGTTTACAGGACACGATTTTGCTCCTGGTTTCCCAGCCAAGACTAGGACGTGGGGGGAGTAAATCCACTTAACAGGCTAGAAGGAAGAATCAAAGAAAAAAAGAATCACCACCTGTAGAAAAGGAAGGGAAGTCGGACAGGGAGGCACATGGGGAGAAGGAGAAACAACTCTGAAGGAGTAAGTCATAAGAAAGCCAGAGAGGGAGGGCGAGGATGAGAGAGAAAGGACAAGGGAGGCTGAAACTGGCATGTTCTAGGGGCAACTTGGCAGACACTGGATTCTTCACTGGAAAAAGTCAGCTAAATATATTAGGGCGAACCGAAGAGCGTCAGAGACAGACGGAAGGAAAACAGACCCGGAGGCAAGATAAACCAAAGAGGGCTAGGTGGGCAAGAGGACGTTTCAAAACGTGCGGCCCAGAAATCTGAGCTCAAATTAGATACTTTGTGCCCCAGTGTGTAAAACGGGTTTTCTTGTTTTGCTTTCCAATACCAAATTTAATTCTAAGATGTCCCCTTAAGACAGTCAGCCTCGTGAGAGTGAAGCCCCTCACTCTTTATTTCTCTCAAAGCACCCACGGCAGCGAATCCATCCCCTCCGGGTCCCAGTCCATGCCTCCCATTGTGTCACTTCTGCATCTCTGTTTGTGTCGTATCCTCTTGGCCGCAGAGATTTAGCCTTCAGTTCTGCCCTACTCTCTGCCTCTCACAGAAATTACACCAGAAACTAATACAACATTGTAAATTTTTTAAAAAAAGCTAAATAAATAAATAACAAAAAATAAAATAAAATATAACCTGAGGGGGAAAAGCAAAAAAATAAAAAATAAGTTTAAAATCTCACGTAAATAATGCCATCTTCTCATTGTCACTTATGCTCTCATTGTCTCGAGGACACATGTTGACCACGTATCTGCAATCCAAACGTGTTCGTACGTTAAATTCCATTTTTCTAGTTGTCTCTTGTGTTTAGCCTTCTTGACCTCCAAGCTCCTTGTGCTTTCTGTTTCTAGGTTGCCAATGGGTGGGGAGTGGTAATTTGGTTGGTGGAAAGGTTTTGAAGTTAAACAAATGTAGATTCAAACCTTGGGTTAATTGAGTGGGGTGAGCTTGGTGTCTTAATCTGTACTGGGAAGTGGGGGCCACACAGCCACTTTAAGGAGTTGTGATGATGGATTAACTCGATAATGGACATAACACGTGTAAGCATCGTGCTGAGCCTGGTCCGTAAGAGATGCTGATCGGGCGGTGGCATATGTTGTGAACTATTAGCTACTTTGTGAATTCTTTCTGAATGAATGAAGCAGAAAGCAGGGGCAGAGCTGCTGGTTGACCTCAGCGGGGTTAGATGCAAACTCTGGAGATGAGAAAAGGAAAAACAGGAGAAGAAAGGGAAACAGGAGACCCACTGAGATCCATAATTCACAGATCACTTGGAGACAGCCGCTGAATCCAGCCAGTCACCAGGTCAGCCGTCACCAGATCACCATATGAGGCCTTCTACTCATTCCTCCTGGTACCCCCTTGCTGGGGCCTCGCCATCTCTCATCTGGGCTATTGTCTTGGTCTCATTGTCCTCCCTAATCCCAGACCTGTGCCCATTAAATTTATAGACAAGCACACGAACAGTGTACAAAACAAATACTTATTCTGCCAAATGCTTGTCAATAAAGCCCATCATGGAGAAAGAAAGAGGGCGCGAGAGAGAGAGAGGGTTTTCCTCATTTTGTGGGGTAATAATTGAAGTGAATGTTCCCTCCATCCATGAACGCATGATACAGTCAGATCATAGAAGTGTTATCCTCCCTTTTTTCCTTCCTTCTTCCGTCCTTCCTCTTTCATAAAAAGTCATATTTATTAATTCTAACAAAATCTACAGTCCTAGTTTCCACTTAAACTAAGAACATCTCGTTGTCTCGAGAATGCAGGTGGAAATAAAGACCACACTGAAGCCTCCTTTTGGATAGAAATGACTAATTTCCTTCCCGCAGGATGATTAAAACCGAGTGCCCACTGACCTACACTTTGGCTCTGCTTTTTCCCGTGCGCACGCACCTCTCGTGAGTTTGTCACGCTTCCCAGCAGCCTTCATTCTGGATGACAGGTTCTCATATTCTGTCTTCAGCCTTTTGCAGGTTTTTGTTGAGCTGTGCTCTTTCTTTTTCAAAAGAGGGAGCTGTGGAGGAGGACAGAGGCAGGGTGATGTCAGAAGAACTGGGTTCAAGTTCTGAGTCTACCCTTGAGAGCTATGTGTAGTATCTGTCTGGCTTCCTCGCAAAACTCCCTGTGAGAATCAAAGGAACTAACTGATGTTAAAGTGTTGTATAAGTTTCCAAATGACATATTTGTAGTGATAGGGCCTAAGGAATGACATGCATCTCTGTGTAGGGACAAGGTCTTATGAAACAATAAGTATATTAAGAATCAAGAAACAGTTCGCTTACATCCAGTTTATATCTTTCTGAGTATTTATTATATGCTGCAGGTGGACGTGGTTAATTGATGTTCTTGAGAATTCGAACAAAACTTAGAAAACTTTCAAAGATTTTTGGGAGAATTTCAAGTAAGTCTCTCTAGACATGCCGCCGTCTCTTATATAATTCTTTTACATACCCTTGTAAATGACTGTCATCTCACTTACACATTTTTTAAAGACTATATGTAGGTCCATCCTTCCAATAGTCTGTGAGCTTCTGAGTGGTAGAGTGTGTTTTAGTCCTTTGAAAAACACAGGCCTAATTCGTCAGCGACACCTGCTCCTATCTCTGGAGAGGCAGGGAGAGAGAGCTGAAGGGTAGACCTTTGACTTTGAGAGTCTTAAATTGAAAATGATTGACTCAGTCTTCCGAGGAGCAGCACAGTGGAAGTAAAGGTAGGAAAGGAACAGAAAGAGAAGGAAGAGATTACAGCTCTGTCATGCATAGAATCAGAAAGCCTTTCAAGAGATGCAGTGAGGGCAGCAGTGGGAGAGGGAGGCTGAAGGGAGGCTGTCTGGGGTCTGGAGGCCGGCTTGGACCTCAGTTCCATCCCTTAGTACATCCTCGGACAAGTCAGTTAACTTTTCTGAAAACTTAAATTTTCTCAGCTTCAAAATTAAATGGATACAATTTAGTTTTTAAATTTATGGGTCAGATACCTGATTCAGAGACCTATGGAGATGCACCCAGCGGGGTGTAGTTTGGGGCCCTCAGAGAGGTCATTCTTCAATAGAATGTGAGTCATGATGATTTTTCAGGAATAATAACTCCAAACCTCTTTGGTTTCTGGAGATTTCTGCCTTCTCCATGGATTTTTGATCTTGATTTTCCCCATGGGTCCTTCTCTTAAAGGCTCCCTGTTCAGATTTGTGGCCTTGATTTCTTACTCACTGGGATGAGCTGCATTTTGGAAATCTGTTGGCTCTGTCCTTCCTTGGCTTCAGTCCAAGGCCAGTTCTGCTTTTGGTTTTGCTGCTTCCATCCTGGTACTGGCTAGCGAGCGAGGACTCAGACTAAGATAGGGTAGATGTGAGAATCGGAACATGATAAAGGACATGCAAGCACCTATCGTATGAATGTTCAATAAACATTAACTGTGTGTGATCAGTGTTAATTGAGTCTCATTTATCTGTAATGCTTGGTGACTTCTGTTGCTCGAAGGAAAATTAATGCTTTTCCCCACTATTTATTCTCAGAAGACTGTAGCAGGCATTACATGTAGAGGTGCATATACATTGAGAGAGTGAAAAGCCATGCTGATCTGGAGGAAGATCTGGTAAAGGATTGCTTAATAAGACACTTTGGAGTCCCTGTCTAATCATTCTGATGTTCTTGAAGGAATGAGGAGCTTACAGAATTCTGGAAGGAATATGTAGGATATACCATTTTAAAAGAAAGGGAGTTGCACAGTAAAGGCTATACGCCTGCAAGCTTGGTTTTTCTACTAGGAAAAGTTCTAGGAAAACTCTAAGCCCAGTGTTTATAAGGAGCATGCGCTCCGTTATTGATGTCTCCTTTATTAAAGACAGAATGATTGGTCAAAGAGATAAAGGAGAAATCACTTAAATTTAGACGATGTGTCATTCTAGTCCAAATGATAAGCCCCTAATTCAAGAGCGAGCCACAGTTTGAATAAAAGTGGATTTGTTCAGAGGGATGAACACTCTAGACTGAGTGTAGGCCGTCTCAGAAGGTCAGAGAGGCCACGAGGCAAGGGGGCACTGAGGGGGGAGGGGGGAGAGGGGAGGGGTTAGAGTAAAATTAAATACACACTCCATAGATGGAGTGCAGGCCATCCCAGAAAGCAAGAGAGAGAAGCCCTGAGATGCAGTGCTGTTAGTTTTTAAATGCTTGGTAATTTCATATGCTAATAAGTAGGAGGATTATTCTAACTACTTTGGGGAAGGGGCAGGGATCCCCAGGAATTGGGCCACTTTTTGACCTTTTATGGCTAGCCTGGGAACTGTCATGGCACCTGTGGGCGTGTCATTCACCATGCTGGTATATTACCATGAGTGTATAATGGAGCTTAAGGTCTAGTGGATATCAAAAGTCTCATCATCTTGGGCCTCAGGGTCTATTGAGAGTTGACTTTTCCACCATTTTGGTGCTAATTGCTGTGTCATCCCTTTAATGGATGTGCCCTGCCCCCTTCCTACCTGTCTCATAAGGGGTTGACCACATGTTGCCTCATTACTGTAGATTGTGGTGAACTGAAGTGAACCATCCAGTGGAAAACTCAAGACTTGTTCTGACCACACCTTGTCTTCACTCATTTCCTGGGGGCAATGGACTGGGCTGGTAGTTTTTGTTCTTGTTTTTAAATGTGCTTAAGAAGTACATGGGATGCTTATTTTAAATATGTAGATTCTTAGGTTCTGCCCCTCCCTTCCAATTTTTACTTATCAAATCTTATGTGAAACCCAAGAATTTGCTTTTTAAAGAAATACTCCAGGTCCTTCTAATGTAGCTGGTCCTCAACTGCACTTTGAAAGACACTGGGCGTGGATGAATTAATCCACTTGCTGATAATTGTATGCAGTAGCACCCAGGTCACATCTTGGGAGAAAACGATCGACCTACCAATCTTCTTGAATAAATGAAGAAATCACCTGAAATAGAATAACATTAAGAAAGATCAAGGATAGAGGTAAAAATATCTGGCAGATGGCGGTAAAACTGAAATTCTTGTAAGTCAGAAAAGACTGAATTGTTTTAAAATTATAATTAAAAAATTTTTAAATGATGTTTAATCGTGAGTAAGCAGCTGCCTGACTCAGTTCTTAAAACGGCAAGCGACATGCCAATAAGTACACGTGGGACCAGCAGGAAATCAGAGTAGTTAACCGACTCGTTTTCTCACTGTTGATCTGGTCCTGTTTTCTCTTTGGGTCCAGCTTCCACGGCCTTTAGAAAACACAGAATATGTTGCTGGGAACAAGAATAATATCAAAAACTTAATAGTAATATTTCTGGGGGGAAAAAAATCAAAAGAATTGGGATTTTTAAGCCTAAGAAGAGAAGGCTAACGATTAATGTAGCCAATATGTTCATGGAGTAAACATTTTATACAGAGAAGAGTTAATAGTCACCACCCCCAGCAACAACAAATCAGAAAATAATGGGCTTAAAAAACTGAATGAACTCTTTAAAGTAAATCTGTATGAGAATATCCTAAAAGTGTTAGACTTTATACAAGGTCATGAAGGGAAGTGTTGAAAGGCAGACTAGTCTTTGGAGCATTTTAAAGGGCTATGTTTTGTCTTCTCTCTGACGTGGTTGAGCATTTTCTGATGTCTCAGACACAGATGGGTCAGTTTGCTCTTTCCCTGTAAATCTAGCACTCTGTGGATTTAGGTGTAAATGTATTTGTGTTTTCTTAAAGCGACCAGTAGACCCATTTTTAAGTGTCATGCCTACGTGAGTACTACCTTGACAGGAATTTGAGTAGGAAGGAGTTGGGAGTGGAAGGATAGGGGTGAGGATGCTTTGGGGGCAAATTTAGCTTCAGCAGAGCGAATGCATTTACTTTAATGTAGGTGGGCAGTTGCATTGTTTTTACACATTTAGTGGTTGGTAATAACAGTGCTTCCATCATTAATTCATTCCATCTGCTCCCCTCATTCCTTGGATTCTTTCTTCTGTGTTGTCTTGGACCTCCCTTTGCCTCCGTTTTATTATTTATATTCCAGATGGCAACCCTGTTTGTTCTGTCTGGGACATGCATGGGCACTGCCCGGGTTCACAACTCTACGTCTAGGATGCAGTGGCTGGTATGTAACTCTTGAGGTGGAAATGATAGCATGGAAATCGAGTTTTTATTGCACCTTTTTTTTTTTTTGTGGTCTTTCCCAGACTTTGAGCCCAGAAGATATAGAGAGGAGCTAGAGCCTGACTTGCAGGTCCTGTTTTAGGAGCTGCGCTTCGCACCGGGGCGCAGAATGCCAGCCTGCAGGTCTGAATGTGATGATCAGAGGTGGGGGTGGGAGAGGGTCCCAGGTCAGCCTGCATGTGACGATACAAGGAACAGTGATTATTACCTGCCTCTGCGTGATGCATCCTTTTGGAGGAAGGCTCTTTTGTCGATTAGGGTTTTGTCCACTGGTTTTTCAGGGCAAGATGTCATATATAAAAACATATAATTTCACTCAGCCTCATAGTGAAACCTTTTTAGTCATCTTTCCTCAAACTTTTCTGCATCTCTATCTGCAAGAATTTTCTCCATTACTATGCTTTGGTAATGCTTTTTTCATCACTACATAATCACAAGTGACTTTTAATAAATGCCCAAGATTTGAACTTGGAAGTGTGACCAGATGGAATAGTTACTGATCTTTCCGGAAAGCTCTCACCTAAGTATGTCTTTATTAAATTCCTTATTAAAAAGAGAAAAATGTATCTTATTTAGGATACCTGTATTCGGAAAACCAAACGTCTCACCCTGGCTTTATCACTTTGGGCACTGTGTGATTCCAAAGTTGCTGCACTTTCCTGTTTCCTTTTCGTTTATATTTTGTCATTTGAATAACAGCCAGCAGTTAAATTTCTCTTGGCCATACTTTAGCTGTTTACAAATCAGATATAATAATCATTCCTTCCCTTGCTTCTCAGAGGACAGATCATATGGACTTACTTCTCCTTTACATTCTTGCCAAGTTCTTTAGTATCTATGGGTGAAAAGGAGTTAATTAGGGAGGAAATGATAATGGCCTAGCAGCCAATAATGACAGCTACACCGCTTCTGGTGGGGGTCGTGGAGGTCCTCGCAAATCTAAATCTAAATATGTGTTAGACATGCTAAAAATCCAGAGAAGAAATGAAAATTAGCTTAAGTTAGAGCTGTCTTCCAGGCCTCACCGGCTGCCAAATTCCAGTCCCCTCGAGATTTGTTTGTGAATTTCAGCGCCAGTTTTGTGCAATCTCTGCACCAGGCTGGAAATCTGGGCATGTCTTTAGGCTTGTCCAGAGTCCCATTCGGTTCAGGGCTCCACTTTAGCTCCTCCAGCTGGAATCTCTGAAAATCAGACTCCAAATGTTAATTAGGACTAGGTTTTTCATTTTGAAAGCTAAAACCATTGTTATTTCTTTTCCCCTTGCGTTTTTAGAAAAGTGAAACATTCAAAGCACAACCATGCAAATTGTAAAACCTCATCTAGATTAACAACATTCATGAGAATTTCTGCTTGTCTGAGACTCCGGAGGAGCCAAGCTGGGACATCCCGGTGGGCTTTCTAACGGGCTGCATTTTGCTGCTTCGTCTTCCCCGGCCTCCTGGGTGGGTCACTCTCTCCTCGGTTAATGCCCTTTATGATATGGGTTTTCCCTTTTTCCTCCTCCCACCACACCCTTTTTTGTTTTACCCAGTGCTTTTCCTTATTTTTCTGTTCTTTTGAGTCTTCATTTCTAGCCCAGGCTTGCAGACAATTGAAATATTACTCGCCTGTAAAAATCACATTACTAGATTGAGTACGTAGCAGCAAGGATACACATTTCAACCCCCGAATCATGGGTGTAACCCCAGCTCTGCCCTTATTAGCCATGTTTTAGTGTAATATTCTTTAAACTTAATTTTAATTCTATAAAAGTAGTACATGGCCCTAGTTTAAAAAGCCAGTTAGCATCTCTGGGTTTGTCCAGAAGACGGGCAGTGCCTGCCCCTCCCTGTCTAACCTCAGCCTCTCTTGGCAGAGACAACTCCTTCATGTCTCTTTTTGCTTCTTCTTCTTTTCACTACTTTTATTTCATCTGGAAGTTACATCCATAAATATCTCTGTCTACATGTGTCTGTACACACGTATCTGCTTAATAGTGCTTCTACTGCCAATCTTGATTTTTTTCAGTGAGGGCATTATTTACTGGCTTCCTAATACAGACGATGGAGCCTGAGCTCTCTGACGCTATCGCTCACACACACACGCGCGCATCTGTACTTCTGCCTGCAGAGGTACCTGGAGCTCTGTCACTGCTCATCCGTGCATCTTCCATTTTCCTAAATGTCGAGCTCTCTGTTGGCTGTCACAGCGTCACCTGTTCTCTTTGCTCTTGCGATTTCATACCTTCTTTATTCCCATTTCCGTGGGGCTTCTAGAGGGAGCAGATACGAAAACAAATCCAGTTCACGTGTTTGACCAGCACCAGCCTGGGACGCAGTAAGCATGCGTTGCTTATACCCTTACTACTAACTACCGCCTCCGGCAGAGTTCTTGCCTATACAGAAGAAAGCAGAGGCAGCTGACACTCCTCCCTGTTTCGTTGCTTTTCCCCTCTGTCGTCTCTCCTAACTTCTTGTTTTAACCGAGAGCCAAGCAGAAATCTCTTCAAGGCGTTTAGTTCCTGAAAGTGTGAGTTTTAGACAAAGAAGCACTTATTCACAGAATATACATTTACTGTCTACATATAGTTTAAGACATGAAGGGACACAAGACAAAGCTCCTGTGTCCTGGGAATCCACTCCGACTTGGGGAGGGCGTGTTCAGTGTGCTGTGGAAGCAGAGAAAAGAAAGTGACCGTGTTTGCTTACAGAGCAGCAGGAGCTGGGTGAGGGATGAACAGTTTGGGGACGATTTCAGGGCAAAGTGGCACTCAGGTGGGGCCTTAAAGGATGTCACGGTTCCACTGGTGGAAAGCCCTGTGGGGAGAGAGGATGATATGAGCACAAGGGACAGGGGATCTGGGGAGAACCACTAGAGGGTGTGGCACGTGGAGACCGCAGGTGAGGCTAGAGAGGCTCGGGCCAGATGAGGAAGCGGCTTGAACTCCGCCATGCTTGGGCTATGAGCTTTATTCTGAAGGCACTGGGAAGCATCACGGGGAAACTGCAGGACCAGATGTGATACCTTGTGGAAGATAAAGCCTTTGGAGAAGAGACAGGTGGGAAGCAGAATGGTTAGGAGACAGCGTCTGCATCTCAAGAGACAGATGGTGAGAGCGCAGACTTGGCCCCGCCAGGTAGGGATGGAAGGAAGTAACCATGGAGGGTTTTTCTTTTAAGATATAAAGTCAATTATAGAATCCTGTCCAGTGGGGAAGATAAAGATCTGAATCGAACGTCCCGATGCTTCGATGGATAGTGGATGCCTTTCACCTCTGTGAGGAAAAAGAAGCAGGCTTGTAGGAGAAGATTGTGGGCTTGGCTTTAAACTGAGTGAGTGGAGTGGAGCTGGAAATAAAAAGTCTAGAGTTCAGGGACACAGTCTCATTTGGTGACTTATGTTGAGAAATGAGGAAAACATGATAATTAGAGGTAGGTGAGTGGATGAGATCACACAAGGAACGTGAATGGAGAGAGGTGAAAAAAAACAGACCTGGGAGGAGGGAGGTAATGTAAGGGAAGAACAGAGGAAGTGAGGCTAGTCAAGGAGACAGAGAGAGAGATTCAAAAAGTACAACTGCAGGAGAGGCTGATGTTAGGAAAACCACGGGAGAGGAGACGCTGAAGTGGAAAGAGATGGTAAATAGTGTTAAATGCTACAGAGCAGGCAGACAAGTTGCGTATTGTCAAGAGACAATGAGGCTTATGATTTAAGCACTTACTGTAATCCCTGACTCCGTGGCAGCAGTGTGGACGGGAGAAGGTGGTAGATTGAGAGACAGATAAGAAAGTAGAGGCAGCAAATAAAAAATGTTGTTTCCAAAAGTTGGCCAGTCCAAGGAGTGAGATGAACAGTAGTTTAAGAGGAAAACGGTGTTCATGGAAAGACTTTTGCTATGATGAAGGGTTGAAGATATTTCTATCTGTGGGTAATAATCTTATTGAGAGTCTGGACCCCCAGGGTAAAGAGGGGATAGAATGGATGACAAATACTCCTGGCCCTGAGTCAGGTGGGAAGGAAGTAGCAATGACTAATGACAAAGTTTGTTGAGTAGCAAATAGAATTTGAGAATCTAAGGATTTCATATACAACAGCTTCTCATTTCTCTGTGCAGACTTTCCCCTCTCAATTGATGGCAACTTCATCCTTCCAGTTGCTCAGAACAAAAATCCTTGGTGTCATCTTGATTCCTCTCTTTCTCTCACCCTCCCGATCCCATTCATCAGGTAATCCCACGAGCTCTACCTTTAAAATACATCCACAGTCCAGTCCCTTTCGACCATCTCAGCTGCTGCCACCCTGGCTTGAGCTGTTATCATCTGCCACCCGACTGACTCCTGCATGAGCCTCCCTCCTGCTCTCGCTCCTATCCCTGCCTCACCGCTGTTTATTCTCAACAGAGCAGCCGAAGGAGCCTGTTAAACCATAAGTTAAATCCAAGCACTCCTCTGCTAAAGCCTTCCAAGGATTTCTCAGTTGACTCAGAGTAAAAGCCACAGTCCTTCCTCTGGCTTCCACTGCCCTCCAAATGCTCCTTCTCTGACCATTCGATTGAAAATTGTAGCTAGCCTTCCTCGCTCACCCCCTGCCCATCCCCAGACCTAGACGCTCCCTTACCTGCCCTCCTCTTTGTATAGGAAGGTTCCTTTCAAATTCACTAAACAATGACTTCTTTGTTATACTTAATGTCTGTTTTCCCCACTGGGATGCAAGTGCTACAGGGCAGGGCTTTTGATTTATTTTATTCACTGGTAAATCTCAAGTCCTTCGGATGGTGGTTTAGATCAGGCTGTCTTGAGTGAGTCACTGAGGCAGGCATTCGAGGGTAGCCACAGAGTAGGGAGAGGGTGGGCAGCGAGGTCATGATCTTCAGAAGCAGCTTGATTACTAGGAGGAAAAGGAAAACTTTGCTAATCTGTCAAGGGTGAAAAAGTTGCCAGGAGACCCTGAGCTTTCTGACTCCTTTCGGAGTCTTTTGTACCCGATGCCATTTTGTTACATCTACAGTTAGCACGGCCCTGTCCAGGGCTCCGGGGCTGTGGGCATGAGCGGTGGACTTTAGGTTCCCGCCAGCACTTTGAAGGCTGTTTGTGCCCTGAGGAGAGAGAGCCTGGGTCCACGTGTTGCCTTTCTTCTCCTTCGTTGTGTGACCTCAATCAAAGTCATTTAACTCCTACGGGAACTTGCTGTCTCCCACCATTGACTTCTAATGCCCTTTTGGCTCTCAGATGAGATGGTGTTTATGAAAGCATTTGTTGACACTAACATACTACATGTGCGTATGGCATTATCATCATTATTCTCATCCCTGCATGAGGCCAGGCCAGGCTGAGTGTGGCATCAGTGCAGGTGACACACCTTACCCGCTGCCACTGCAGGTCCCTCCTAAGGGAACTAAACGTCTGTGGAAAGGCGTGCACAGAAAGCTGCAGCAAGATTGATAAGGATTAATTAACAGAGCCTCCACCTGCCTCCTTTCAGCTCAGTCTGATTCTTTTCAGGCCCACAGCTTTGAGCTGGTTTTTGTGTCTCTTTGACTGTCTCCCTGGATGTAGGCACTCAAACCGGGCATCGGCACCTTGATGAAGGAGCTAACAACAGCTCAGACCCGAGTCTTGCCAGCGGCGTCCCAGCTTCAGCCCAACAGCTTGGGGTGAGCTTCCTTCAGACGCTCCCCTTAAGAGGATGCCTGTCATCCAGAGAGGCTGCGAACCCTCCACCTTATTTTTCCTCTATTTCATTAAACAGTAACAAGAGTAAGAGAGAAAACGAGCCTTTAAATGCTTAACCGAACCAAAAAAAAAAAAAAAATTAAAAAATAAAAGCAAAACAGAAAAACCCCAGACCACGCACCTAGTTTGAACACAGACTCGCTGCCTTCCCTTGTTTCAAGCCCCTCGATGTTCCGTAGGCCTCTCTCCCCCTCCCCAGCAGATTGCCCACCGCCTCTTCAGCCGTATACATTGTTTTCCTTGCTATTTAAGATCAGTAATGAGGACTTGGCAGGAAAAAGACTCAGATGGGTCAGGAGGCCCTTGTGGCTTTCCTCCGGCTTGTTTTCCGCAGCCCATCTAGCCTGCAACATACTTCGCAAGGATAAGTTGGCTGCAGATCTAACTCACGGTGAGAGGCCGCCACGGAGGGCAGCATTTCAGACGAGTGAGGCTGGAGCCACGAGCAGGCTTCCTGAAGCACGGAGCCTGGGTGTTGCCTTACACACACACACACACGCACATGCACACACACGTGCACACACAGCCGCGCACACCGGGGGGCCTTATCGAGAGCAGATGTCGCTGCCCACCGTGCCAGCCACGTGGCGTGTGTGGCATTTTCTTCTGTTAAGCTCCTGGCAACTGTGTTTTTTCCTTTCTTCTCCCCTCCCTCTGCCTCCCACCCCCTTTTCCCACCCCCTACACCCACTGCGTGTACAAATTGTCTCCTGATTCATACTGGGCCAGCCTCATATTTTTGTTGTTGTTATTGTTATTGCAAACATGAGATGCTTCCAGAGCTGGAAAAAAAAATAAAAAGGAAAGAAGAGAGAAAAAGAAAGAAACCACAACTCCCAAAGAAAACATGTTCCAACCCAGGAATGTATAACACTTCATGCATGGGAAGCACCTTCCCACCTCTCCAAGCTTAGCTGGAGAGTCTAGGGCTCTGAATTCCAACACATGAAAAAAACCAAATTCATCCAGCTTTTTTTGTGTGAGCCTCATACCATTTCTCAATCTAAAAGCTTGCTGCTCCCCCCAATGGCTAGGATTTGCACAAGTGACATAGCCTTCTCTCCCAACTTTACACCATTGCTACGAAACTGTGATCACTCCTTCAAGCTCCTTTATTCATTTTGTCACTTGAAGTAACGTTTTCTGCGTGTCTAGATTGTGTGTGTCAAGATTACAAACATAAATAAGGAATTTCCAACACAGTGTATGCAAGAGGTCAAAGATAAAATTGCCACCCAGTAAGTCGTAATACAAAGATACAAACAAAGTCACATGGGAGCACAGAGGATAAAGCAAATAATGTGTCCCAGTCATGTGGAGAAGATCTTCTAGAGGGGCAGCCACTTGAGGTGAATTTTAAAGGACAGACAGGGACGTATGGAAAGGCAAAAATGTGAAAGGAAATGGCGTGATGCAGTCATCAAGTTTTTTGGTAATAATACTGCATAACAAATGATCCCCAAATATCAGTGTAGTGTAATAACAAAATTTATTTCTCGCTCAGGCACCTGCCAGTTGATTTAAGTGGTTCTGCTTTAGGTTTGGAGTTGGATTAAGGTGTACTCCACCTGACTCTGACTCAAGGACCCAGGCTTCAGGATTTCAGGGTCCGATATGTTCTTCTCATGGTAGATAGCATGAGGACAAAAAAGCCAGCAAAGACATGCCAGGTCATTCAAAACTTCTGGTCAAATGTAGCGTATGTTACACTTATGTTCCATTGGTCAAAGCAAATCACATGGCTACCTTTAAAATTAGTTGGAAGGGGAATTATACTCTGCTGATAGTTAACTCGTGGCAAAGGAAGAGAGACTAAAAGGAACTGTGGACATATAATAACATCTGCCAGTGGGTCTTTTTGGTCACAGACGTTTGTTATATTCAAATTCACCCCACCTTACCCCAAGATACTCTGAACGTCTTATCCAGTCATAGCATCAGGCTTATAATCTACAATGTCATGATTTACGTCTGTTTACAATATAGCTTCTCTTAATCTGGAGCCTGATGTATTAAAATCACTTGTTCTCTGCCTTCCACATACTTCATGGACAAGGTAGAGTAGAAACCAGATGACTACAATAAACATCCCCTTTCAAGGAGAATAATGAAAGGCACGTGACAGCCACTGGTCCACAACAATTCTGAAATCCCTTTGAGAAAAGTGGCAAAAAATGTTACTCTGAGAATAAGGAGTGCTTCTTGTTTAATAGCTTTTGATTATTCCCTGGAAATAGGTCCCAAGTCCATTTTTCTTCATGGCTCTTGGCTCTGCTCTCTTAGAAGTCCTTCTTTTTCTATTATCCTATTGGGTCACAAGAAGAGAGCACTGGAGAAATCTCCCTCTTGAAAGCTCAGTAGCTTTCTCAGCCTGCTTTCTTCTGTTAGAATACAGGGGATCCAAAAATCTTATGTTCTCTAACAGTAAGTCTCATTGAACACAAGCTGATGGTCCTCTTGGAAATTGAACTGTTACAAACGTTTTTGGTTTTGCATATATCTAATTTCAGTCAAACCATATTCCAAGAGCTATTGTCACATGTCTTTACAAGATGTGCCGCTCTCTATAGATTTAATTATAGGTATTCTGAGCTTATGAGCCCTCTCTGGGATAAAGTCCTTAGTCTCTTCTATGAGTCACTTTTTTCAGCTGCAAGGATTTCCTAGGTGCCACGTTAATCCAAGTAAAAGTCTTATCAAGTGGTGTAGTGGTCCACGCCTTGATTTGGTCTTTGCCTGAGGTTAGGTCTCAACTTCTGTCTTAGAGGGCCTTTCTAGCACGAAGCATTATGCAGGGTTGTATCTTTTGCTTGTTGGAGATGAGAAACAGCTTTGTTTTTTTACTGAAAGTCCTGGACATTTTAGTACACTATGTCACCTATCAATTCTGCTGGCAGCTTTCCTGAGCTCATCTCTTCGTGCAGTACCTTATCAGATGAAGATAGTTACCACTAACTCATCCTAGGAATAGTTTTCTTTAAATCCTCCTTACCCAAAGCCAGTAGGCTAGTATGTAAATTTTCTGACCAAAAGTGGTAACAGTTAACATTATGACTTTCCTCACAACTACAGGAAACATTTAATGATTTTTTTTCCCACTACATGATGAGGTCATTAATTTTTCTAGCTTCCTGTAGCAGTTCCTTTGCTTCCTGATGCACCATTCTGCAACCAGTGCCACACATTTTAGATGTCTGTTATGGCAGCACCCCACTTCTAATACCAAATATTGATCTCTGTATTATTTAAATGTTGCCACAATCATGCCATATAACAAACAACCCCAAAATACCAGTGGCATAGCACAGAAAATCTTATTAGTCTGCTCAGTGAAGCTGGTCTTGGGGGATATAAGGAAGCATGGAATGATTTGAGATGAAAGAGGTAACTTAGAGGTAGATCACTCAGGCTTTTGCGTGTCAAGCTAGGGAGTTTGGACCTTATCCTGCAGCCAGTGTTGATCCACTGAAGGTTTATAAATAGAATATAAAATGAATTAATCAAGATAGGCTAATATCCTGTGTGGTCACAAATTAACCCTGAAATCTCAGTGATTTAACATATCAAGGGTTTATTTCTCATTCCAATGAAGTCCGGTGTAACTCTCTAGAGCACCCATTCATCTCTTCCATCTTGCTCCCCTGTCCTCTCAAAATGTAGTCCCCATGGTTTCCTCCAAAAAGGCAGAAAAGAAATATAGATAGAGGCCCATAACTTTTTTTATTGAAGTTAGTCAGTTACAATATGTCAGTTTCTGATGTACAACCTAATGTTCCTGCCATGCTAATAACTCTTGAGTCCCTTGTATAAGAAGTAATACATCACTTCTGTTTGCTTTCCATTTACCAGAACATGGCCACATGGCCTCAAGCCCACTACAAGTGAGTCAGGGAAATTCAGGAAAACACACAGATATCAGGTGAGCATTAAACATCTCTGTCACAGAGAAAAGATGATAGGATTTATATTTTAGGAAGAAAGTCATAGTGGCAATTTTGGACCATGGAAGTCAAAACCTTATCCTCTATCATCCGAAATGTAACAACCACCTCACTGAACTGAGGGAGTAGACAGAGAAGAGAGAAAAGATGCTGAATACAAAACTATTTCTGCAGTAGAATGGTGAACATTTGGATGTTAGGTGTGATAGATGACAAGAGAGAAGTTGAAGATGACATTAACAGGATTGAAGGAGGGGAGGTGGATGATGATACTATGAGCTTGCCTCTCACACTAATAATATCTCAGTTTGACCTGAGATAAGCTCAGCCAACAACTTATCAACACATAATGCTTGAAAATCTACTTTGGGAAACAAAGAAAAACCTGGTTCCTACCTATGTGGTTGGAGGCATGTGCTATTTGTCTTTGTGTTGGTGTACCTACTTTGAATGTTCACTTAGACCAGTTAGATCAGGTTCTAGAAGTCAGGGGGGCATGTTTAATTCTTCTGTGTTTATGCCCACCTCCCACATTCTAGTATAATATTGAACATTCCATAACTAGCCAATGCATAATCACATTTGGCTAAGTGATGCTCATTTTATTATCTTCTTTGGCTGCTCCTGGCACATAATACTTGGCAAATTCCTTATGTATTGAAGACAGAATACTGGGGTTCAGAACTAGAATGAGTACTTTATTTTTTAATTAGAGAAACTCAGTAGTAAATTGAATATGCATTATCCAGATGTGAAAGATCCTGAACAAATGGAGTTGAAATCAACTCCCTGCTGTCCTTTCCCTTGTGTGCTAGTTTGAAAGTTTAAAATGCTTAAGTTTAATTTTCAACTCTATTGCTCATTCCCCAAGTGACCTTGAGGCATGGCCCTGTGTCTCATTTTCCCCATCAGTGGAATATGGGTAATCATATTAATCTGCCTCACCAGGCGATGTGAGGACTAATTAAAAATGAGATTAGATTCAACTGAAGTCTTCCTAATGTGAGAAATATGAAACTTGGTGGTGCATGTCCGCAATGCTGGTGCATGTCTGCTGGGAATGGTCTCTGGCCATGGAACCACTTATGACCCTGATGACACTGTAGCTAAATTAGAGTGCCTGCAGCCTGCCTGGCTTATTGGTTGTACTCACCTGCCCTGGTTTCATGCCCTGCATGCCCAGCCTGAGGGCCAGACCCACCCAGAATTGCCTCGTTACTGACTAGCAGAAGCCAATGAGCTTCTTCTCTGAGTTCCCTCTGACAGCCGCTTCCCGTCTGTCCTCCTCTTACCTCCTTTTCATGCTCTGTGTTTTCAGACAAGATCTCTGGGAATTCTATAGGTTGACAAATCAGTAAAAATAGCTAAATTAATAAATTCACTGGGTGAGTCTTCAATGTTAGTCTGCTAGGGCTGTTATTAAAAAACACATAGACGGGGTGGCTTAAACAACAGATTACTTCTCACAGATCTGAAGGCTGGTAGGTCCCAGATCAAGGTGCTGGCTGATTCAGTGTCCTGGTGAGGGCTGTCTTCCTGGTGTGCAGACGGCCACCTTCTCGTCATGGCAGAGGGAGAGAGAGAGAGAGAGAAAGTTCTGATGTCTCTTCTTATAAGGATATTAATCCCATTATGAGGGCTCTGCCCTCATGATATCATCTAAACCTAATCACCTCCCAGAGGCCCACCTCCATCACATTGGGAGTTGGGGCTTCAGCGTAAGCTTTTTGAGGGAATAAAATTCAGTCCATAACAGGAGGTGTTTTGCTCATGCTCCCTTCACCCCAGCCTGTTTTGGGGGGGGGGGTTGTTTTTTGGTTTTTTTTTGGAGCAGGGGGGGTGATCAGGTTTTTTTTCAAATTTATATATATTTTTAATGATGGTACTAGGGGTTGAAGCCAGGACCTTGTGTGTGCTAAGTACCCACTCTACCACTGAGCTACAACCTCCCCACTCAAAAATGTCTTGGTAAGTAGAATTGGGTTTCCCAATTTTGTTTAATAGGTGGCTCCCTCAACTGTACAATTTTGGGGATGCATTCATGCTCCTGCTTCTCCCCCAAATATTTGTATTTGCTGCGTAGCTCACAAAGTCCCAATCTTTCCACAATTAAAGTCATTTTTGCCTTAATAGTTCACCTTTTATTTAATTGCCGATACACATTTGTCATCGATCCCTTTGCATGTCAGCTGCTTTCCAGAGGGATAGGAAACTATGCTGATACTGTGGTAGGGATGGATACACTGATTATAGGGGTTGTCAGAGGGAGCAGAGTTGAGCGTGGAGGGGACTATGATGGGGAAAAAAGGATACCAGGGGATTAAAGACAAATTTTGATGCAGCATTGCTGCTATCACTCAGCTATCAACAGCAGACCCTAAGGGGGATGACTGGTATCTCCGATGGCTTTGCATATGCGTTTTGCCTGCCTTAAGGCTGTATTATATATGTGTGGTCATTCTGTCCCCGGGCTTGGGCAAGGTTAATGGGAGGATCCCTGGGATTACTGGTCACAGTTAAGAGCGAAGGATGACCAGGTTACCTGGAAGCCACCTCTGGGAGGGCTGTTCTTTACCTTCACAGACAGGGAAACAGTGGTACCCTGAGTATCCAGGCTCATTGCGCTCAGGAAACAAACAGAAAATTGACTCCTGGTTCCGTGGTATGCTTAATAACATTATCAGGTCTTTGTTGTACGCCGGTGCGTACTGTGAGGAATTATTACCATTATTATCAGTCTTGCTTTACTGATGAGAAAACTGAGGAGCTGGGGATTCAGGTACCTTTCTAAAGCCCCAGAGGCAGCAAATGTGAACCTGGTAAATGAGCCGAGGCCGCTGATTCCAGGGTTTCTGTTCTTAAACTGGTAGGAAGATTAAAAACAAGTAAGCACATAAAGAGTACGCTAACTAGAAATGTAGGATTTTAAGAAAACTCAATGGAAAGGTGAACATGGGGTGCCGGACACCTCCCGGGGCTTTGCAAGCTTTCATCCAGAGGAAGAGGAGGAAGAGGAGGAAGAGGAGGCGGGCCCAGGAACGCTGCTTAGCACGGATCAGAGACCAAGGAAGTGAGACCGGAGAACATGTTGTGGAACAGATGCAGCCGATCAGTGGATGAGTGAATAAGATACACAGACAAGCGTCCCGTAGATAAAGGGAATGTAAACAAGACGCTTGCACAGAGAATAGGTTCCATATGGGCGAAAGTGAGACTGGATGGATGGACCAATTAACAGAGCACAGAACAGCCAGGCTGACAACCCAGGATGGCGTGACAGGTTGAGGATGAGAACCACAGCAATCAGCCACACAAACGGAGCTGCTCGTAGACACGCAGACTGAAAATTAGACCGGGGGCTAAAGGAAACAAGGCTATTGGCGAGAAAATATTCTAGAATAAACATGCCACCTCCCTCCTGCCATTCCTTAACTCAAGTGGGCCTGGCTACTGCTGGGGGTGATAAACTAGTCATGTCCAAGTTGTGGGGGAAACCCTAGCAGAAACTGGGCAGGAGACACCTGTGTTTAGATAGAAAAGGCAAATGTGTGGAGCGTCTCACTGGGAGGTAGAGCAGGGTTTGCTGACTGATCGGGTTCTGTTTCCTGTGACTCAGCCCTTAGATTTAGTGAGGATTCTTTCTAGCTGCTTTTTCAATGAGATAATTTTTTGAGAGAAGCTTAGCGTGAGTAGTTTGAGCAGTTAAAATGTCACAAACCTTCATCTCCATCAGTCATCTGCCCAAATACGACCATTTGCCAAGTCCTGACAATTTTCCTTCACAAGACCCCTCCCTTCTGCTCTTTCCCATTCCGGATTATGACCAGCCAGCTCTGTTCTTCTCAGTCCAAATCTGCTTGAGATCACCTTCTACCTGCTTTGGATCCCTCCAGTTCTCTCCTGAACATGCCCTACACTGTCCCAGAGCCAACCTTGGAAGCACAACTTTTACCATATTCTTCCTCTGCTTAAATAAAATAAAATAAAACAAAAAAAAAACAACAAAAACTTCAATTGCTTCCCATTGTCTTCTGGGATAAGGACCAGTTTCCTCTAGACAGATTTGGACCTAGTCCCAAACTTGGGCCATCAATAACTCGAGGCAGAAAATCACATATATAACTTCTCTTTTTCCATTTGAAATCTTGGCTTCTCTTTGCCCTCCTGCTGGGATTTTTTCCCCCTACTTCTCTGTCCAAATCCTATCCATCCTCAAAGATTGAGTCTAATCTCATTTATTTCATAAAGTCTCTGAAATGTCCCTGCCCCTTTCCCATTCTGAATTTCCAGAGCTCTTACTGGTGCCACTAATTACTTTGGCAAATAATCTTCCATTGGCCTGTGATTTTTTTTTTTCCCCTGTTGTCTCAGATGCTGTTCAGATTCTGCCTAATTTGGTGCTGATGCCACCAAAGCTTCCTTGAGGCAAACACTTTGTCACACCTCGTCCATAGGACACCCACTGAGTATGTGTTGAATAGCTGTCCCAGGATCCCAGCAACTAGCCCCATTCCAGGCTCACAATGTATGTTTTGAAGTTAAATATCCTAGATGATACATTTCTCGTGGACTTCTGTGACACTGACTTTTCATCAGACACAAAGTGGCTACTTCGTGCCCATAGTTACGGTAGAAATTGGACCGGATGTGCAGCTCTAAGAAGTGAAATGAGGCAAATCATTATTATATGATGATAATGCTGGAGGCAGTGTGGTCATGTCAGGATGGTTATAGCACTGTCCTGGGCATCGTACGGTGGTGCTACGTCTTTTCTAGAGACAGGTACCTTATCAGCCCTGATCCTTGGTTTTCTCATCTGTAAAATCGGTGTGATGATAAAGCCTACCTCACTGGCTTGTTGCAAGGGTTCAATAAGATCATGAGTACAAATCTTGTAGCACAGTGCCTGATACACACAAAAAAATGCTATACATAAAATGAAGATGGTATCTGCTTCTATATGATGGTTTGTAGTTTGTAAAAATATTTTTACCTTTAGGGTCACTGCTTATGCCTGGGTCTTCTAGAGAAACTATATATGTATGTGTGTATCTGTGGGTGTGCATAAAATATAAACGCATATTTTAATGTTATATATCTATATTATAAATATGTATTATTATATGCACATATATGAACAGTATATATCATATACACACCATATTTACGTGTGTACATATATATACATATCACATATATATGAAAGGAGAGCATGAGAGAGAAAACAAGTGCTGTGAGTTATATTCATGAAGATTAATGAAAACTCAAAACAATGTGGATTTAGATTTACCCCAAAGTGAAACATCTTTGTAAAGAACTGGGTGTGGTATCAGAATGGCAAAAGCCTTTGTCAACTACTTTGATTTCCTTAAACAGCTCTTCCCACCCTAAGACTCTGCTTTCTCCCTGAAATTTTTCTCGGTTTTGTTTGACTGCTGAGGCAGAGAGGAGAGAGAGAAAGGATGGGGGGAGGTAGAGGGAGGGAGGCAGGAGGGAAGGAAAGAGAGAGAGAGAATGGCAAAGAAAAAAAAAAAACCCTCTCAGCAAACAACAGGAGGGCCAAGAAAAATATTTAATCCAAACAATGAATATTGTCATTTCCTCCCACAGTCTGCATTCCCAGTCATCTTCCACGGGCAGGCTCAGGGAGCCAAGAAACGCCGGGCTGCCTGGCATGAGAGTGCGTGTGGCGGGGGCGCCTGGGGGCGCGCACGGGTGTCCGGGGCTGCAGCGGACCATCCCCGCCCACCTCAGCCTCCCGTGAACTGCAGGCTGGCCGAGGACCCAGGAGACAGGGACAGGGGAGGCGAAGGCTCGAAGTCAGAGCAGGACCCCGCCATCCGCCTTGGGCCTTCCTCCAGGATTCGTGTGCTTGCCCATCACTTTCTCCTGGCTGCAGGTCCTCCACCTCTGACTTCCACCTGTTCACCTCCTTTGCCTTCCCGAGCTTTGCCAGCCCTTGAACAGAGTCTGAACGGCTTAACGTTCTGACCTTGCGGGGTGTGGTGCTGGCGCAGCGCTGGCAGAGGCCGAGGAAGGAGGAGTGGAGTGAGGGACCACCTACAGAGGTGCCTGGAGGCCAGGCAGAAGGTCCCAACTGCTTGGCGAGGCACCTGCCACAGCCTGAAATTCTGCTCTGTTTCTTTCTTCTGAATCTTTAAGTTTGGTTCCCTAAGAATCTAGAGTTAGTGAACCTATAGGTGGGAGGCCACACCCAGCTATTTTCAGGTGATGTTTTAGAGAAAGTAATTGGTAGTGAAAACAGGCATCTGGGGAGGACAGGGGAGGAGACAGAGGAAGGTACCTTATCTTGGGAAAAAAGGCAAGAGGCATAGAAAGCAAAACATACCCAGCCTTCCTAGTTTATGAGGTCGATTCTCCACACCAGGTATCCGTGAAGCACCTACCGTGGTGTGGTAGGCGTTGTGCTGGTACAGGGGCTCTATTGCTGATGGAAGGAAGCAGGAGTGGGAAAGGAGACAGACTGGAAGTGTCCCTGCTCCCATGGACCTTGCAGAGTTCAAACCTCTTGTGCTCAATGTTTCTACCTCTGACCTTGAGTTCCAGTGAGCTGGCTCCAATGAGCTGGAGCCAAGGCAGGAAACTCCCCCGAGCAAACAAATGTTAATTTATTTCTCTTTTAAAGAAGAAAGCCAAATGCCATAGAGCAAGACTGTCAAGAGAACTTGCAGGCCACCTCTAATGCCCCTCCCACCATCAAAACAAGACAAACAAAACCGTGAGAATTAATGGGTCCTCCAGGCTCACAGTGGGGACACGAATGAGATCTGACCGCGTGTCCTCATGAGCTCCGGCTGGGAGCCCCGGCACACACTCTGCTGCATCACAAGCACCAGCGCTGCTCCGGGAGCCAGCTATCGGGCCACCTGGAGGACCGCTGCCCTGGCCGCCGACGGTGTCTCGAAAAGCATTGCTGTGTGATTCGAGAAGGGAGGTGGGGGTGACGCTGCCGTGAAATCCGAGTTTGACAGCAAAGGACTGGGAATCACTGATGTAAATCTGAACCAGCTGACTACGCAGGATCAGCTGCTCCGGGGAGAAGAGACAGCGTGAGAGACAGGAGTGAGCGAGGGAGGCGGAGATGAAGGTTGGGGGAGGGGACCGTTTACAACATGGACTTGGAGTTTGATGCACTGGGGCAGGCAGTGACCTTGGCAGTGATTATGGAGCTTTGAGAAAGGAGCAGAGGCGGTGGCAGGGAGCAGGGCCCGAGGCACAGAGGGTCTTATGGTGAATGAGTCCCGTTAGTTGCAGTGGCTTATGATGTCGGCAAGAGGGACAGGTCACAAATGTGCAGGAGGGCTTTGTGGTTTTAAGCCCCCTGAGAGGGTGTGACAAGGACCCACCCGTGGAGGGATGTTTTCTCCTGTCTCTCTCATGAGAAGCAGAGCTCGAGCTTTGAGCCCCTGATTTTCCCACACGGAGAAGCACAGGCTCCGCCTGAACACTCTGCTGCCGTGTCTCCACCATTCGGGCCCTCACTGCCCGCTCACGCCCTGGGCTGGGGGAGAAGCCCCAGGGCCATGTGGGGCCGGGGCAGTGGGGGTGCGAAGGCCACGTGGGGAGGCAGGTGGAGGATGTTTGTAAGTGAGGCGGAGAGTCTGCACCGCTGGGTCTTTTTTTGCAGCTAAATGAAAGGAGCTGTAGGAGGTTATTTTTGGCCGCAAAGTAAGTCACAGAGAGTCTTCTCACCTTCCTGTTTTCCTGCGGTGCACGTCAGGGAAGAGGTGTCTGTGATGGGTTGGGGTTTTTCAGAGGCTAAGACGCCCAAGGCACCACGGTGGTTTTGAGGAGAGCCCTAGTTTCCAGAAGCCAGTCAGGCCTGTCCCGCTGTGTTTTTATTAAAGTCCCCGACCCATATCCCTTGTCACCGACTCCCCGTCGTGACTCAGATGGCTGCTTCTGGGTGGAAAGTGAAGGGAGCGGGAGGCTGTCAGGGATGAGAGCTCCCACGGCGTTGACTCTAAAGCGTTGGTGGCAGACTCTTGACTTTTTTTTGACCAGAGTCTCTCTGGAGGGAACTCCGACACCAAGCCACACTGGCAAAAGCCGTGGTATACTGCCACCGGCACACAGCTAGGACTCATTGAGTCCTTGCTGTGGGCCAGGTACTGCGCTAAATATTGTACCTCCATTCACTCATTTTTTTCTTGACAGCAGCCCTGTGAGGCAGGTGTTATTCCCATTTCTGAATGAGGCTCTGCTGCTTAAGAGATGCAGTAACTCACTCGGGCTCTCACAGTTGGTAGGAGCGGAGCTGGGGTCCGGGCACAGGTTCATCTAACATCGCGCCCTCTGCTCTGAGGCACCACACTGCACGGCCTCGGGCATCTTTCTGGACTGGAACTATTAAGCTCTGGGTACCTCCCAGCAGATAAAAATAGTACAGGTGAAAGAAGTCGTTTGGCCTTACTTTGTTTGCTTTTCTTTTTCCATCTCAGTGTACCCTGTGTCTCTCAGAAGAGATTCGTTTTTGCCCTCCTTGGTTATTCCTCTTCTAAGACTGTGCCTTGGTTTTGGTACCCGAGAGCGAAAATCAGGCTTTTCTTTCCAACCCTGTAAAGGTACATATTTGCTCTTCCTTTTTTGAGGGTCTGGTGGCCCTGCACAGAAGCTCTCTGACCTCACATGGACCAGTGAGGCACAGCAGACCACAGGAGTAGACCTGAGGACTGACCCCTCTCTGGGAGCCACCAAGTGGGGCTGTCTCCCTCTGCCCATCCAGCAGAGTGTGTATCCTCATTGCCTTTCTCTCAGTTATGTCTTGCTTATCTATTGTTTGAAGAGTAGATTCTTTTTTATATTCTTTTTTAAAATTCTTATTTTTATTGAAGTGTAGTCGATTCACAATACCAGCTTCATGTGCACAGCAAAGCAACTCAACCACACGTATACATATATATATATACATACATATATATATATGTACACATTCTCCCAGACTCTTTTCCACTGTAGCTTACCACAAGAAACCAAACATAGTTCCCCACGCTACACAGCAGGTCCCCACCATCCATTCATTTTACATATAGCAGTGTGTATCCATCAATTCCAAACTCCCAATCCATCCCTCCCTCCCCTCTCCCTGACAACCAGTTTGCCCTCTACATCCGTGAGCCCACCTCTGGCCTGTAAACAAAATCTCCATTCCGTTCTTTTCCCTTTAGACTCCGCATACAGGCAACATCAGCATCTCTCTCTCTCCCTCTCTGTGTCTGACCTACCTCACCCAACATGACAATCCCTAGGTCCGTCCACACTACCGCAAATGGCATCCTCTCATTCCTTCTCGCAGCTGAGCAACATGCCGCTGTGTATACACACTCCATCCTCCCCATCCAGGCGTCTGTCCATGGGCACCCGGCTTGTTTCCGGCCACTGCAAGTAGTGTTGCTGTGAAGGCTGGGGTGCAGGTGTGCCATCGAAACACAGTTTTGAAGAGAAGACTCTTGACTTTCAAGAAGGTACTTGTTGCAGCTTCAACTGTTCGCTGGTAACCCAGCAGGTCTTTAATATCTTAGTGACTTGTGACCTCGTCAAGGTCTGGATTGAATCACGGAGACTTCAGGGCTGGTAGACACGATCTCCTGGTTCCAAGTGAGCCAAGCTAGCTGTGCAGCATTGCTCTGTGACTATGTTATTCCGTATCAGTCCTTGCAAACGTAGTTATCTTAAAATCCTAAGAGTCACTGAAGAGTTCCCCACTTTGCAAAGGCCCAAGACCTAGACTCCTGTTCCTGATCAGCTGTTAAAACCCAAACACTTGATTACAGAGAGCTTTGCAGACATAGGACAGCTATGGTTTCACTACCTTCCTTCTGCTCTGGTTTTCAGCTTCTTTTTGCCTCCTGGCAATTTCCATTCTCTTATCCCACCTGTAGAACTATGATGACTTTGATAAATGTATTCAGCATTTTTAGATTGTTTACAGAATGAGAACTTGCAAATGGCATATTCTGCTGTCTCTTCCCACTTAGAAATAAATGTCTACTGATGCTCTGCAGGAGAGGAATAATAAAAAGGAGGCTCTAGTCATAAAGTATGTTAAGGAAATGTAGTCAGCCACTGTCATAGGTATTTGTTTGTGGAGAACCTACTGTGTATCAGGCACTGAACTAGTAGCTGAGACTAAAAGATGATTTGATTCTGAGCCCTTGAGAGTACATTCTGAACGTTAAGTCCTGTAACGCGTATATGGATAAAATATACCAGTGTACACAGAGGCAGGGAAAACTCTCTGGGTCTAGGAAACCTGATGAGATTTTTCCGGAGGAAGCTGTATCTAAGAAATTATTCCTGCACAATCCATCTCAGGGTATCTGTCTATTTTAATTTTACATTTTCCAAGAAGATTGTTGCAAACCCACAAATGTGAGATCATTGGCACCCTCCCACCCCAGGGGGTGAACACAGGAGGAGTGGAATGACTCCATTTCCTCCTTTCCTCAGATGACTCCAGTGAGCAGAAAAATGCCTGGCTTTAGCATTCTGGGGCCCAGAAATAAACGTTTCTGGGCTGCAGACGTCTGCTCTGATGGGAGGGGAGCACAGTGCTCCTTCCTCCTGGCCAAATCAGCCTCTAGGGAAATATGGGCCGACCAAGCCCCCAGATCAGAAGGCGCTATGGTTCCAGGTAACTTATTTGGAGTAAACTTTTAACCTGCAAGTGAGAAAAACAGAGGTGAAGTTGTGGGGGTCCAAGGGGATTGAGATGACGTGTGTGACCCTTTCTTTGCTTCTGTATTGGATCGCTGGGGTCACTTCATTATTAATGTTTCTGAACCTCGGCCCTTTGTATAGAAGCACCACAGGAATTTAAGTTTCCCTGCATTCCCAATTAACTGGAAGATTAATGAGATCATCAGACAGTGGTAGTGTGGTACAGTAGAAAGAACATCAGATCGAGAATCAAGACATCTGGGCTCTGCTCCCGGGATTGCCACTGACTAACCTTGCAAACAAGACAGCTCACCTTTTTAAGGGGCCGTTTCATCACCTGTAAAATGAGAGTTTTGTACTGAGTAGTTTTCAAGGCTCTATCCAGGCTTAGAATTTTATGCATCTATGGTTTAATAAAAACAAAAAACAAAAAAAGGAGAAGAAGCGTTCTGGTCACAAAGAGTCCCTGAGGGGCCTCAGAGACCTCCCAAAATTCACGCCTGAGATTCTAAGAGGCAATGAAGCCCAGACATACGTGCACGGTAGGTGGATGCATGGGACGAAAGAGCCAGGCTGGAGGCCGCCATTCACTGGAGAGCCAGATCCGTCTCTGCGGGGACTTCACTGGATGCGGCATCCCAGATGCCCTGGAGCAAGGCTGCTTTGGGCAGGGTGCAGCCTAATCGATCTGGTGTGTGAGGAGTGGGTGTGAGTCTGATTTGTCATTCACAGAACTAGAAAGTCTTCACGGGAAATAGTGTTATGCATTATGCAGAAATGTGAGTAGCATCTTCTCCTGTTCTAAAACAGTTCTCAAAACGATCAATCCGGATTCTGCCTCAGGCTTTACCTGTAGGGAAAGACTCAGTTTGGGCTGAGATCTCAACCTTCAGATGAGCAGAGCAGAAGGTCTGCCGTCCAAAACTGACCTTTCTAAAGCACCAGTGTGGTTGCGGGTTCTGTTGCAAGCTGTAGAATAAAAAAAATGTTCTTAATCTAATTCACAAAATAGGCTTATTATCAGCCAACAGGTCAAAGTTTATGGAATTCTTCCTGACCGGGGGGCTCTGGCACCCTCTTCTCCCACCCCTCCCCTCTGAATCATCCATCGCTAAGCTCTCCTTCACAGGGGTAGAGGTACAGTCAGGGAGGGCTACCATCCCCACACCTAACTCCTCAGAGCAATTTAAACAGAAAACAGCACCGGATAGTATCGCATAAAGAAGAAATTAGCTCTTCTGAGAAGTTTCCGAAGTCGTACGGGTAGGTTGGAGCTGACAGCCTCTCCTCTTCATATTTCATCACTTACACACAGCCATTTACATGGCCACCCCATCCGCCTGGAATACAGCCAGCTGGCAAGGAGAACCTTCCTGTAACAACCGAATTAGGTATTTCCAAGCACATACATCATCAGAAGAGCAGCTCAGCCTCTCTCTCAAATTTAGGTATTCCCTCTAGGTATAATTCCACAACATTGGGTCCATGATGGGGTGTGTGTGTGTGTGTGTGTGTGTGGAGAGAGGCTCATTTGGTGTAGAAGTCAATAGCGCAGTGCAAAGAGCCTCCTTGTAAATACAAATGAAAAATATTCACATTAATGACTTTGTGTTCTGTAAGTTATTAAGAGGCAGGGAAACAGGAATTTTATAAAGGTTTTTTTTTTTTTCCTTCTGTCAAAATGATTAAAACAAAAATTAAAAGTGACTCTTAAAGAAATAAGCTTCAAGGAAGAGAAAAATCCACTTACACGAAACACTTCGTTTTCTGATGTTGCGGGAGAACGAGGTTCATGTATGGGTAATGAGAAATTCGTGTGTGGACGCGTTGGGCAGAGAAACCAAGTCTTGGACCCTCCCTTGAGGAAGTTTCTGGTGGGGAGAAGTGATGTCCCAGGTCTGACACCTTCCAATTATTGAGATTTACATCCTCCCCGTCCACATCCAGTCTTCAGATTCTTTAAAACCTTTGGATCAATTAGTCATTTTTCCCTTCCTATTTTTTCCATTGTAACTTTGGACGCAAGCTGTCAAGCTTCCCAGGCACATGTTGCCATGGGAACCTCTGTTTGTTTAGGGTGGAGTAGTTGTTCTTGGCAGGTTGGGGGAGGAGCAATTAATTCTAATAGGTATATAGTAAATTAAATACTTGGGTCTTTCCAACGTTTTCTCTGTATTTCTGCCCCTTTTTATAAATTCCCTCTCTTTCCAGATGACCCTTTAAGAGCAGAAAAGAAGCAGCTTCTAGAAATCATGTCCAGGTTATGGCAGCTGAAGTCCAGTGGGATGTAGAGAAGGTCACCTTGACCATTTCTACTCTTTCAGTGTATCTTTCTTAATATTCTTGAGATGAGAAGCCATCCTTGTGGAAGACTTTGGAAAGGAAGATTCCCCAGGACCTTTTATTAACCCACTGAAATGTATAAGTTGTTCTTGGGAAAGAGGAGATCTTCTTTGATCTCCCCTTAATCTTCCATATTGAAGACCATACTTCTATATGTAGGAAAAGTATTTTAGGTGATCTTTGGATTTTTATAGACAATTCTATGAAAAAGAAAGAAGGAACAGATTAAGTTTTGCCAGTGAGTCAGTCAAGGTTGGAGGAAAAGCAACAGATGCAGTGTTAGATGAGAAAAATACACTCCAAACACTTGAGAAGGAGAAAGAAAGCTCTGGGGGAACCTCAGTGAGTGTATCCGGTCCTCGTGGCAGAGCCCAAGAGCATCTATAGATGTTAAGGATGCAAGTATTCCCATTATTTGGCTGCAACTGTGAATTCAAGTCCTAATTACATGGTTATTCCAAGATCTCCCGAGTCAGAGTACCTGGCTCCAGTGTTAAAGACAGATGCTCATCCCAAAGTCTTTGTCTTTTATCCCAGTACGTCCCATGTTGAAAACAGAATTCATTTTCACTTCCTGCTCTCTACTGATACTGCTCTGCAGCTGTGCAACAGCTGTTGAGTTCCACCCCACGAGTAGCAGCTTCTCAGGGGCTGGCAAACTGGTACACATCTGGATTGATGTTCAAATGACCTCAGGACCCCATAGAATGAATCAAAACATTGAAGTAATAAACTTGGCCGAGCTCGTTCTGATGTAACTCAATTGCTGAAAATTATTTTTTAATGGCCATTTTTTTAGTGCGGTGATCTATCTCATCAAAGCCCAGTGAAATAGGAAACAGTCCTTCTAGCTGACATTTAAGGAGGGGTGGGAGGGGTGGGGGGCTGGGAGGTGGGGAGAGAAAGTGATTTGAACGTGTAAACTGGCCTCAGGACTCGTGAGTCTACTGACTGTCTTGTGGCCCAAAGAGTTTGACCACAAGATGTTTCCTGAGGCTTTGCAGTTGGGCATCCACTCAGGACAGGGAGCAGATGAGTGGCTGAGGAGGTGGGCTGCTGTGCCTTCCAGGATGCTGTGGGGCACCATTTCCCTCCGGGAGTGGTTCTAAGGAAACCACGTGTTGGGCTGCCGGGCTCTTTCTTAACCGCTCGTTGCTGTTCTTATCATACGTTCCCCTTTTGGGGTGAAACACTCCATTAACTCTGGTTTGGCCTGGGCCTCTTTCCCATTTTGGTTCCTGTTAACTCGCAGCAGTAACAGGAGTAGATGGAAACCGTTTAGCTTTCTCTGCTCTGACCCTGCGTCTAGCTGCTGTGCATGAAGTAGCTGTACGTGGGGGACGATTTGTGTTCCAGCACTGGTGTCCTGAACCCCAGGACCGCTGTCCCCTGGACAGACATCATTGGAGTCTTTATAGCAACCCAGGACTATCGGGGTCTCTAAGTACAAGTTCCAAGAGATGAGGTGGAAGTTATGATCCTTAACCTGTGAGAAGCAGCAAAAAGTCAAGATACATGATTTTTAATCCCAAACTCTGCTTGACCCTATAGCTGTGACCTCGGGCATTTTTTGTCATCCCTATGTATCTCCGTTTCTTCGTTGATAAAGTGGGACTCTTAAAGCCAAACTTGCCTGATGCACAGGCTTTTCCTGTTGATACAGAGTTAATATGTGTGAAAGTATTTCTCAGCCTGCAGGTGTAATTATTATATTATATTATATTATATCATATTATATATTATACTATATTATTTCCAGCAGGTAATAAAGTTGATCAAGGAACTAAATGAACCATTCTGGATCCTAGAATAAGCGAGGAGCAGGTGCTCCAGGTGAAATTTGACAACTCTAGGTGCAATGGTCTTCTCTTGAGACTTTCTGACTTTTCGAGACTAGTAGGTCAATTTTGACCCTGCCCCTTGGGTAATGTCTCTTGAGTTCCATGGATGATGTTGGGAGTGAGGCGAGAGGGAGAGGAGGGGGAAGAAGCAATGTGGAGCTGTACTGAGACACTGACCTGCCGCCTCTCACCAGCCTTTCCAAGCAGATGGTTGGTGCGATACTATCAACAACCGAGCCTACTGCCACTACGATGGGGGAGACTGCTGCTCTTCCACACTCTCCTCCAAGAAGGTAAGTGAGGGCGCCCGGGCGTGGGAGGAGGGGGCAGCAGCTCCAGGAGTAAAGGCAGGTGCTTTGGCTCGTTCTCCGTGGTGTATCATAACTGGCTTTTCCTCAACAGTCGAGAAGAGGGAATTACAATGAACAAACCTTGGGGCTTCTGCAGTGACCAGATTAAGACTGGTTGTTAGGAAACACTAGTTCTCTCACTGTCGGTCCTGTAACTGCTTCAGAAAAGCCACGCTTCTGCTATTCAAAGACACACTTGCTTATCGTCGCCCAGAAACATTTCTGTAGGTAGGGAATAATGGCTTCTACCCGCCAAGGGAGGCAGGATTCCCAAAGAAGTGACATCCAGTGATCATTAACCTTCATAATTAAAGGAACAGTCCTACAAAGTGTATTATAAGCATATTGCAGGTGTCTGTCGGGCTTCCACCGCAAGCTACTGGAGGGCTCCCCTGGACCGTCTCCTGAGCAGTAGTCTTTTTCTTGATGCCTTTTATCCTTTTGCTCTGGGCGCTATTAAATTAGAAATTTATGCTCAAGCTAAGCCTATAAAATTGAACAGGCTGAAAACTTGGGAATAATGTGGAAGGAAACCCAAGTACTCCAGAGATATTTGATGCTAGCTGGCCAATGTCAGGAATCAGAAATACGCAAGAGATTATCTTCCCTTCCTTGTATGTGTTTCCACCGTAAAGTCACACCTACATGATGATCTGTACACAGACCTGAATGCTATGGCTCCTAGTGGCTCATTGTTACCGATCGCTTGCTCTGTGCCAGGCACATCTCTTCACTGACAGGAATTAACTTATTTAGTGCAGAGAGTTCAGGGGCTCATTGTATCACTGTTCAACTTGGCCCTCTTCTGCTCTAAAAACCAGTAAATCCCAAACCATGAGAAACAGATCAAGAGCTTGGATTGCAGATCAGAAATCATGCCAACTAATTCCTGTTCTCACTTCAAGAAAGTAACTGGTCAAGGATCCCATTTCTACCCAGAAAAGCATAACTGCTTTGAAAGAAAGCAATCAGTTCTCTCTCCATCTTACACCCAACAAATTTAGAGTTTGTCTTTAATGGACTACAATGCCTGTGGCCAGCATACAATCAGGATCGAAAAAGCATTGCACCCTCTCTCCCCTGTTTACTCTTAAGTCACATTTAATTCGTATGTAAAAATATGCTGGGAAATTTCGTCCAACACCACTGCCCGTTCTCCAGCCCACCTGCCCAATCACCAAGCCCATCTCGTCAGTGTCCTTGGACTATTAAACAATATACTGATCTGTTGTGTTTTGTTTGATGATCCATGCCCAAAGGGTAGAATCTTTGCCACTTTTACACCATGTCTCCTGAGTGCCCAGTTCTCTCTGAATGGGACAAAGAGTATGTTTATCTGTTGGTAGCAGTGCAAGCAGGAAGGGAGCAACTTTTGCTGGACCATCTATGGCCTGGAGGAGGGATAATTACACAGCAGAAAAGCAGTCCAGCCACAAACAATGGGTAAAGAGATGCACTGTTAGATGCTGGGTCCAAGGGCAGAACCTCAAGCTTATGAAGACGGCAAAGATGAGCTAGGGTACAGGAGCCTTGATTTTCCAGATAGTAGTGTCTACCTCTCCTGACCTTCTCTGTACGAAGAACATACTAACATTCACCCTATCTTGCCTACTTTACAGGATTTTGTGAAGACGATAACAGCAGCAAAATCATGAACAGCGGTAGTTTTAAACACTAGTGGTAATATTAAGTGTAGTAGTAACCGGTGTTAGAGGTGGAAATGTGTGTTTTATACCCATCGTCTTATGTAGACCACACTGACACCCTCTGGGGTGGTTGCTGTTGTCCTCCCACTTCATACAGAGAGAAAGTGAAGCAAGGACGGCTCACCTTGCCTAAGGAGACGTGGTGTGTCGGTGAAAGCACTGAGTGTTAATTTCAGTTCTGCACTATTAACACGCAGTCCCACACTTCCCCTGGGACTAAGTGAGAAAAGCAAAAGCGGGTAGAAAAGTGTGAAGCTTGGCGCAGAAATGGGTTATTTCAACTTCTCTTTGATTTCCCCTAGGTCATTCCATTTGCTGCTGACTGTGATCTGGATGAATGCACCTGCCGAGACCCCAAGGCTGAAGAAAATCAGTAACTGTGGGATCGAGACCCTCCTTCCACTGCCCTGGCAGCAGTAAGAAAGAGAGGTTCCGCAAAAGGAAACAAAAAGGTGAATGAAGGAGAAAGGTCGTGGAACGAAGGAAGGAAGAAGAACATGAAGGATCTTATGAGAAGGGCAAGAGGGTGATTATAGGTGCCAACCATTGCGTCCAGTAGCCCAAGTCAGGAAAAATCATCCGCAAAAGTTTCTTCAAAGAGGCAGTTGATTTAAAGTGGGGAGAGAAACATGATGCTATACAAGGACCCTCCCCATTCATAGTCTATCCAATCCCAACCTCAACTCTTGCCCTGCCCCTCACTCTGCACCCTGCCAACTATTCAGCCCCACCCACCTTGTAAACCAACACCAAAATACTAGAAGAGAACTCGCCAGGGACACTCTGTTAATACCCATGTTGAATGGATCTCCATCTTTCAGGGCTCATCGAACCTAAACTGGCTCTCTCCCTTTCTTTGTGTAGTCTCCCTTAGTCATAATGAGGTTAGTTATTAATTCTTTATAAGTATTTAAACATAATTATATAATTATATAAATATATTATATTTTTTGCTGTCTACTAAGCTAAAAATTAGCCATCGTTCCACATATGCTGCTGTGAAGTTCACATCCAAAATGAATGCCGAGGGTTTGAGGACCGAAAGACAAGCTCTTCGACCATCTTTCTATTCATAGAAATTGGCAGGTTGATAGGGAACTGGAGAAGAAAAGAGAGAGATTAGATGGAGGTTTTGATGATAACATGCCAGCTAATCATCTTTTTATGAGCTGGGAGCTGGGCCCAGGCTGAGGAAACGGGGGCTTGGGATGATAATACTAAGAGGCATGGGAAGGTGGGTGGGGGTATCTGTTGGTGCTAAGTCCAGGAAAACTAGCCTGTGATTCTTGAATATCCATCCAGAAAGAATATATTCACTTCTGGGAACTCTTAGTTGGAATTGGTGAGACCCTGGATTTTCTCCATTTCCCTATGTGCCTGTTCCAGGCGTGACTCCTAGCCAGCCCCTCCGTCAACAAGTTTGTATGAGGGCTCATCGTCCAATCACCAGGGTGACAGGAACTCACACATTCTTCATTGTTGGCCTGTGGTCTCATCCCTTCTAAGCCCCCAAGCCTGACCATCATTCACAGCCACATGAGCAATTGTTGATTTTCTGGGGAAAAAAATGTCATGGAAATGGCCTCGGGGAAAGGTGGGATGAGATGAAAGAACAGGCAGGGATAGAGAAGCCAAGGGAGGCCACTGACAGGGCAGAAGTCGGGGTAAACCAGAGCCCAGGACTGGAGGATGACATGAGTCAAGGAGACTCAGCCTTGTTCCAAGTCTCCAAAGAGGACCAAAGGGGATGCTTGGAACCATGCAGAATCAGAGGTAAATTCTATTCAAGTGTGTTGTGTTAAATCTGTGTTCCAGAGAGTTCCCTTTGTGCAGGCTATGAAAACACATGGAGCGAGGGTGACACTCTGTGGGGAGAGAGAAGAACTTCAACTATTTAGGGTCCATTTTGTCATCCTTTCTTGTTCAGTAGATGGGTTGTATGTGAAATGACCACGTTAACCTGCCTCTATTTACGTCCAGGGCTGACTCTGCATGTGGTCTGTTGCAGTCACTTTTTGGTAATGATTTATGGATTAGGCCTTGGAGAAAAAGAGTGCGGAGCTAGTTTCTTGTTCAACACCCCAGTTTATCATCTCAGGAAGGGCCTGGAGGCTTGCCTCCCTCCAAGCCTCTTCTCCAATGGAACGGAAGGACAGGCAAACATTTAAGTGCAGCCTTGGCCTCTCTGGATCACCTGCTCTTTGGCTCTTAAACCACAGTTTTCTACTTTCCCCATCAACACTGAAGCGATGGCTGAGCACAAAGAAAGAAGAAATACTACCCCTCACTATTTTGAGCCAGACTTATATGTAGGAAAGATCGATATTCTGGAATGGAATAAAAAGGGAAAGGCAATAAACATGTAACTATCTGTGGGGATATGAAGTGAGGGTGCAGAGTCTCTGGGGAAAGGAAAGTGCAGAGTCTGCCCATCCCAAAATCCCAAACTGCTCTTTCTCTGTATTTCTAGCCACATCAGAATACTGTCCATTATTTTGGTTCACATTTAGTTTCTCTAAGAAGAGAACATTTATTTCTGGGATTTTGACAGGCTTCAGGATGGAAAGGGCAGTAGAAAAGCTAAGAGTCTCCATTTTAAAACTGTTGTAAAATCATTATCCAAGTTTCCTGAAGCGTGCCAGGCTGTGCGCAGGGAAGGCCTGCCATGTCGGGAAGGCCACACGCCCCTGACGGGAACGGGGGGCCTGTGGCTCTTGCCAGCGTGAGTCTGGGCTCGGTCTCTCCGCCAGAGTAGCAGTGACAACATTTCTCTTCCATGCTTCGTTTCAAAATATTTTCTCCTCTATTGGTGACATCTGCATTCCATCACTGCCCTGGGAAGGTGACAGGACAGTCCTGATGGTGCATGGGAAGCTCCTCAGGCTGAAGGCTGCCCAGCCCGGGTCAGCTCTGGCCTTTCAGAGACAGCAGGTCCTTCCAGCCTTGATCCCTGGAGCCCAGTGTCACGAGCGCCTCAGGTCACTGATAAAGTCGAAGGTCTGAGACACCGTGGTCACAGATCGCCGGTGGGTATCAGCTCATACTCGCTCCCCGCGGTGGCCTGCATTCTGCTGTCCCCGCCATCCGTGGGGTCACAGAGGGCCTCTCCCAGAGGCTCTTCTGTCTGATTCTTTGTTCCAAAATCACTCCTCCGCTCCCTCTTTTTCCTTATAACTAGCGCTAGGGTATCCAGGTGGCGTAGACTCTGATGGTTAGCGCGACAGCCTCCAGCCAGAGGGGTGAGAGGACAGAACAAGGAGAACGGTCAGCTGGCAAACTTGTCCATGAAGGGAAAAGACTCCTTCTCGATTCTCTCCTTTCCTTCCCTCCATTGCAAGGCGTTGGGTTCGGCGCTTCCTCTGCTCTGTGAGATCGCTACGAGTGCGCGTGTCAGCACCCCGAGGGGATGGCTTGGTTGGGAACATAGGGAAAGGAGCTGATCTACTGTATTGTAACGTCAAACAGCTACAGCCGGTTATTTTGTAAGATTATGAGATGTTCATTAAAAAATCAGCACACAAAATGGGAAGCATCTTTGGTGTCTTATTCTTTGTTGAAATCACTCCATCACTTCCAAATTGCTTTTCATTTGCTCCTGCCAGGCCCAGACAGCTGCCATTGACTAATTGATTTATGATTCCTTTCAGTCACTTAAAAACTATTTATTAAGTAAAGGGTATGCATAAGGAAGATAAACAAGAATGTTCACGAGAAGAGCTGACACACAGAAGCAGACGACACAGCAGTCATGCCAAGTGCCTCATGCGTTGTAGAAATAAAATGCAAGAATCATTTACAGTTCAGAGGAAGTGGGCGTCACTCCTGGCTGCCAAAGGGAAGTGGTGCTTGAAAGATGGTCAGTGAAGGATGCAACATAGCTTGATGGGCAGAAATGGGAACGGGAGAGAGGAGAGTCCAGGTAAAGAGAAGGACAGGGTGGACACTATGGAGGTAGGAATAGGAAAGTATGGGGTGCTATCAAACATCTCCAGGACATTCAACTTAGCCAGAAGATAGAACTCAGCTAGCAGGCGCCGTGTGTTTGGCAAACACAGTCTTATTTCATCCTCATGAATAGATCTGCCACATCCAGAGCCTCATTTCACAGACGTGGACACCAAGTGTCAGTGTGTAAAGAAAGTTCTTTATGTCATATGCCTGGAGCTAGATTCAAGCCTGGTTCTGTGAGACACCGAGTTGTAAGAAAGCAAAGAACAGTGATGGTCCGTAGGATGGGAAAAGGGAAAGGGTGTAAGTGGAGAGAAGTGTCGACGACGAGGCATCTGTGTTATCTTTGTACCCCTCCACTGACAGAAAAGGGAAGCCCGGAGGCGTAGGCATTTGAAGAAGTAACATATATCTGCTTTTTGATAAAATCAGTTCAAAGGCCAAGTAGATAATGAGCTGGAAATTTCATATAAAGCAGTGTTTCACACACTGAAGGAGGCGTCCGCCACTGAGGGTCGCTCGCCAAGGTCTCTGGCCACGCCAGGCACCACCTGGCCGCCTGAAGGGCGGGGTGGTTATCTCAGTACATCTGTGAGCCACGTGGGGAAGCCTGCAGAACAGATGGCTAGAGGTGGGAGCTTGAAACTTGAGAGAGATGTGTGACCACATTAAACATTTGAGAGTGAAAATAATATGACCTGACAGTTCCTTTATGGTTTGCAAAATACCTTCCTATGATTTACTGCTCCCCATGGGTTACACAGAACAACCTTTTCCCTTTTTTCTTTTCATGTTACAGATGAAGCAACTGTGCATTAGAGAGGCCGTTGAAAACTCTGTTACTGTAAGTAAGTGCAGGCTGGGGTGGGACTCCAACCTTTCTGTCCCCCGGTGTGATGTGCTTTCCACCACGCGAAGTTCAGCCCACTAGACCCAGAGCGAACCCAGACCCAGCTGAAACGGGGAAGTCACGTGTCTTTTCCCTTGTTTACGCTTCAAGGTGCTCGCTGGTCTCCTGGTGGCTGTCTTAGTAGCTGGTGGTAGGAAAACTGAGAGTAAACCTAGAGCATCCTTCCAGGGCCCTCTGCTCATGCCAGGCCCTGAGTATAAGCAGATGCCCCTGCACATGCCAGTTCAGCCGGCTGGACGGAGACAGCTGGCAAGGCTGCCTTGCCCCTAACAGCTTCCTCGGGGAGAGTCCTGGAGGAGAATTTGGAGCTCTGGCTTCCCCTGACTGACAAACTTAAATGACACGGTGAGTCACCCACCAGCTGGGGGACTCACTACTCTTAGATTCAGACCAACCAGATGATGAGGGGCTCAGGATGGGGAGCTGGGCAAGAAGAAGGGTTTTCACTTATAAATAACTCCAGAGCATCTCTGGAGCTGGCTTTGGGTTAGCTCTTTTTATGTCACCCCAGGGACCCACTGATTCTGGAACCCTAACATTCCAGAAAGGGAATGTTAGGCTCAGGAAGAAAAGGGGTGATGATGAGAATCTTATATCTCATATGTCCGTGCCCATAAAACCCTGTGCCTTGGGTATTTGGGTCCGGAACAAAGACTCATTAGAGAATAATGGCTATTTTCAAGTGTGCGTGATTTGCTGATGATCCCTTTTTGTTTGTTTATTTGTTTTTTCCCTTGATCTTGCCACTGGATCTGCAGGTTACACTGCCAAGTGCTGGTAAGAGCTGGTGTGACAACGGCAGAGTCCATTCTTAAGAGAATCCGCAAGTCTTATCTGGTTAACATTCCAAATCAGTGTAATAAAAACATTGCTAAGCCCTGAAAGATAGTCCAGAGCAACTACAATTTGCTAATGTTCTTCAAATCAAATTTCCTTCCCAGGATAATTTAATATAGACAAACTCCCTTTGCTTTGTCTTTGTCCACATAAAAGTCACTTATTCAAATGCAAAAGATAAATAAATAAGGAAAGTGTTGACTTTTTAATGACTACCAATCACGTTTCATCAATTTGCCTTTTCTCTCCCTCGTGACTGCTATCTGAAGGCAGCTGTCTTTGAAAAAATGTTTGTAGACAGAGAAGTCACGTATTTGAGTCTCACAAAAGGCCATCAAAGTTCAACAATGTTCCCATACCACAATTCAATATGTGCATTTCAGAGTGCTTTCTGAATAGTGAAGCCAAGTTGTGTTAGGGCACAAATGACTTCCAAGGAATGATTTTGTGGGCAGTGAATCAATAACCTTCAGAATGACCTGGAGGAGAGTCCTAGGGCTTCTTAAAAGTGTCCCGGGAAATACGCTTACTAACTCTGCTCTTGCCTCCTCTACTTTGCTCGGTGACGTGCTGCAGGGAGCAGGCAGGGATGACTGAGTCTAGATTTTGAAGGTCAACGTGTAGGATGTATTAGTGACTTGCAATCTGTGGTCAGCATCATGGTGCTCTGCAAGGAACACAGCCTTGAAGCCTGACAAATTTAAATGTGAATTCTGACTTCACCGCTAACTAGGTCTATTACCTAGTTACTTAACGGCTCTGAGCCTCAGTTTCCTAAATATCTACCTTTGCGGGGCTCTGCCCACCTGAGCAGTGCCAGGCAGGAGGAAGTTCAGAAGTGATCGGTGGAAGCGATGAGTATAGTCTGACCATGGGCAGGAGGGGGGAACTGCCTTTAAATAGCTTGCAAAGACCCTTAGAGGGTCTATGAGACGCGTGCCATTGTTATTACATTCTCAGGACAGAGCAGATAGGAGACTTCCGTGTGGGGTCTGCCTCTTGGGAGATGTTCTAGTCTGTTGATTCAGAGTGAAGCAAAATGGACTTGTAGGATAATGGTGGTAAAGTTTGGTACTGAGAAAAATAAAGTGGGCTAAGGAGAAATTTTTGGAGTTGGCCAAAATGTTGATAAGCTCCAGATATTTGGAATGTATCTGGAAAGCTGTGCTAGCTATGTGGAATGCTGGCTATTTTATTCAAAGGATAATGGAATTACTGAATTCCAGTTTGTAGAAGAGTACTGTTAAATGCAGCCTTCTATGAGGATGGAAATGTCCTGTGTCTACACTGTCCCGTGTAGTAGCCACTAGTCACACGCTTCTGTTGAGCACTTGAGGTGAGACCCACAGGATGGAAGGACCACATTATTAATTTTTAAAAATTCCAATAATTTAAATGTCTTCAGACATTTGAAACCTATTTACCCGTGTGAAAAATGTCTTTCCTGTAGATTAAGTTCATTATGGGACTAAAACATGGCTTTAAGCCTTAACATTTTTTTTAAAAAAACATTCAAAAAGAAAACACTAAACACCATAGTGGACAGCGCATTTCTGGACCATTACAGAGACAAATCATTCACATGTGCTTTTGAAATATGCTTTAGGCACCATTTAAAAAAAAAAGCATGACACATGTCATGGCGGAAGAAAGGGTACAGCCCCTGTCACTTGGATATTTGGGTTATATTATTTTAGTGTAAGGAGACTAAACTTTAATAAGTCATCTATAAATTTATACATCCAGAAACTTCAAACCAGAAATAAAAAAAGGAAAGAAAAAGGTCTCTTACTGACATGTAGTTTACATGAAACCTCTGCAGGGATTTTTTGGTTTTTTTTTTTTTTTTGATTCTGAAATATTTTATTTTATTTTATTTTATTTTATTTTTTTAACATTTTTTATTGTGTTATAGTCATTTTACAATGTTGTGTCAAATTCCAGTGTAGAGCACAATTTTCAGTTACACACGAACATACATATATTCACTGTCACATTTTTTTTCACTGAGCTACCACAAGATCTTGTATATATTTCCCTGTGCTATACAGTATAATCTTGTTTATCTATTCTGCATATGCCTGTCAGTATCTACAAATTTTAAAATCCCAGTCTGTCCCTTCTTATCCTCTGCAGTTTTTTTTATCAGATGAGTTAACAGAGTTACCACTGGGACCTTAATTCTGAGAAATCAAACAGAACCAGTAAAACACTTATCAAAAATGAGACATGAGAAGTATTCAGAGAGGCACAAAGAGGCCCAAGGTGCACAGCTAATCAGCGGCAGAGCCAGGATTTGGGCCCTTGAGGTCTGCCTTTAGCGTCTGTGAAGTTCCTACTATGCTCCAAGGGAACACTCCCTCTCGGGGGAGACCGCACGCGTAAAGCATGGTCCTTAGCCTTGTGGGTTCTCAGGCTTGAAAGGGTCTCCGAGAGACTGAATTATCCACATGATGTTCCCTTCCATGGGTTGTCCCTTCTCATTGCAAACCAGTCTAGCATTAAGGAACTCACTGTCTCCCAGACAGCACATTTTATATCTGGTCTGGTCTGACTTTAGTGAAGCAGAACAAAACAAACAAATAACCATCCAGCTGGTGCTACCTTTGTTTTGGCCACTGAATACTAATTGAGCACCTGTTCTGCGCCAGGCGCTGCTCGGGGTACAGCAGTGAACAGAGCAAAGTCTGTGTCCTCATGGAGCGTGGGGAGAAGTAGGTGGACACAGACAACGTACCCAGATAGGTACACCTGCCTGTCCGCAGGTGATGAGCGCTGCCAAGAACACTCAGCTGCAGTGAGCGGGGCGAGGCGTGGCCGGGCAGGGGGTGCCAGTGTGTACAGGGAAGGTCCCTGAATGCTGCTCAGAGACCAGCAGGAAGGGAGAGCCAGCGCCAGGAGCGCCCCCTGGGGGAAGAGCAAACCGGCGTGGGGAGCAGCCCCAGTGAGGTGGGAGGGGACTTGGTGGGCCCGCAGAAGAGCACTGAGGCCAGCGTGGCCAGAGCAGAACAAGGCAGGCAAGTAAGGGCGGAGAGGGATGGGGCGTGGGGAGGGGTTGCGGTGGTCTCCTCAGGCCCGGTCATGACTTTTACTGGGAAGGAAATTGTTTCCAACATAGGTTTCTCTGCATCTGCACCTAATCCAGCGGCATCCCCTTCGTCACTCTCACATCCATCCTCCTCCTTTCCACCGCCCTCCTCTCACCCTGGCTCGGGCTGCCATCACCTCCTCAACAGACCACAGTGACATCACCAAGCCAGGTCCCTTCTGCCGCCTCTTCCGTGCAGTCCACCGGCATGCGGCTTCCACATCACTCCTCGTAAAGCACAGTTCACATCCAGGCACCAGTGGTGCAGAAAACCCAGTTCACAGTGTCTGCCTGTCCTGAAGGGTCAAACCAGTCCTAGCACAGCCAACCTGTTACACCGACCTTCCACTACGTCTGCTTCCTTCCCCTCAAAGAGGATGTGTCCCTGTCCCTGCCCCAGAAGCCTCAGATTTGCTCAAGCTAATCCCTAACCTGGATGCTTTTCCCTCCCTTGTCTTCCCGTGCCCCAAACCTGCTCATTTCCCAGTCCCTTCTCAGATTTTCCAGTCCTATGGAGCTGACCTTCATCCCCCATCTGCCGAGATTCACTGTGTCCATGACCCATATCGTCCTCCCCTTAGATAATCTATCTGGTTGACTGATGTTTTGTTAGATGTGTTCTTGTCTTTCTCTCCTATTCAAACTGTAAACTCTTGGAAGCCAGGTGATCAGGGTGATTTCACACCTTTTTTGAGAAGCAGAATAAAGCACCCCTTCGTCTGAGCAAAAGCAAACCAGTGTCAGAGACCATGGCTTGAAAAGCGTAGCCCAGGCTGGGTTTCTGGCCATATTCACCCCTTGGACCAGGCAGCCTTGGGCAAGACACAACTTCACAGCCCCACACAGCAGCCCTGGCTTACTGATCTTCCTCGGTTTCAGGTCCCTGGCACTGTCTTGCGCAATGAGTAAAACCTTGAAATGTGCCGAACTGAATCCCAATCCTGATTGTTATGGATGTGAGAACTGAGAGAAAAGAGGTTGTTGTGTTTGGGGTTGGAGATGGGCGGGTGCGCCTGTGGCCACTCGAGCTTTATGCTTTCACCGGTCCTTCAACATTGGTCCAGACAATGATGACAACACAGGCCCAACACAGGAGACTGTGGCTTGGGAGTGCGCAGTATCAAGAAGACTCATTTCGAAGTCGACCGTCGAATTCAGGTTTCGTCCATCAGTTTTACGTTGAGGTGTGTGCTTTAACCCGGCTAAGACGTGCACATTTGGTTTTAGACGTGTAGTCCACGTGGATTAGGAAGAAGTAGCAACTGTTGATGAGGCAAGACAGACGATCTAAGAGACAACCTGACCTGAGATGAAGTTAAGTGACCTTGAGCAAGTTATTTAATGACTTAGGATTCCATTTCTCCACCTGTAAAATGGAATGGCAATTCCTAACTTAAAGAATTTTGATGCAGATTTACTACAATAAACATGAAGCAAATCTGCCACGGAGCTAGCACTTTTTAAATGGTGGTTTTAAGTATTATTACCTGAGGAAAGCAGAAGTATCCCTGAGACAGAAGGGACCAAGAAGAAATGGAGTGGTGGGGATGGTGACTGCCTGGCTTTTGAGTTTCCATGCACCTTCTGGCCTACGATGTGAGTTTGCTAATGTGCTGGTTGGTATTCTGTCTCTCTCTCTCACACACACACATGCGTACATGCACACACACACACTCACACACTGATGTGTGTGCACACACACCCGTATACACACACTCACATAAAATCGAGTGTTCTATAAACCTCTGGCTATGTTTTAAACATAATTTCATTTAAAGCCATGCCCTGTGCCAGTTTGAGGCTCCAGATGAAATAGAATGTGACCCTGAGTCCAAGGATTAAGGGGAGGAAAAAATATTTTTAAACTATGTCAGCAAAACAATGTTATTTATTCACAATTTTAGAGGGTAGTGCTGATGCCAGAGCATGCCCTGGGGCCCTGGCTGGGCAGCATCCTTGGGAGGCAGCAATCCGTATCCACCCACAATAATCGTAGATGTAGGCCATTTATTTACCAAGTAAAGCAGGCCCAGGCAAAGGTCGGAGCTTGGGGAGTGTAATAAGGCTTCCTCTAGGTGTGAGTGAAGTTTCTGGAGGCACCAGGGCATCCAGACTTGACTGTCTCAAAGCAAACTTTGGAAACTGAAGGAATTTATGTATTCATCGTGTTCATGCAGAGGGTCTAGGCTTCACACTGAAGACCTAGTGTGGACTCACAGCTCAAGGAAATGTTGGGCAGATGACTGAGTCTTTTAGGGCTCATCTATAAAGTGGGGGGCAAGTTTATATTTGCAGATTTGTTATGAGCACTCAATCTGGAAACCTCAGTAACCCTTGAAAGCACCTGGCATGTCAGGAGTTCCATGTGAGTTTCTTTCCCATAGCATAGCTGCAGCTCAGTGAATACTCATTAATAATAAATATATATTAATGAATGTATTTCCTTCTTTCTTTTTCAATGAAGTAGCCAATACAATCCTATTAGCATTTCAGATGTACTTAAAATCTCACCACTTGTTTCCAGTTTCCATTCATGCTAGAGCTTAGACGAGAGTTTCTTCTAAGCCAGTTAAGGCTTCAGGGAAGAGGAAACAGGACAGAAAAGAGTTGAATCTGGAGAAGGGTTGAATCTGGCAAGACCTGGAGGTGAAGACGAGGTCAGATTCTGGCAATATCTTTTCCAGGCACTAGGGGGAGCTCCAGGCCTCCTTCACCGTAGATCACTTGGCCAGCAAGTTACCTCACTCTTACCAGGTTTTCTATGAGTCTCCTGGTAATGGAAGCCACGTCTAACACTGGGCTTTGGACACAAGACCCTGCCTTGATCTCAGACTTGGTGTACTCTATAAATTCAGCTCTTCGAGTCACGCCAGCCCCACCCCTTCCCTGCTGTTGTCTTGTTTCTCCTGGCGCCAGCATTTTCCAGACCGGCCTCTTCAACCCAGTGCCATCCACGTTCCCGTCGCTAACACCCCACAGTTTCGTCTTGTTTGATCAAACTGTGAGGCTTTCGAGATCCCAGGTCCGGCCCCACCGTGAGAATACCACCTTGGAGAAGGGCAGGCAGCAGATGGAAAGACAGAAGTGAACTTTTGCAAGGAAGAACTTTCAAAGTGATTGCTTGTACCCTGAAGAATGTCAGGCTTGGAGTTTTGGGGGAAAAACAAATAATTTATAGATCAAGTCTCTTTTGGCTCTTTGTGGAGTTTTCCAAATTTCTTCTGGGAGGCCCCCATTCTGTGGCTGGGGGTAGGAAAACTCACACCTGGCAGGCCAGCTTGTGTTTTCCAAGCCTGCCTTCCTCCTGAGTGGCCCTGAGAGGTAGGGCAGTCCTTGCTGGTGGCCTGGCCCCAGGCTCTGTGGGGAGGAACCGAGCTATGCTCAGACATTCCAGCTGCTGCTGAAACCCAGCGGCACTTCGTTAAGTCCCGGGCCACACCCTCTCCTTTGAGTGTCAGCCAGCATTGCCCTGGCAACCAAATGCCCTTTCTTTATGCTGCCCTCCCCTCGCCCCACACCAGTCAGCTCCATCATCAACACCTCGACTGTGGGCCTCTTTAGGTTCCTTCCTAGTTGCCAGGCTGCTTCCTACTCAGAGGCTGCAGGCTGAGGATGAAAACATCTTCCCATGTCTAACACCCAAGAGGGGGATGGTTTGGAAGGTCCGGAAATTGGAAGTACATTGGGCTGAACTTCTTGGTCAGGGGTTACTATGGTGTAGACACCACAGATCCCTGGGTGTGGGAGAATGCTTCTGTTCTCTCACTGTATAGACATCTGAGGAGCTGGCACGGTCTGCTTGAGAATCCGACCAGCCTGTAGGGTAGTGATGACTCAGGCCGGCAGAGATCAAAATGTCAGTAAGATCAGGCATGGGAGGAATTCCATTTCCACGGGTGCCAAGAAACTCATGTCACGTGGACCCTTGAAAGTGCAGAGGCCCAGCTCCATAGTCATTTCATGGCCAAGATGGACATTGTGCCGAGGACCAGGGCGAAGCTGTAAGACGTGGACGTGTAAAGACCACTGTGTCTCATTTGTTGGTTTTGCCGCATACAGGAAACTCCCTGCCACCAACAGCAAAACAAAACAAAACAACAGGCAAAATCAATGTGTTCAGTCAAAGTTTACTGTTAGTTCAGCTCAGTCACCACATTGCCCTCATATAGGTTCCAAGTCCCAGGGGGACATAGAGCAGCTTTGCAGAGTGGTTAAAAGCATGCACTCTGGCTCCCACACTTCCCTGCTTTATGGCCTCGGGAAGGTTACTTAAGCTTTCTGAGTTGCCTCATCTGTAAAACGTAGCTATTAACAGTGTCTGTCCCTCGGCTTGTTGGGGGAATTAGACAAGAGAAGCCACGTGACAGTGGTTAGATGGTACCTGGCACATAATAAGCAACGATACATGTTACTTGCTAGCAAAACAACAGCGTCTTCAGCAACAACCAAAAAAAATCACATAAAATGGTAAAACCTCTTAGAGAAAGTTCAAAGATAGCATGTGATATTGTGCACAGAAGTTGAAATAGAATGTTATACACATGAAACTTACATAATGTTATAAACCAATGCTATCTCAAAAAAAAAATCCCACAGGAAGAAAAAGAACGCATAGTATGAACTTGAAGCATGTTTTCTTGCAACCCTACAATGTCGTCAAGAGAAATCAATTGGGAAAGGATAATATCGGAGGCACGTGTGACTCCATTTCAGTGTTGAAGAACAGTAAAGAGGGCCAGGGAGCACCAGTGTTGCTGAGCACCACTGTATTCACTTCCTGTTGAATACAGTTGATTGAACTGAGTACATTCCCTGTGCTACACAGTAGGTCCTTTTAGTTTATCTATTTTATATGTAGTAGTGTGTGTCCGTTCATCCCGACCCCTAATTTATCCCTCCCCAGTTTTTCCCCTTTGGTAACCATAATTTGTTTTCTGTGCCTGTTGAGTCTATTTTGGTTTGTTAATAGAATTTATATTCTTTTTTTTCATTCCACATATAAGTGACATATGCTATTTATCTTTCTCTGTCTGACTTACTTCACTTAGTATAATAATCTCTGGGTCCATCCATGTTGCAGCAAATGGTGTTATTTCATTGTTTTTTTATGGCTGAGTAGTATTCCATTGTATAAATATACCACATCTTCTTTATCCAGTCATCTGTCGATGGACAATTTAGGTTGTTTCCATGTCTTGGCTATTGTAAATGATGCTGCTGTGAACACTGGGGTGCAGGTGTCTTTTCAAATGCATGTTCCAGACATTGTGCTGAGTGCTTCCAAAAGCACTGTCTCATTTAATCTTCAGGATGGTTGTGTTGGTGAAGCTACAGTCTCTCAGCTCAAACCCACCCTTTTGTCCTCTACTTTGTGATGCTGCCGTTGGAACACTGCAGACTTCAGCTCCTTTTGGACAGTCCATTCCATGTTAGGTTTTGTCAATAGGGGCCACTAGAGGGCAGTTGGAAGAAAGTAGGGAGAAAGGACTGGTTCCTTCTGGTTTGCTTGCTGTTCACGTCAGCATCATCCTGCTCCTGGTTCTTCATCGCCGCGGTGGCAGCAGTTCGTTCTAGTCTCTGTCATCTCTGTACACTTGAAGAACCGGCTTTTTTATGTTCCGAAAAGAAGTTCCAGCACCAGGCAAATGGCCTCTCCTTGAGGAAACCTCCTTTCTGTTTCCTCCTTTTGTTCTCCTAGTGGTGGCTGCTTCCTGCAGTTATCAGCACCTAAGTGTTATCTCAGTGTTTCAAATATTTTTGCCCTTTGATCCCCCAGTATCTTTTAACCAAGTCCCTATATTAAATTCTCTCTGTTGAAATCATGACTGGATCTTCACTGACATGCTGTTCAAGTGGCAGAAACAGATGGAGACTTTGAAATCCTTCATTTTATGCCACTAAGATACCAAATTAACGCCAGTAAGACTATCTTAAAATACAGATTCCAAAATGAAAAATGACAGTTCAGAAAGCATAAAGTGCTGTGAAAGTGATGATGGAGTAACAGGGCCAGAGATCTCAGAAATGTGTTTTTTTCTCACTCTATTTCCATTATCAGTGAACCATGAACCTATATTCACTTTTGTGTATGTCATAAGTTATATGACATAATATTATATTTTGATGCATATATAAGTGATTTTCTTGGATGGTCCTGATTTTAGGTGTTGGTACCTATTCTTTTTCATATAAATTAGGGGAAGACAAATGCATGGCACACATCCGGCTGTTCACCATTTCCACATCCATGCTAGGCATTTATCACACATCTCACCACTCTTTCCAGCCAGATACAGGTCCATCCTCAGGTCACAGGCAGCCACTACACGTGATCAAATTTAGCACTCAGGCGAAAACCTATTTGCCATCCTTGTGCTCAATCTTAGAGTTTATGGAAATTTCTTTACTTTTGGCATCAAAATTCATCTTCCAGATTGTCATTCAGGCCCTAAAGGGTTATAAAATTCTTATGCCAGATGATACGCAACAACTTTTAGTTTGAAGTATGTATGAGTTAAGAGCCAGCTAGGAAAGCAGAGGACATCTTAGATCATTCAATAGCGAAAATTCAAAATGGGGAACCAATTAGAAAGGCTTTGGAGTAACAGAAAGGGCAGGTAAAAAATGTGGGTCAATCCAAAGTTTGGCGACAGCAGAAGCTCCTGCTTTGAGGAGGTAAGATTCTCGAACTGAAACTCAGGAGCTGGAGCCGCCTAAAGGGAGCTAAGAGCATGGCGGGAATGTCCTGGAGTTCTGAGGCCAGATGGGTAGCCAGAATCACAAAGAATATGCTAAAGACGTCATCCAATCAGAGAGAGGAAGAAATACACAAAGAAGATGCTAAAGACGTCATCCAATCAGAGAGAGGAAGACATACACCAGCTTCCTCCCGCTCCCGGTCCGCCAGTCTTCTGTAAGTGCCTGCCATTGTCCTGCCGGGCTGGAAGTCTGTTGACGAGGGCGTCTGGAAAATGCAGCTGACAAGGGTCAGCTCTCTGTGACACAGAGTAGAGCCACAGAAGGTTCGGGAGTGGGTCCGAAGACAAAGAGGCAGTTGGTTTTGAGGAGTAAGTGTGTTACCAAATCATACTCAGCAGTCACTAAGACAAGATGGCAGTTAAGGCAAGTCCAACCTCGTCTTATCTACAGGGTGTTAGGTCCTGGGACATCGCAAGGACATGGCAGGAGACGGTTCATGTCTAAGTCAGTAGGTCACAGAACACTGTATAACTCATTGGGCAGTGACAGCCTCAGGGTCACTTGAGATTTGGATCCTTCTGAACAAAGGAAGTTGCTCCTAATTATTAAATACAGAGTATGGCTGAGGTTTTCCTACTGGGATGGGTAGTAAGAAATCTATTACATTAATTCGTAGACCAGGTGAACAGACTTCATAAACTCTAAGAAAAGGCAGTTTTGGTGAAGAAGCAAGATAGCAAAATCTGCCCCTCCCTACAGGACTCAATTCAATGACAGCACACCCTGCAAGGTCCTGGCACACAGAGGGCTTTTCCCCTCACTTTGGAATAGTGCAGACGTGAGCCACATCCTGGAGCCCCACACGCATCCAAAGAAATTGTCAGTTACGCTGTATGACGCTGAGGTTTCAACTGACGCTAAGCTGGTTCAGTTGAAGAACAATAAATCAGGAGTTGCTGACAGAAACGGGGTTGGGAGGCAGGAAGTCCTCAAAATCAGGGCTTGGTCCTGGGTCAGCATATCAAGCCGTGCTGTTCTGAAGGGCAGGAGGCTTTTGCGCTCCAAGTGTCCACTCCAGGATCGGGGGTCCTCAACGGATGCATGCAGAACACACAGTACAGGGCAAAAGGACCATTACAGCCCATTATCAGGCTACATCGGACCTACAAAGCTGGGGTCACAGTCCCTTGGCTCCACATTATCCTCATGTGACAAACAAAAAACCAAGACAGACAAACCCCAAGCCAAGCCAAACACACAAGCGAACAAGCTATGCACCAAGTTGTTTTCCTGATGACGGTGGTAGGTCTGCACAGAGGCAGCCACATTTCCTTTGATGGTCTGACATGGGATAACCAGCCAGTGATTTGTAAAAATCTCAGCGGGAGTTTTCTCTTCCTGGGAAGCTCATTCACGGTGGAGGCTGTGTTGTAATGGCTCCAGCCACCAGCCCTTGGTCGAAACGCCGGCACTTCAGCTTTGCTGTGAACTGGGGCGGGTGACCTTAAGCCTCTGAGCCTCTGCTTCCCCTCTCCTCACAGTACCCGGTTCACAGAGTTGCCGTGACGACGGAGGACCAGCCCGCAGTTCAAAGCTAGTGTGCGGCGTCCAGCACACCTCAAGCGCGGGATGCGCACATTCACGTCCGGGAAGTTCCAGAGGCGAAGGGACAGAAAAACAAAATGATTAGAAGAAACCTTCCCTTCTAATTTTTCTTCTTTGTCCCAAACTGTCTTCTCTCTTCTCTTTCTTTATCCGCCTGGCCCTGGAACAACTGTCCCCCCTCCCAGGGTTTCCACTAAGTTCCTGAGGTTCAGTCTCCCAGAGCCATTGGGATGAAGTGCCCGCCCTTCTTTCTGTTCTCCTGTTAGAGCTGAGACTCACCTCCGTGGCGAGAGGGACGCTGTGTGTATGTAGCGCAGCCTGGGTAAAATTTCCTCTCTTGTTCGTGGTGAATTCCCGCCCAGGGAACTACTTAGGTGTTCCATCACTGGGGGATGGACTGGACACCACTGGCCCCAACTCAGGTCCCTTTTACTTAGCAGACCGACCCTCTTCATGGCTTAAAACAATAACCATTTTATTAGGCTGCGTAATTTTCAGGGTGAGGGATTTAGGCGGCACTTGGCAGGCTGACTCTTCTCTTCCAGGTGACATTAATGGAGGCTGCTGGGTCATACACAGCTGGCAGAGGGACTGGTCTTGAGGGTCCGAGACAGCTTCATTCATGTGTCGGGTGCCTTAGCAGGGATGTCCAGAAGGTGGGCTCAGCTGGGGCGGTGGCCCTGAGGCTTACACGTGACCCCCCCAGCATGGTGAGCCCCGTATGTTGGCCTCAGATTTCTGCTCCAAAAGCAAAAGTTACAGAGAAAAAGACAGAAGCCTCAAGGCCTTTTCTTGACTCAGGCTTGGAAGTAACATAGCTTTACTTCTATTAGAATCTACTGGTCAGAACAGTCATAAACCTGCTCAGATTCAAGGGGAGAGGCAGCAGAACCCACATCTAGACGGGAGGAGGGTGGGAGAATTTATGAGCATCTTTTAAAACCGCCAGTCTTCATCTTCTTTAAATAGTTCCTGTTTGCACAAAGACCAGGATTCTCGCTGTCACTTTTCAAGAGAGCCGCCTGGTGCCCAGGCACTTAATATCTGGTTACTGAAGAATTTAAAGGGAATCACATGCGTTGGTGGCAGCACAGATCACATCTATTGAAAGTCACACAGTAGAGAAGGCGACGAAAGATGGAGTGTGGAGCTACTCACCATGAAACCGTACATAATAGCCAGCCCCTCCCAGATGCCTCTACAGAAGGCAAGATAAGAACGTGTCAGGCCGGGCCTTTTGCAACATTATTCTTAGATGCCCAGCGTGTAGATTTCAGCAACTCCCACAGCATCCTGTATGCCTCTGTCCTCTGTCGTGGTTCTCCTCACCCTTGTAATGATGGGTTCAAAGTCTAACTTTCCCCATAAAATGCCACCCTCCACGATGGAGAACAAACTTATCGCCAGCATACCCTCTGCACCAGGCCTGGTGTCAAATGCAGCAGACGTGCAGTGAATACATTCCGTTGGCTAATTATTTGGAGATGATGGCAGAAAAAAAAGATGAGACTCGCTAGTTACATAGCAAGCAGCTTGTAATTTGCTGTGAAGTATTTAACTCTTTTTTTTGACTTAGGACATCAAGGCCTATGGATGCAGAATCTAAAGTATAACGTTTAGAGTTCTGACAATTCCCCGTGGGTCCAGTCAGACCAGGCCGATGATTAAAGGACACAGGTAACATCCACACACCCGACACTTACTAATGGCTTTGTTTATTACTCAGTTGATTATTCCATTTTTTATAATCATACAGTGATTCCCTTTTAAACAAGACTGTTATACCCGAAGTTGGTCACACACTGTCCTCTCTCTTCCTTCTATAGTAGTAAAGGGTTTTTTTTTCACACTCAGTTTTTTAATAGAACATTTCCAAATATCAAGAAATGTGATTAACTAAAAGTAATGAACGGACCAAACTCCATGAGAAACGAACACACGCTCAGTGAAAGGTCCAGCGCGGTCACAGCGGGTCACGCACATTCAGGAGGGAGCACCAGCGGTCTCCCGGGGGCCCGGCACTGGGAGAGGGCTGGTGCGTGTAAGACCTGTTTGGCAGCTTGGAAAGTTGAGGTTTAATACTGGTCTTGTCAATCACCCTTTCTAACTAGAAAGGGTTCCTCCAATCAAACTGCGGGCAGTGTCCTCAGGGTGTGGTGAAGTGTGTCTCCCCAGGGCAAACATCCTCCAGGGAAACCCTCAGAGGGTCCCAACACTCTTTCCTGCTCCATTCAGGTTGGTCTCACTTTAAACTTGAAAGTAGATGGGGTTGTGTGTACAGTGTGTATGTGTGTGTATAGAGTGTGTGTGTCGTTTGTGTATACAATGTGTGAGTCTGTCGTGTTTGTATAGTGTGTGTGTATACTCTGTGCAGTGGGTGTGTATACACCTTGTATACAGAATGTGTGCAGTGTATGCATTGTCTGTATAGTGTGTTGTCCATGTGTAGCGTGTGGTGTGTGTGTATAGGTGTGTGGACTGTGTATATGTGTTGTGTGTACATCTGTGGCTGTGTGTGGTGTGTGTATACTGTGTGCATGTGTGTACGGTGTGTACACTGTGTGGGCCTACAGTTTGTGTTTGTGTCATGTGTAAATAGTGTAATCTGTAGTGTGTGTGTAGTGTGGACGCATGTGTGTATAGTGTGTGTGTATGCTGTGTAGTGTGTGTGTAGTCTGGATGCGTGTGTGCATAGTGTGTGTGTGCGTACACTGTAGTGTGTGTGTAGTGTGCATGTGACTGTGTGCGGTATGTGTGTATGCTGTGTGGTGTGGGTGGTGTGGACGCGTATGCGCACATGCAGTGTGTGTGTGGAGGGCAGAGGGGACACTGGAGGAGGAGGGGAGTCACGGGAAGGAAGAGGCTGAGCAGGAAGGGTCACAGGAGAAGCAGAAGGAGATGAGGTGGCTGAGAGGAGGTGGAGGGACCTGGGAGAGTTGTGGGGGAGGCAGAAGGAGGGAGGGAAAGCCAGGGCCTCCTTTATTGGATAACACAGAGGGAGGGGACAGGGCAGGGGGTCCCTGACCTGGGCGTCCTCAGACTCCTCCACGTTTTCTGTGGGGACATAAATAAGGGACAGCGAAGCAGCAGCAGCGGCCAAACCAGCTCCTCGCAGGCTCCGCCCCATTGGTTGGGACCCTTCCTCTCTGGTCATGGTCAAGATCAGACACTTGCCCTTTGAGGCAGTTTACCCGAGGCCTTGTGTTGACCACAGGTGGTCTCGGAGTTTTCTGGGAACTTTTCCCTGGAACTGGGGGGACCTCTGGGGGGTACATACCAGAATGCGATAAAAACTTCTCCGTCTTTCTGCGGAAAGACGCAGGGAGGGGTATGAGATCAGCCTGTGCTTCGCTCGCGGGCACCGCGGGGAAGGCCCCAGACCCCCTGGTCCCTAAGGGCGCTGTCGCTGCAGAGCTGGGGTGCCCGGTGGGCGTGTCTACCCCGCGGAGGCCGGGGCAAGGAGGAGCTGCGTGTCCCGGCAATGCTGAAAGCAGTGCTGAGGGTGGCGAGGGGTTAAAATCCCGTGCTTGGGGTGGGGGTGGGGGAACCGACAGCCTGATTTCATATGGTAGCTCAGGGGGGTAAGAAATGAGAGTGGGGGAGGGGACGCAAGTTGCATAACCTCTCTCTGCCTCAGTTTCCTTATCCCTGAAATGGAACCAAGAAGAGCACCTCCCTGGAAGGGGCAGGGGTGGCACTGCGAGAATTCAGCGATACCTAGAGCGCTCAGAGAGCGCCTGGCACCCAGGAAGCACTCAGTAAACGAGTTCTGTCATTACTACTGTTTAGGAAAAAATCGGTATGGCTCAATGACTGGCCCTACAGATTCTGCATCTCCTTCCTGACCCTTCTGTCGTGTTCCCAAACGAGGAGCCCTGGTCAAAGGCAGAGGGGCTGACAGCGAGCGTTCAGGCCGCGGGGGTGTTTAGGGGCGGTTAGGGCCGTCACGGGTCCGCAGGGCCGCACAGAGCTGTTTCTGAAGGGCAGGGTTTCCTGCCAGCTGGGCCCCCACTCACGCCCGTGCTGTTGCTCGGGGAGTGGGGCAGACACAACGGCCGGGCCCTTACCTGCGGTCACCGAGCTCGCCTGCCCAGGCTCTCCGCCGCTCCCAGCAACCAGATGGGAGGCGAGATGAATGATCTGCCAAACCAGCAACATAATTAAGCAAATTCGGCAAGGGGCAAACGGACAGGGCTTTTTTCTGGTCGGCAGTAACTTCAGCTCACCAGAACGCTGAGGTGGAGGTGCCAAGCCCTCCTGACCAGAGCAGGCATCAGCCAAGACTCATCGGTCCAGGGGAAGCGGTGTGATGTGCACTGGGGGTCTACAGAAGTTCACCCTGGAGGCACAGGAGTTTTTTTTTTTTTAAACAATAAACTACACTTCTTTCCTAGAATGTGGGCTGCCAGTTAGACTCCCAGGTCGAGGTCTCTGCGGGTGCATCTGACAGGTAGCATTTTGTTGCCTCTTAAAGATCAGAATGTTCAGAGGAGAGGTCGGCGATCTTGCGCAGGGAGACTGAGTTGCAGGACCTCGAACTTCAGGGGGCCTGCTGGGGTGCGTAACGGGGCTGGTTCTCCTCTGGGGTGTGAAGACAGCAGTCAGAGGCCTTGGGGAGACACCACGGGACCCACTCAGGAGCCGCCTTCCCGATTTTCTTGTCGTTCTCTGTGGGCAGAGCCGGGGCTCCCGGTGTGAGCTGCTCCGGCAGGAGGAAGCCGGAGGCGGGGCCCGAGGCCGCCCCGCAGCTTCCTAGCCGCGTCTGTGCCCCGCCATAGGCGTAGGCGACGCGGGAATTCCGTGAGCCCAGGCGCACCCGCCCTTTTCGGGGACGCATGACAGAACTCTTGAGCGTCTTGATGAACCTCTCGGACGAGAATGAACGAAACAAATTAACCAAAAAATAAACAAGCCCGAAAATACCCCCCTAAAGAGAAACGCGGGAAGCCCCGGCTAGGAGGCTCACTGACCACGCAGCTGAGGGCGTCCTACCGAAGAAGGTCTGCAGGGAGCAAGGGTCACGTCCTCCCTGCTCGAGATGTTGCCTGCGGAGGTTTAAATGTTCCATTAAAAAATATTAAAAAGCCACACACCGACCCAGGCGCGCTGGCTCCCTTCCTCGCTCCGGCTTCCTCCGGGCAGCTGCGCTCCGGCCGCGCCGCGGCGCTAGGTGTCTTTGCTGTCCCCGTAATCGTTGTAGGGGACACTCAGGGTCTGCTCCTCGCACGTCTTCCTGAGGTCCCGGCTGAGCTCTGACCAGTCAAGCCCGTAGGGCTTGATCTCACTGTAGCGGCAGCCCAGGTACCTGAGGGAGCTGCGTCGCAGGCTGATCCTGGGCTCCTGCAGGAGTCCGTTGCACCAGCTGCTGAGATCCCCGAGCTGCGAAAGGATGAGGCCGGCCTTCCTGTGGGGCAAGCATGGAGGACGCTTAGGTTACACAGAGCATAAGGCAGGAAGGGTCCACAGCGTGAGACTCTCAGCCTCAAGAGGGCCGAGCCGGGTCTGTTTTGCTTCCTGTCCCAGAGTTGGCAGTTAGATCAGGAGGCCCTCTATAAATATATGTCAAGCCAATGAACGAATGAATGAATGAAATAATTAATCAGGATGGATGAGCAAAGCGGGGCATCAAAGCAAAACAGAGAAGCAAAACGCACTGTGGACAAATAAAGAAGAGAAAACGACTCATATTTTAGTGGGAATTAATGCCCTTTTAAAATCATAGTTGTCAGTTTCCAAAGACAAATCAATTCACTTTAAAGCCAGTAATTTATCACCATTAAATGACAAATAATATGTTTGACTGGCTATTTCCCTTTTCAAGGCTATTTCTGAACTGAGTAGAAGCAGCCGATAAATTGCAGTTCAGGGGATCTCAGATGTAACTAATTATGCCTGTCTGGAGGTGATTATACTGTAATAAGGGCAGAAATGCCCTCAGTGCACACTGACCCAGGGTCATTCTTTGGGAAAATGCAGACTCGCAGTGGCACACATCACCTAATTAACCTGCAGGTGAGCTCACGCTCTGTTCTGCTGTCTCCTCTGGAAAGTCAGGAGGCCAGGGCCATCGAGCCCTCATCCAGGAGGTGATGACAGGGAGCCTGAGCTGTTGCAGATCTGAGAGCAAAAGCGGCCGAGGTGGGCAAGGTCTCCCCGAGTTCACACTCACTGGAAAGGAGTGATCCCACGGGGCCAAGAATAAAGTGTGAGACCCCTGGGTACAGCCTGGGGAAGCGGGCTGGGCTGTCACCACCATCTGGCTCACTGGGGTTCGGACTTCTTCTTGGCATCTACTTCTGTTGACAGGAGCGGGGACCACCGGATGGCCAGTTCTCAGCCCTTATGGCTTTGACTCTCAACACTTAGGATAAGTGGGGGGAAAGGTGTCCCTCACTCAGCTGTGCTGTTCCTTCTTCAAAAAACCTAAGTGATCAGAAACCCATGAAGGGAGAGTCTCTTGTTCCAACAAGCCCAGGTGAGGCTGTGAAATCTCTTCTGGAAAGCTCCGTGAGCAGCATCCCTTGCAGTATTTATCGACTGCGAGGCCAACTTTACAGGTGCGGAAGCAGCTCTTTTCTAGTTCAATCAGCAATTCTTTCCAGAAACTGGAAGTTTCTGCCCTGCATTTACAATGAGCTTTCAAGAACAATAAGCAGATTCATTTCATTCATTTTCTTCCAGCCAGGCGAGGAGCATCACAAGGGCTGAGCTCACTGCATTCCTAGGAGGGCAAGCGAGAGACGGGCAGAGGTGGCGCTGGAGGCAAGGTGTTGCGCTGCAGCAGCGAAATGCAGGGGCCCCGAGGGTGTGAGGTCATCAGAGGGCTGGTCACATTCTCTCCAACGTCAGTGGTGGGTCAGAGAAAATCAAACACACACTCTGCCAGCTAAACAGCTTCCGCATTGTCTCTCCCCTGCCCGTCAGCCTCTGCCATTTGGCCAAGCCAGCTTTCCAAAAATGGTCATCCACAGGGACTTTGGTGGCCCTCCTCTTAATCTGTCCTGCCGCGTGTCATTAGTTACTGACACATTCTTGGGAGGTGGAGGAAGGGGAGAGAAGGAAGAGTGAAGGGCCGTGTCTGCATCACCTTGAAGAAATGGATAAAGGTGCACCTTCGCCATACTTTCAAACAAATGGGTTTAACTAGTAGGTAGGGTTTTTGTGGCTATTTTCATTGCTCACTTTCTAAAAAACTAATAATGAATTTAGACCTGCCCTTGACCATCTCAGAACCTGTGGTCTTCTTGTTTCTTAAGAGCAGTGCAACCAACAGGGTCCTCAAAGTATTTCAACCCTCAACTCCATCTGGAAGCCTCCATGAATGCTAGTGGAACTGGGTTTAACTGAACCGAGGGGATCCTTTCTGCTTCCTTACAGGACACATGCACACACCCCACTGACTTTCCTGTTCAGTCTCACGGCTCACCCCAAAGTGGGCTGCTGTATCTCAAGGCAGGGGACTGGTTGTTTCTTGTGGTTCTCCCCGAGGTCCACGACACTGAAAAGTGAAACTTTATTTTCCACAAGCTAATGAAACTACAAATTCTGCACACCCCCCACCCCCAATATATAGTCTTGACAAACCAGTATTATACATGAAAGAGTCTCCTGGGAAGAGAGTTTTGAGAAGAGATCACCAAGCCAGCAGCAGGCCTCACTTCACAGTGAGATCCACATGTTCCCTCACTCCCCCTTTTCATTAACCAGTTGCCTTTCTGACTCTTGAGTTACAAGAGGGAAATTTTTAAAGCGATCCAGATTCCCTTGGAAATCAACACGATATCGGCAATGTTGGTGCTATTCCAATTGTGACATTCATGCTCTCTGACAGAGAACTGTATATATGGCCTCAACTAATGTCAGAAGGAAGGAGGGAGGGAGGGGGAGGGGAGCAGGCAGACAGAGGGACTTGGGAGGAGAGGTGGGGAGAGGGGATATTAGGCAGGAGTAATAGTGAGGGCAGGAGTGATGATAAGATTTGGAGCAGGGAGGATATTTGTTAATATACACCTACTTTCTAACCCAGGGTTTCCTTTTTACCAAAATTGAGACAGAACAAATGAAAAGTCCCGTATCTGTTTCTCTCTGTGTCCTTCCACAGCCATGGGATCTGTTTGCCTACCAACCTTTATAGGAAATAATTTATGGAATGCCTATAGATTCTTCAGGACCTTACACATAAAATCATTTTATTTCAGGAAGATAATCCTAAATTCTCTCCTTTCTTCAAAAGTAAGAAAGGCAGGACTTGACTACTTAAATATAGCTTATCCATAACTAATCTGCATGAACTGAGCCATCTTAAAACACAGGACTTTCTTCTCCAAGCACGTAAGTGCACCTAGGCTGTCTGCAAATTCACGGATGCAGAATTGTAGTGGGAGAGGAACAGAATTTCAAAGAGCTGAGGTCTTTAAAAGAGACAAGTTTATCGATTACCTGGGGCCTAATTCATCCTCGCACCGCCAGGTGAATTCTCCAAAACTCTCATAGTGTTGATTATAGTGGTAGAGGACCCGATGCAGCGTCGGGGAGCCCAGGTCCAGAAGGGTGTTGTAGGCGGTCTGCTGTTCCTTCCCACTGGTATAGCCATTGAAGAGGTTGTAGATCTTGTCTGCGATTTCTGAGGAGAAAAGGAAAATTAGTAAGGTTATATATGTATATATCAATAATTATAAATATAGACACATATGTGTGTATATGCATGTATATGTGTGTATTTATATACATACATATGAGTGTGTGTGCGGGTATGTGGAATTATTTAAAGAATTCTGGACCTACCTAGAGCCTGGAGAAAGTGGTTTGAGTAATTCATTTTATTCCTGCCCCATCAGGTTTCAGTTTTCTCTTCTATATAATGAAAGCCTTCAAAGAGAATCTCTCTAAGGCCAATTTCAGGGACAATATTCTTTGTCTTTACCCATGTTTCCTAAAAATACAGAGCCGCAGGCAAAAGCTCATAGATTGATACTTTATTGGAAAATGCAGTCCCAGGGAAGTAGGAAGAGGATGGAGAGAAATGAGGCAAGAAAGGAGGCAGAGCACATACAAGAAAGTGCACTAAGGAGCCGATGGCTATGTTTTGCAGGAGAGGATGCACAAAACTACTGGATCCCCAGGGGTCCATCCAGGGGGGGAATGGAAGAAGACTCTGTCACCTGCTCCCATGCAGGACTGGTCCATGGGGACTCTTCACGTTTGCCCCCATGAGGCATTAAAGCCCCTGCACTCCTAGATACAAAGTGGGTCCTGCAAAAGCAGTGGGGAAGCCCTGGACGTGAGGGAACAGCATTTGGCTCAGGGACGAAGTGAGGCACTGCCTTGAGCAACGTGAAGACCAGGAGCGGCCTCAGTGCCAAAGGCAACCTGGTCCCTTGTCAGCAGGGACGCAGGTCCTTTGCTAGGGCCACCCAGACAGGTATGAAGTGGCAGGTCTGTGGTTGTTAGAGCAGGCAGAGAGCTGGACATGAGCAGAGAAAGTGGGGCATGAGCCAAACGGCAGGAAACCATACGTCTTGTGAACAACGGGAGTCCTTGGGCAGACAAAGAAAAGCAGGGACCTCCGGATTGATAAGAAACCACACATTTTGGAATAAATGTCCTGGAGGCAGACAAAGGAAGGTGGGAAAAGTCAGGAATCTCTGGCATCAGAATGTAACCTTTTTCTCATTACGCCCTCACTGCAATAAAATGAGCCTTGCAGATAAGAAGTGCCATCATGCACTGACGCCGTAACACTTCTGATCAAGATTAAATAAGGACAAAAATCCCTCCTCCCCTTGGGAAGGTGGCCCTGGGATGAAATCAAGGACTATGACCCCAAACCCCTCCCTCTTCAATGAGCATTCCGCCCATTCGTTCTTATATGACCCCATATTAGCCAGCTTGCCAAAGAAACTCAGTGACGCTACAGTCCGCCGCTCTCCCCTTGAGAGCGTACTATTGCTTAATAAATCCCCACTCTACGTGTTTGACCTCCATCTCTCGTCTCTGAATTCTTTCTGTGATGGGACAAGGACCTGCTCTCCAGGAACATGGCAACATAGACATTCAATCCAGTGCAGGTCCAAGTGAGTCACCTTTTGGTTTAATTTCTCTCTCTTGTATTTCTGCCTCCAAGACGTTGCCAGGACTGAACTTGGTGAATGTGGCAAAGTGGTGATGAATTGGTGTGGCCTTGGCATTTTCCCCTATTGAGCTCTCAGCACCTTATCCGTAAATGTCTTCTCATCAAACCTGTCAGCAAGGAGAACTGACCACATTTCCTTCCTAAGCAGCTGGGAACTGGAGAGCCGTGCTTTGTCTCAGATCCAGTGTTAACTCTGGGGCTGAAGAAACTGAAGTCTACTGGCTTCTAAGCCGGACTTTGCCCACTTGGACCCGCTGTTAGCCTAAAGGCGCTGATTCCTTGTCACCATTCCAAGTGAACTCAAGGCTGCTGGTAATGACACATCATTGCAGCAGTTTCCTGGGTTGGAGTGAATAAAATTTCTACCTCCACTCTGCCCAAACATTGTGATAATTCCCTTCTTTTTCTGTCTTGCCCGTTGCCCACGAGGACAGGAGCCAGATCTTACTTCCTCAGTGTCCTGAGTGGTGAGCACAGAGCCAATATAGTTGATCAAAAATTGTTGGCTTAATGAGTGAAATTCATGACTTTGGGAGTCATTTGAGTCTTCCTTGGGTGAGGGTTTCCAGTGATCTATCTTCAGATCAGGTTATACCGACCTGTTAGCAATTAAACTCTTGTAGTCAGCATCTTTAGCTGCATGAAAAATGACTTCAGTCCAGAAATCCATTTAGACTTTCAGGATGTTAGAATTCTCAGGTTATTAAAGCAGGGTCAAGAGATAAAGTGGACAGTGATTCGGAATATAAAGATCTCTAGTATCTCCAGTTATTTATCAGCAGGCTGTTGATTGCCAGGAACTTTACATACGTGCATTCACATCCTCACATCACCACTGCACAATGGGTGTGGACGTCCTTGTCCCACAAACGGGGACTTTCACGAGAGGCCAGGTTACCCGTCCAAGGTCAGAGAGTCGTTGCAGGCTGGAGTCAAGATTTAAAACTATATCCACCTTCATTGCTCTTTTGCATCGATGCTCAGGGGACGGTAGTGTTTAACCAATTTGAGATACAGGAGGCAGAGTCTTGGGGGATGTGATTCTGGTGACTATTTCCAGGGGAGGACATGGCCCTGGCTGGTCCACAGATGCCAAGTAAGGGAGAGGCCTCGTAGGTATGCCCAGTGTCTGTCTCTTCTGGACTTGAGATGGAAAGAAGCAGAAGGACTGTTCTAAGAGCTGTGCTGTGGTCAGCGGGAGGTAGGGACTGTGTACTAAGAGGAGAATGACCCACGGAGGAAAAGTGTGGGTCATGAGACTGGAGCCCAGATGGGGAGGTTTGGGGCTCCTTCTCCCACCCTCTGATGGATGTCCATCTGTTCTTATTTCTGGTGATGGGAAATAGGTTCCCAGGCCTCAGGCCCCGGTTGTGACAGTCCGCTGAGGAACAGTGATGACTGGGAAGGCATTTTCTGGCATATTTGCTGTTCTCATAAGGCAGCAGTAATGTCCAGCAAGAGAAGGCTGGTGCTTCCCATTAGCAGCAGCCTTTGTGCCTGGGACCAGGTGGGATAGGCCCAGGTTCCACTGTAAATCTCCTAAAACCAAGATAATCTAACTCCAGGGTGTGCTTGGAAAGCCTACATTGCTAAATGGGATGCTACGTTCAGAAAGATCTATATGCCAGGCTCCCGGAGCCTGAGTATTTCTGGCTCCTCCTAGCTCACTGAGGGAATTTATGGGTATTATTTCATTAGCTTTCATAGTATCTCAAGAATTCACTAACTCAAAGAATGTTAAAGATTAGCAGGTTTTTTTCAGTCATCATTTTACCCAGCTTTCCGCTTCACAGCAGTCTTGAGCTATCCAAAATAGGTATCTGTCTTCCCTCTCTTGGTCTGCATGCGATTCAGGAATAGTTAAAATGCAGGCGAAGAGGTGGTGAGGTGTCTATATACACAGCCTCATCACGAAAAAGGGAACCGAGTTATTAGAAAGATCTCCTGGGGAGCAGAGTAAATGAACGGGGCTGGGACTGAAGTCCTCAGACCCAAAGCTATGGTAAGGACAGGCACCATGGCGTCAAGTGGAGCTGGGTTCCATTACACTAGCTGTGTGGCCTTGGACAAGTTACTTAACCTCTCTGGGTTTTAGTTTCTTTGTCTGTTCAATGATGATAATAATACCTACCTTCCAAGATTTATTGTAAGAAAAAAGTGATGTTGAATGTAAAGCCTTTCTTTAGCCCAGTGTCTGGACAAAGTGAGCATACATTCATTCATTCATTCATTCATTCATTTATTCAATAAAATTTGTACTGAGTGCTTACTGTGTGCTTGACATCTTTCTAGGTACTTGGGCTACAGCAGAGAGAAACTGACAAAATTCCTGACCCTGTGACACGGTCTGGTCGTAGGAGACATTCAGTTAAGCAATAAGCGTAATAGGTAAGTGTTTTCCAAAGTGGGAAAAAAATAGCACAGGAGAAGGAAGATTGGTATTGCTGGATGGGGCACTGCGATTTTAAATAGGGGGTGGGTCTCAACTGGAAAGAGAACATTCAAGCCAAGACATGGAGGAGGGGAGAGAGTGAGCAGTGGGGGGATACCTGGGGCAGAGCACACAGAGGAGAAGAAATGCTGGCACAGACTCCCCAGCTACGGCAGACAGCAGATTTGAAAACAGCAGATAAGCCATGGTGTTTGGAATAAGGTGAGGGAGGAGAGAGTTGGACAATAGTAGATATTATTATTTTTTAATTATTGGTCCTGGTTCCCTACTGGATCATGCTTTTCCCAATGCCATTAAATAGTCTTATTTAAATGAGAGGAGTGACTCCAGGAGCAGAAGTGAGCTTTCTCATCCCCCAGCAGTAATTGCTCTTTTTCCTAAGAAATAAGAATCCTAGGAAGCATCTGTACCTTCCTTGGCTGTTATGACAGAGTCCCCTGAAGGGAGGTCCTAAGTCATCACTGTCAGTATTCTGGGGGAGCTACCTGAAACCACTGTCTGTCCGCACTGAAGTAACTGACCACAGAATTCCACATGAAAACTTGAGGACAATGACTCCCACCTGGCGTTACATCTTGGCATTCTTAGCACTGTCCAAATTGCAGAGTGTCTTCCTCCTTCGCCTTGTTCCTAATGCACTCGAGTTAAAGTTCTTCCTTCTGTCCTTCCCATATCATGTCCTTGCTTATATGTCTCCATAACATAGGTCACTATCTGAAATATTATTTATTTTGCTTTTTTGTTTGTTTGACATCCCTGCTTCAATATAAGCTCCCTGAGGCTGGGGGTTTTGCCCCAACTAATGCCCAGTTCAGGTGTTTAGTGAGGGCTTAAAATAAGTTGTCTGATTTGATAAACTTGTGAAATCTAATTATAAAATTCTTGTAAACAAATTCTGAGCCTAATTCTTTCTGTTTCTTTAGCATCTAATGTCAGGGCGGTGGCATAATTAACAAATGGCCGTGAACGAAGAAAATGAAGAAAAGGACAGTATTTATGTTTGGCATCAGGAAAGGAGGATGGAGGTTGGAGAAAAGATGGATGAGAACCAGCCTTCGCTTAGTGAAGTTACATGAAGAACTCTGGGAAGGCTGTGCCTGGACCTGGGGATCGGGCTGATCTGACTGCTAACTTCATTCAGCCTTTCCTGCTGGGAGAGGATGGCTTCAATAAAACAGCGGTAGAAACTTACTTGCACAGTGGCCTTCCTGTCACGAGATGGCAAAATTCTACATAGAGAGCATCTCGCTTGGGAAAATGTTCATATAAGAAATAAAGTCTGGCTTCCTGCTAGATAATTAGGAGCTGAGGTCATGCTCTGGGTCACTCAAAAGGTAATTCCCATTTGTTACTAGGTTTAAACTCAACCCAAGTGAGTTGTATTTCCGATCGCCATCTGGGTTTGAAGGAGGCAAAACGTATGCTTTCTTGGTGTAAGTGCCAGGTCCGTATTAATTTGCAAGGATGCCCTCAATTAGTCTAACTCATTAATCTCCGCATCCGCCCCACATGGGACTCCTTTCCGACTGGAGGAGAGCAGGCCCTGGGAATGTTAATTTCATTCTCTCAGCATTAAATTGCCTCTCGAGCTCCCAGCGGGTCTGCTGGGATTTCAGAAACCCTTCTTTGCCAGGGGGCACACAGGGTCAGAAGGAAGAAGCACATGTTGCTATGCTCTGGGGACTAGAATAAACGCAAAGAAGCCCCACAGAGAAGCAGGGAAGTGGTCTCTCCCAGGCAGATTATCCTGCGTTGGCCACTTTATCCCCGGGTCACTTCGATCCATCTATTCCTGCAGGCAGCTTTACGCGACGTCCCTCCTACCTGCTTCTCACCACCCGACGGCCAACCAGCCTGCTGCCTGTTCAGCAAGCAAGTCCGAGGTGCCTGCTGTGGCTGCCGGCAAGGACGTCAGCAAATTCTCCAAAACAGAACTGGCTGGGGCACCTTCTCATCACCTGTTCCTCTCTGGCTTGTAGAAAATCAACAGATGATGAACTAAGGGTGCTGTGGGTCCTCTCCAGTCTCTCCTCTAGGGGTTTTCAACCCCACATTCTGCTTTCATCTTCAAGGGATTTCAGGGACCATCAGAAGTCATTCAGTCCATACCCTACGAGCCCGGCAGCGCTCAGAGTCCAGACAAAAGCACCTCTGTCTTCTACTTAAAGGTCTCCGTTCGACTGTTACGCCTCAGTGGACACCAACAGTCCCGAAGGGGGAGCTTTTCTGGTACCTAACTTGAACACTATTTTTTCACGTACGTCTTTTCTTCATCAGTATTGAAAGACAAAGAAAAGTTTTCAGTCTTTTACACAAATAACCCTGTAAAATGTCTAGTTTAACACTGCAAGCAGAATGGGCATTGACGCCAAATGATGAGTCTGAGTGCGGGTTCTGGAAGATGCTAGCTTTGCGGCCCTGGTCAGCTTACTTTATCTACTCCGAATCTCAATGTCTGCACGTATAAAATGCGGGCAATATTCTAGTCATTTAATAAATACTTACTGAGTTCCTACTCAAGAACAAACTCCACGCATGGTTAATGATATTAACAGAGACAATGACTGATTCTGGAAGTTTAGGGCGTACAAGTTTCAATAAGAGAACTGTTGTGGCCATGCTGATTTGCTGGTAGCCCGCAGATCACCTTCTTTATGGCTCCTGACTCCAGCTGTATCAAGTTGACCATGACCGACACAGCCCCTGAATGTGTACTCCCTAACGTTTACCCAACACTTACTATGGCACTTAAAAAAATACTTTACAACCCACCAGCTGAATGAACTAGAAAAAGAAGAACAAAAAACCCCAAAAGGCAGCAGAAGGAAGGAAATTACAAAGATTAGGGAGGAAATAAATAAAATACACGTTAAAAAGACCATAGAAAAAAAATCAATCAAACCAAAAGCTGTTTTTTTGAAAAAGTAAATAAAATGATATCCCATGCTCTTGGATTGGAAGAATCAATATTGTTAAAATGGTCACACTGCCCAAAGCAATCTACAGATTTAATGCAATCCCTATCAAATTACCCAGGACATATTTCACAGAACTAGAAAAAATCATAATAAAATTCATATGGAGCCATCAAAGACCTAGAATTGCCAAAGCATTACTGAAGAGAAAGAAAGAGGCTGGAGGAATAACTCTCCCAGACTTCAGACAATACTATAGAGCTACAGTCATCAAGACAGCATAGTATTGGTACTAAAACAGACATATAGACCAACGAAACAGAATAGAGAGCCCAGAAATGAACTCACAAACTTTTGGTCAACTAATCTTCGACAAAGGAAGCAAGAATATACAATGGAATAAAGACAGTCTCTTCAGCAAATGGTGTTGGGGAAACTGGACAGCAGCATGTAAATCAATGAATCTAGAACACTCCCTTACACCATACACAAAAATCAACTCAAAATGGATCAAAGACTTAAACATAAGACAAGATATAATAAACCTCCTAGAGGAAAATATAGGCAAAACATTATCTGACATACATCTCAAAAATGTTCTCCTAGAAGAAATAAAAGCAAGAATAAACAAATGGGACCTAATGAAACTTATAGGCTTCTGCACAGCAAAGGAAACCATAAGGAAAACAAAAAGACAACTTATGGAATGGGAGAAAATTTTTGCAAATGAAACTGACAAAGGCTTGATCTCCAGAATATATAAGCAGCTCATAAGACTCAATAAGAAAAAAATAAACAACCCAATCCAAAAATGGGCAGAAGATCTAAACAAGCAGTTCTCCAAGGAAGACATACAAATGATCAATAGACACATGAAAAAATGCTCAATATCACTAATTATCAGAGAAATGCAAATCAAAACTACAATGAGGTATCACCTCACACCAGTCAGAATGGCCATCATTCAAAAATCCACAAATGACAAATGCTGGAGAGGCTGTGGAGAAAAGGGAACCCTCCTTCACTGCTGGTGGGAATGCAGTTTGGTGCAGCCACTGTGGAAAACAGTATGGAGATTCCTCAAAGACTAGGAATAGACTTACCATATGACCCAGGAATCCCACTCCTGGGCATATATCCAGGAGGAACCCTACTTCAGGATGACACCTGCACCCCAATGTTCATAGCAGCACTATTTACAATAGCCAAGACATGGAAACAGCCTAAATGTTCATCAACAGATGACTGGATAAAGAAGAAGTGGTATATTTATACAATGGAATACTATTCAGCCATAAAAATCGACAACATAACGCCATTTGCAGCAACATGAATGCTCTTGAAGAATGTCATTCTAAGTGAAGTAAGCCAGAAAGAGAAAGAAAAATACCATATGAGATCGCTCATATGTGGAATCTAAAAAAAAAGAAAGAAAAACAAAGCATAAATACAAAAGAGAAATAGACTCATAGACATAGAATACAAACTTGTGGTTGCCAAGGGGGTGAGGGGTGGGAAGAGATAGACTGGGATTTCAAAAATGTAGAATAGATAAACAAGATTATACTGTATAGCACAGGGAAATATACACAAGATCTTATGGTAGCTCACAGAGAAAAAAAAGTGACAATGAAAAAAATACTTTACATAAGTTCACTCATTTAATTCTCACTAAAAACTTACCTACCATTTTATTTCCTCTGTCCATTTTACAGAAAAGTAAACTGAGGCATGGGGAGAAACAACCTGCTGAAGGTCAAGTAGTTAGATGGGAAAGCAGACATTTGACCCTGAGTGGTCTGGCTCCAGAGTCTAAGTTTTCCCATAACCAGTTGGTCTCCATGTTGCTTTCTAAGTGTTAGGGACAGAATTGTGGGCAAAAAGAGATCAGAACCCTGCTCTCATGGAACTCACTAATGAGGTAGACAGGCACTGAACACATGATTATAGTTAACAGATGGAGATACATATCATGAAGAAAAGGAACATGGACCTGTAAGGGCATCTAGCAATGGCCCGTGACCCCTTCTGTAATGAGGCAGGGACTCTTGCTCTGAGATCTGCAGGCTGAGAGGAGTTAATCAGTGAAAAGGACGGGGCTGGAGAGCACTTGAGACAGTGAGACCAACATGTACAAAGGCTCTGCGTAGGAAATGGAAAAGGTGTGATGGACTAACTGAGAAAGGCAGTGAGGCTTCAGGAAATACAGCGATTGATGGGAGAGTGGCAAGATGGGGCTGGAGAACTGGGCAAGGGACACTCCACTTAGGTTCTAAGATGCCCGTTACATATTTTGATCTTTGTCACAAGAGGAATGGCAATCCATTAAAGAGTTGTAAGAAGAGGCGTTAACATGATCAGATTTCTGTGTTGAATATAACAGTGCCTTTAACATGCCATGCATGTTAAATAAGGTAACACATGTGAAAGTCCTTTCAGAAGTTGTAAGGTGCGAGAGCATCAGTGATTTTAATTAGAGCAGGTCTGGGTCACTCTTTCCACTGTGATGGGCATCACCATGGCGTCACCCCCTTGAGCACTGTGGGACTGTGTCATCTCATACTCCTCTCGATACAGCTGGAGTCAGGAGCCACAGTTCAGGTGATTTGAGGGGCACCACGAACCAGCCTGGCGACAGCATTTTTCTTATTGAAACTTGCACAGCCCAAACTTCTAGCATCAGCCAGTGCCTGGGTTAATGCACACATGCTATCAGCCCATTAGCAGTCCAGCTGCTAACAGGCATTCGTGTTTGATCAGATCACTTTAACCAGTGCCAGAGCCCTGCAGAAGTGGTGCCCAGGACGGGTAAAGTCTGGCTGTGTGTGTGTGGGGGGGGGGTGTAATAAGTCTTAGATCAATGGATGATATCAAGACGGCCAGGGAGCTTCCTGAGAAGAAGCCCCAAGAAGTGTGCTATTTGTGTAATGGATGTGGACCCAACCCAAACCTTTCCTAACTGACAAAGGCTCATTTCAGTGCACGGAAGAGGGACGATTATTTACCAGGCACTGGTCCGTTGTTACAACTCCAAAATATACAGTGAAGATTCTGACACATCTCTGGCAGGGAGCATATGATAAAGCAATTAATTTTAAATCTGTAGCCCTCCTATGCTGTAATTCAAAATAACCTTTCAGGTGTACAAAAAAATATGAAGAGAGCGAGCGACCTGATCAGCACCCTGAGGGCCAAGGTCAGTTACGTCACCACGTACCTAAGCACCTGGTGTACCTCCATGTGTGCCTGGGGCTCTCACCAGTGTCTCCCACTGGCTCCTTGACTTGTGGATCACGTGGAATAATAGGATGCAAGGCGGGTTTCCGCCAGAGGCAGAGGTTGAGGAGTTCCTGGAAAGGAGATGCTCTTGCCCTGAGCCTTGAATTCTCCCCATTCCCAGCTGAACTCCAGGGCGTGGCATTTGACTTCCTTGCTCCCTGCTGCCCTGCCGTGAGAGAAGGTCCCAGGAGCACCCCTCCGCGGACTCTGCTAGCCTCAGTGCTTCTTACCTTGGGCTTTGACATCATCCACCACCGGACAAGGGGTCTTCACGATCACGTCACTCGGCCTGGAGCGCCGTCCTGTGTTGTCCACTCCCCACAGGGTGAACCTGGCAGGGAGGGTAAGGGACATTATCAGAGAGCACCTGAGCGCCTGGCTGTTAGCCAAATTTGCCTGGATGGGCTGGTCTGTCCCTGGCTGCTGTCACCATCCAGGTCATAAAGTACGCAGTCTAGAGCCTCTCACTGCCTCCTGGTGGGTCTCGGGTTGTAACTGGCTGTCTTGCGTATGTTGTCTGATGGCAAACATCAGGGCATAGGGCAATGGTTCTCAAAGTGGGGTCCCCAGGCCGGCAGCATCCCCTGGGAAGATGATAGCAATGAGAATTCTCATGCCCCCCGCCAGACCCACTGAATCAGAAGCTCTAGGGACGAGGACAGAAATCTGAGCTACGACAAGCCTTCTAAGCGATTCTAATGCCAGTTACATTCTGGCAACCACTGAGCTGAGGGGAAGAGCAGGTATCTTTGGAAACAGATGGCCTGAAGCCTCCACTCCCCGCCTTGTGGAGGTAGAGTTGACTCCTCTCAGCTTTGTTTTCCCTCTTCTGGGAAATGGGGATGATACTCAAACTACTCGCAGGTCGTTGCAAAGATGAAAGGAGATACTAACGTACAGGAAGACCTAGCACCCTACCTGGAGCCCAGAGACGGCACACAAATCCTATTAATTCTGCTCTGTCCGTCTGGTGCTCAGGTGAGGCTTTTCTGCAAAGCACCAGAGGACAATTTTCCTCTTTAAAGTCGAAGTGAAACAGTCAGAGCAGAGGGGTCCTGACTTGCCCATGGCTGGGGGCTCTGTTTCCTCCATGCAGCTCCCCTGGACCCACTGAGATGCTGCCCGGCGTGCGCCAGGCATCCAGAGTGGAAACCTTATGCTACCCCTGAGAGTGAGAAGATGTGGTTCTAAGAGCTCCCTCCGCCCTTCAGCGCGCACACACACACCCACACACCCCCCCAGGAAGAGGATGAAGCCCTGCTATCAAGGGCTGAGAGTAAGATCTCCTGCCCGGGTGATGCAGCTGGCTTGGAGAGGAAAGAGCAACGCCAGGTGCAGCTGCTCAGAGAGGGGTTCAAATACAACCACGGAAATAACCTCTGGTGTCAGCGTCCAGGGCCTCTAACGACTAATCTAGAGAGTCTAAAGCAAATCATTAACGCCGCCTTTCTTGTCTCTTCCTCTTGTGCAGTGTCGCCGTGGGAGGCTGCGTTTATTGGCAAGTCCGGGTTTTCTCTCCTCTTGGCGGAGCTACGGGGAGGAAGAGAGGTGGGAGGAAGAGAGATGCCCCGAGAGAGGGGCCCAGGTATGTTGTGCAAAGGTAAATGGGCATCAGACAGCTGAACCGCAGAGGGAGAAAAGCAATGGAAATTGCCTAATGATTCTGCCAGGAAGAATATGTTTCTCTTTGCAGAGAAGAGACAACCTTGCATCTCCCACTGGCTCCCCACAGGGCAGCCCAGGAAACGGTCAGTGTTAAGAACCGTGTGCCCCGATGTGCTGTTTTGCCTCCTTCTGCTTTCCCGGAGTCTCAGGCTGGAATCTGGGCACCTCACACAGCCAGGCTGCATCCCCCCGATTGCCCCCTGGGGTCCGAGTGAGCCCCCTTCTCTCACTGGAGGTCCTGGCAACAGGGCCCCTGATCTGCCGGAAGTCGGTCTGCCGGCTCAGAAGTGGGGCGCTTGGTCTTTGTTGCAGACTTGGCCCTGGCCTCACTTCGCGCTGTCACTTCTCACCACAGTCAGGAGACGGGAAACCCTGTTCTCCCCCAGGCTGATGCCCTAGTGCCGGCAGGGTCGCGGGGCTGCTAGCGGGAGCCTGGCCCTGGGCCCCGGTTCTCACTGCCAGGCTTTCTTCCTTCACTGCCTCGTCTTTTTCTGTCCGCCTTCCGGGGCCCTGAGCATGGCCTTGGGACTCCAGGTCAGGGCGGGAGCCTTGCTACTGCTGAAGGGGTGCTGCCTGTCCGTACGCTTACAGGCTTAGGGGCACCTGCCCTAGACAGTCTGTCTATGGTGGGGTCCAGCCACATTTTGCAGCCCACCTTTATTTAACTCTGGGCCACTAATTTCTAGCAGCTTCCCTGGATGTGATGAAAAATGTCCTAAGCCCCAGGTACCAAGTGGCTGTCAGATGGACGCGCTCTCTCAGTGCCTGGGATGGAGTTAACCCTCACCCCCCACCGCTGAACCACTCCTCCCAGTTTTGCTCCCTGTTCCATCCTGCTGTGAGTTCCCACTAACTCTACTAGATCCTGGGCTGGATCTGGATTTAATACAGATGCCTGTATTAAATTAATTCTCACGTTACTTCTACAGGGAAATTAGTATAAAATTTAGGGTCCTGAGCCCTGACCATTTTTAACTGCAAAGCAAGCTTTTAGGAAAGGCAATATTCCCCACAACCCTCTGAGCAGAGAGGACACTTGACCTAAGAGCCCATCCTTAGTGGTCCCGGCTCCCTCAGTCCTCGAGGGAGCCTGAGGACCAGCCGGATCAATGTTGCTGCTGAAGCCAGACTGGGGGACACTTCGCACCTTTCATGTGGAAACGTGGTGTGCAGTCATTTCAGGAAGGCCGCTCCGTTTATTGTCAGCGTCGTCGTTTCCAGCACTGGACGGCTCGTAGGACAGTAAGAGGGTTATTAGCCGGGACTACTGGGCGGGAGAGATGAGCCCTGCTCCCAATCCGGGGAGCGAATGTGTAAGGACATTTACTGCTTCGCCCAACGCCCCTGGGCCCTTCCCACCGCTGCCTGGCTGGGACGGTTCAGCCTCCTGTTAGAGCCCGTGTGATGACACGTAGATCGTGTGTGTGTGTGCGTGTGCATGCGTGGGTGCATATGTGTGCAGGAACCAGTGCAGCCCTGTGCTGGCTCCAGGGCTGAGGTTTTAAAGTCCTGAAACGTGATGTGCGTTGAGCCTCCTTGGGCCTCCTGCCGAGGGCTGCCTTTCACACTCAGCCTCTCTAGGTGTAGTGGTTTCTGCGCATGGCTCCAAATCCACTCCCTTTTTCTGAATGACCTGTTTGCTGTCGCCTGCCCCCAAAGGCAGAGCTGTCCTGTGAGCACACGCTGTGACAGAGGGGTGGTGGGCGACAAGACCAGGGAGTCACCTCCCCACTCTGGCCTCAGTTTCCTCGTCTGTCCAGTGTTGACGTTGGACCAGACACACTTTAAGATCCCGTTCAACCAGGGACTCTTAGCTGTTTTTATATAGTGGACCCTTCTCAGAATAATGCTTTTCAAATGCATCAAATAGAGCTCATGGGAAGACAAAGTAAGCCAGCTGTGCTGAAAGACCATTCCACTCCGTGGACCCAGGTGAAGAGCCAGCGCCACGCTTAACGTGGGTAATACGATCACACTAGACCCTTGCAGGGGCCTGGAGTGGCTGGGGAGTGAGATGCAGTGAGGAGAATGCAGACCCTGATTCAGTTCTTAGCCACCTGCCGCGCCCCAGACGACAAGCTGTGTGATTCTGGAGAAGTTCCTCAGTGTTGCAGCACCTCAGCTTCCTCAACTATCAAATGGGAGCAATAACCCTTATCTCACAGGGTCAGGGGGCTCCCAGAACCACCCATACGCGGTGAACACTCCCATAAACGAAGGTTGCCTTCCTCCATCACACAGGTAAGGAAACTTAGCTGCAGAAACTTCAAGCGTAATCATTTAGTGGTTGGAAACAAAACCAGGCTTGTGGCCCATGTGCTCTCCGCTCCTAAGGCAGGGATCCTCTCCTTCACAGGGCACAGTCGCTCTGGCTCCACCCGCCCCCTCTGCGGAGAGGACTCGCCCCCAGGCCCTCTTCGTGTGATCCGCAGCGCCACCTAGTGGACGTCGGCTGTCTTTCCCCTCTGCTCCGTGCACTTGTCTCCTAAATTTCTGCAGTAATCAACCTTGACAGAAAGCTCGTGTTTTGCAAGACATAAAAGGGCGACGCTGGAAGTTCACCAAGGATAGCAGAGAGGGAGAAGGCACTGGCCTCAGGTCTTTGATCAGGAAATGTAGCCAGGGCTGGCCAACAAGGGGAGGGTCCCACGGTGGGTAAGGGCTGGCACTCCTAACGGACAACCAACCACGCCAGCCTCACTTCGAATCAGGAAACTTGAAATTCCTAATTAACAGTTGTTAATTACTTGGGAATTACTGAGCCGTATTATAAATGGTAGTTCCCGTTGCACTGAGTTGGAAGCATTTACAGCGGGTTAAGCGTTCCACGCTCCCAAATGTTTGTTCCTTTTACCTGTTCCCCTCCTGACGAAGGGCCACCCGCTACCTGCCCAGGAGCAGGTCAGCTGATGCGAATCCTAAGTAGACTTTCCTCTGTCCCATTATCACAGTTGGTCTCTCCTCATTCGTCAGCCCCTCTAGAATGTCACTCGTCTTAATGTATTTTACTTCCATCACGCTGGCCCCTTGGTTACCTCTCTCTTTTCTATATTAAAGACATTCAGCCTGAGCATTCAAGTTCATCTTGCAATCCACGCCACTCACATTTCTAGCGCCTTTCATCTCTGAACTCTCTAACTGTGGAAATGGACATGATTCATTCTGGAAACCTTCACTCTGTTCTCGTGACCTCATCTGTAAACTACTAAATATTTTTCATACTGATGGAGTCACGGGGTCCCAGAACGGCATCACTGTGAATTCCGCCTTCGCTGCCCCTCAGTTTTCCCATCATGACTTAGATTCCATCACTATCTCTCCTCTTTGGTGTCTTTTATGTCTGCTTCACAAATACTTTACCATTGTTCCCAGAGCCCAGAGGGAAACGGGGAAGAGCTTCCAGGAAGAATCAAGCTGTTCCAAGCACCACGATATAGGCGCTCACTGTACTTTCTTTGCAGAAAAACGCTGACCATCTCTAACCTCTATAAACTATCTATTTCGACACCACTGGAGCTAGATTTTCAAAGCAGAGTTCTTGGTATTTGATGCCCTTCCTCCAAAAAATGCGATCACCTCCTCTGACTTCCAGCGTTCGCTCTCTTTCCCCTGCTCACTTTCTTCAGTTCCCTTTACTCACCATCTGCTTCTGCCTCATTGTCCACTTGCTGCTGACCGTCATCCTCGCCTTTGCCCTTGCTGCTTCCTCCGCCCGGCGTGCCTCTTCCCATGTGATGCCACCTACTGAAATTCTCCACGACCCAACTCAGGTGAAGGCCACTCAAGGTGGAATTAATCACTTCTTTCTTTTCTCTTCTACAACACATCCCTTGCTCTTTACTTTTTTGCTTTTCTTTTTTTAAATAGTAGACTTTGGGGGTAGGGAGGTAATCAAGTTTGTTTGTTTGTTTGTTTATTTTAATGGAGGTACTGGGGATTGAACCCAGGTCCTTTTTCATGCTAAGCACACACCCTACCACTGGGCTATACCCTCTCCTGCTGTTCCTTGTTCTTCGGTATCTAGCTTTCATCTCGTTCTACCTGCCGTTAAAGTTACTTGTTTCTATATCTCCCTTCTCTGCTGCAAACTCTTTGAATGATGGGACTACTTACCTTTCTTGAAGTGCCTGAAAGGTTCTTTCTAATGCTGATCGGGACAAGATTTGAGAGACTCAAAATAGTTTTCCAAGTCTCTGGAGGAACTCAAGTTAGCAAAAAGACACCAGCTGAAAACCTGGGGATGGTCAGGGGAAGGAAGAAGGAGGTGGTGAGGGTCACTCACATGTAGATGGTGTCGGGTTCCAGGCATCGTATGATCAGAGAGATGGTGGTGAGCTGCTTTTCCGGGACCTGAGAGGGCATGGCACACGGAGACTTGGCGCCTGAGATGATGTCGTCCACAAAGCTCAGCACCGTTTCTGCCCGGGGGGTGGGGGGTGGAGGGGAAAAGGCGTGAGAGAGTGTGATGGCCAAGCAGCCCCCAGCGGGGACCAACTCCATGAGAACTAAATATGAAAATCCGCTGGTCCCAGGCTTCTGAAACTCCTAGCAGGGAAAGGAGCCCCTAGAAGGAATGGCTTTCCTGCCTCTTTCCGATTCAGCTAGTCAGTTTAGAGCCATTTGTCCAGAGTTAGTTCTGAAACAACCAAGGTGAGATGTACCTGCCACCTCTGTGAGCTCTTTTACGACATGTTCTCGGCACGGGCAGGGAACGGCTGTTCTGGTCACTGGTCACTGCCCCTCCTTCCCCGTACCTGTGCACATCAGGGGAGGACCCCTGAGGAAGCCGGGGCATGCCCGGCTCTCCACGCCCGGAGGCAGCGCGCAGGTTTCCAGGCTTTGGCAACAGTTTCACCAGAAGCTGTTTGCCCTGAATCAGACTGTGGACGCCACCATCCTGCTGGTGACCATACTCGTGCGTCAGTTTGAGCGATGATTTATGTTGACCTTTCCCTACTTGTAGACAATGGACCACTAAGGCATGAAACATTGTTTCATGGGGTGTTTCCACCCTTTTAAGACTTCCCTCTGCTAGCTGGAACTGGCAAAATCAGAGTTTGCTTTAGGACAAGATGTGGGGTAAGCACATCTGTTTCTCCGTGTTTTTGCCTGAACAGGGCCAGGGGGTGGGATTTATTAGCAAAGGAATTTTTTCTTCTGTAATCATGACAGTGGTTAACACAGAACTGTTTCCTAATTGTGGGCTAGGACAACTAGTGTAGTGCAGTGTTGTTTCTTGGTGAGTGTGCCTAGAGGCAATGAAATGGACACCTCTCTTATAAACAAAAAGAAAAACAAAATCAAAGCAAGATTGTCAAAGGCTCACCATGCAAAACGTCTCAAGTGGAAAAGATGGTGGCTGCTTTTCCTCCCCGCTCCTCCCACGTGGCCCTGGGACACTGGGGACCTGGAGCAAAGCCAGGAGGCGGGACATCTTCCTTGTCTTTTGTTTTTACCCCCTCCCCCCGGGATTGAGAAGAGCCCGTGAAGGGGGAGATGCTCACCTGTCTCCACTTTGGAGTGATCCATCCTGTCAGTGACCTTTTCTTGACGGATGAGGTAATCTACAATCTGCACCCCGATTGGAGGCTCCGAGTGCTCCCACTCCAGGACCACGAGGGTGCTGCTGGGCTCGTGAACCGTGGAGAGTCTCAGCCTGGGTGCCGACAGGAAGAAATATGAAACGGACGCCCAGCCGAGACCCGTGACGTCTCCTGATGCCACTACCGGCCACCTTATCAATGGTCACATCGTAAACTCTTCTTTCTAACCTTTCATAAACAACCATTACAATGATCTTTTTGAAGGCTTGTCTCCTTCCCTAGAGGAAAGGTTCGGGAAGATCCTTGACATCTGTATTTTATTCATCTAAGTGTCTGTTACAGAGTGGAACTCAACATGTACTTGTAAATAAATAACTGAGTCAAAGATGAATGAATGCTTGCACCTTACAGGGTTAGTGGACAGGGCTTTGGGGTAACCTTTATAGGGCTTGGAAATATAATTTCTGGTTTTTGAAAGATAAAAAAATATGCCTCTAATGCTCACAACCAAGGCCCTTGCAAGGTGGCGTCTGGGAGAGCCTTGCATTAACAAGGCCACGGACAGCTCAGTGTCTGTAACGCTACCAGGATCTGCCCTGTTGGTGGAGCCCTGGCTTCCCCGCTTGCTGTGGGTACTAACTTGTGCTCAGTTTGGAGGTAATGCTCAGAGGGGACTTTCCTGGGCCAGAGAAAGTTGGACACGTGGCACGTTCTCCTCAGGGTGACGTCCTGTGTCTGCAAACTCCGGTTCTGATTTCTGTTTCTGTCTTTGCTCTTGGGTTTTGATGCATATCCCGATTCCCATTTCCAGTCTTTCTCTGCTTTTCCCAGTCACTGTCTCCTCATTTCATGTAAATTGTCCACTTTGACCACTCTTTGCCTTGCCATCTCATACCTCTTTGTAACTTGTGAAGACTCAAAAATGCTACTGACAGTCACTGGTATGAATCTCCCAACAATCTGAGTTGTTTTGATTCGCTGCCTTGTTCTCACCTCATGTGTGTGTCTTTGGTTTCTCACTTGCGTCCTGTCCCCTGTCTCTTCCTAGACCACTGGCTTCTGGGGGTGTTCCTGGTTTTTACTCACTCCAGCCTCCCTCTCTTCCATTCATCCCTGCTGTCCACCCGCATCCTTGGTTTCTTTATCTCATGATCACCCGTAACCCTGACCCTCGAGCCTCCACTCAGCTCACCAGATGTGCCATTGGTCTCCCGGATCCCTGGGCAAGGCGCTGTGGGTGGATCACACCAAAGCCATGTCCAGTTTCAAAACTCAACAAATATTTTTTAAGCACCCATTACTGATAAGAATGTGCTCAATGCTGAAGGTGCAGTGGGGCACAAGCCGGCTCCAGCCCCTTCTCCCATGGAGTGGCCAGGAGACAAACACAGTGACACATGTGATTGTAATAATGTGTGATAAGAACTTTAACAAGAAATCACGGGAGGCTGTGGGAGCAAAAGTGAGGAATTCAGCTGGTGGGGAAATAATATGAAACACATGCTCTTTAGTGGCTGATGATGAAGGAACGCATAGCTGACACATGACACTGAAGCTGGAATAGACCCGAAACAGTGTGGATATTGACAAACTCATTAATTAGAGTCATATGCAGAGGGCTATTTTGAAGGAAGAAGGCATCAGGAAGCTTAAGCAAGTAACTAAGCCTTTCTGAGAACTCAGATTCTGTGAAAATGTGGACTGAGGCTGGCCTCTGCTGAGAAACAGGGGTGTGTATGATTTACATAGGCTTGTGTAAAACCAGAGTGTGTTTCTATTTCCAGCTACCAAATTCAAGAGACTAAGGTCTGCTGCTGAGTGATTAGAGCTGACAAGAAAAGTAACATCCTTAAAAGACACTCCTGTTTATGGAAATTTAGCCCAATTTGATCTTTAGCCACAACATTTAGTAAACGCAGGTTTAGAAAGGAAATCACTACTTCACAATGACACCTACACCCCAATGTTCATAGCAGCACTATTTACAATACCCAAGACATGGAAACAGCCTAAATGTCCATCAATGGATGACTGGATAAAGAAGATGTGGTATATTTATACAATGGAATACTACTCAGCCATAAAAACCGACAACATAACACCATTTGCAGCAACATGGATATCCCTGAAGAATGTCATTCTGAGTGAAGTAAGCCAGAAAGAGAAAGAAAAATACTATATGAGATCGTTCATATGTGGAATCTAAAAAACCAAACAAACAAACAAAACATAAATACAAAACAGAAACAGACTTGTAGACATAGAATAAAACTTACGGTTGCCAGGGGGATAAGGGGTGGGAGGGGACAGACTGGGATTTCAAAATGTAGAATAGATAAACAAGATTATACTGTACAGCACAGGGAAATATATACAAGATCTTATGGTAGCTCACAGAGAAAACAATGTGACAATATATATATGTTCATGTATAACTGAAAAATTGTGCTCTACACTGGGATTTGACACAACATTGTAAAATGATTATAAATCAATAAAAAATGTTAAAAAAACAAATACTGAAAAAAAAATTCACCAAGCTAATATCTGTCTCTCCAATAAATAACAAAATAATAAAGGATTATTATTTGTTTCATTCAAAAAAAAAAAAGAAAGGAAATCAGCCTTCAGGCACTGATGACTGGCTCTTGTGTCCACCTGATGAGAACCCTTTGGAGGCTTCAGTGTTGTGTGTCAAAGGTCGCTTTCTTAGCTGGTGAATCAGTCTAGAAGCACCATCTTCTAGGGGCTCCATTTCTACCAAAAGAAAGATCTTTTACTAATAATGGGCTTGATTCTCTTTTGACTCAAGAGGTCAAAGTCATGGCTGAAAAGAGCAGGAAGCCAGTGGGTGGTGTGTCTGAAATGAGCCACAAGAAGAAGGCCAGTAGGTAAGAGAAGACGTTGGCTTATAATGACCAGTGTGTTCTCCTCTTTCTCCACTTTCTTCCTGCTGGGTCCTGGCCCTTTAATGCCCACCCGCACGAGCACGGGACCCGCCAGGGGGCAGTGTGCACCCAGACCAGCCTCTCTCTTGCCGATTTCCTCCTGCTGTCTTGCTCCCGCCCACTCCGTCCTCTGGTGACCGCGGGTGCGGGTCCTCCCTTTGGGCTGTCCTTGCCTTACCAACCCACGGGCTCACGCTCCTCCAGCCTGTCCTACCAGCTCTCTTTATCAGACACTATTTCTTTACTTTACTCCCCTGGCAGATGCTGTGTTCAAGGCTAAAAGGAATCCCTGCCTTTTACCTGAGTTCATCCAGTTCTGTTCAGCCATCCTCTGAGAGGCTGGAAACTGGGCGTGCTCGTGCTCAGCCACCTCTGCACACTGCTCACCCCTCAAATGCAGAGACTCGCTGGTGCTCATCCCGACCTGCTCCTCCAGCCCATACTTGTTCTGGAGCATCCTTTCTCACAGCTGTGGTTCCCTTTCTCATCCCTTTGGGGCTGATTAGTGCTTACTTGTTTCCAGGGCTCCCGTCTTTCCCTCTGACCCCTGAGCACCTCTGGAAGGCTGCCCGGCTATCACGCCAAGGCAGGTCCGAAGGGAACCAACCTCCTCAAACCTGCCTAACCTTTGATGCTTCTTTTCTCAGTAGGAGCCTCCTTAACTCTTCTTCCACCCAGGCCATCAGGCTTAAGTCCATTCTCAACTTCTCCTCCCTTCTCCCTCCCCCGGTCAGTCATCACCAAACCCTGCTGTTTCTACCCAAAGTTATCTCTCAGTTGTACTATAACGCCTGGGATCAGGATCTCTTACCTATGACACTGCTTCCTGCTCTATGACCTTGGAAGAATGATCCTGTCCATCTGAATCCATTTCCTTGCCTATTAAACGGGAGGTGGGAGCAGTACCTAACTGCTCCCCACAGTGCCCGGCCCCCAGTCAGCGTGGCGCTGGCCCAGGTCTTATTCCTGATCTCTCACGCCCTCCACGGCAGTAGCACGGTGACCCGTCTTATCTTTGAGCCATGCTGTCCTGCTCTCTCCACCTTCAGGGAGAAGTTCAAATGCCATCTCCTCCATGAAGCCTTCACCATTCTTCAAATTCAGACCGGACTGTCCCTTTTCACACTTCCCTTAAATGTCTCATATACCCCTTACCAAGCCATCTCTTCTACCATTAAATCTGTGCACCTGCCTCCCCTTGAAAATTGAAAGACCCCCCCCCCCCAAGCAGGGACTGCATCATGGTTTTCTTTCTGTTCCCTCGTACCCAGCCTACTGCTCTGCAAACAGCAGACACGCTTTAATAGACTTTGCCAGAATAAAGCGGAGGCACGCACACAAAAGAGAGGTGGACAGAGGGGGTCTTACACGGGCTGCGGGAGAGGCGCGCAGGTGGGGAGCCCGTCAGCTCCGAAAGCGGTGGAGTCACATCGACACCAGTCCTCGATGACGTCTCCAGTCCCTGAGCACCAGAGGGAGCTCATGGTGGCCTCCAGCAAGAGCTGCAAGAGAGAGCAGAGGAAAGAGTGAGCGTCTGGGAGCCCGGGCTCTCCAGAATCCAGAGACGGAGCATCAGGGCCCTGCTCGTCCCAAACGACTCCAGCCAGCAGGCTGCAGCACGACTTCACCATTTGTTTCTACCCCATGAGATTGTTTTTGGGAAACCTGGACCCTGTAGGACCTCTAGGATGTCTCTCAGCGTAACAGTTCATCCCTGCGGTTGAGGGCTGTCACCTTGGAGGCAAGGCTTCGTCCATCTCCCATTTCCCATTCTCTGCCATCATTCCAGGCCTCGGGCTCTAGTGACAATGACCTCTTCACATACACTCGAGGGAGTGGGGGCTGCCCTTACCACTCTTCCCTCTGCCCAGAGGCACTCAGCCTTTTCTCAAACGCCTCACTGTGCATCCTTCTCTTCACCCTGCCCCGGTATTTCCTCTGCACCCCTTCAGCATGTCTTGTTTCTCACTTACAAGATTCATGCAGTCCTGCCTTGGGTGGTGATTATGCGTGGGGCCCCTCTTTCCCAGGAGAACTGGAAAACCAGGCAGCACACAGGCTAGGAGCTGTGCTCCGGGGCAGTCCCCCCGGGTGAGAACTCCAGCTCTGCCCACCGCTGCAACCCTGGGCAAATCAGGTTTCTCATTTGTTGTAACGATTAATTGAAATAATAGATGGCAAAGGGCAGAGCACAGTACCTATGCTCTGCACATATTATTGCCACATAAAAAATACACATTAGTCATGAATAAATGTCAGGATTATTTTTGCCCTGGAATGACAGGATTGGGTCTTCTGTGGAAGCGTGTAAATATCACAGAGCCTAAAATAATTCTTTCCATACAGTGGGTTCACAGCAGATAGTCACCATTCAATAAAAGGACAACAATCTGAGAACACACTTAGGTCAGTGAGGGAAAAGAATTTGGGAGAGGGGCAAGTCCCCGGTGAAGAAGTGGGCTTTGCTGGGTGCTGGCCCCTCAGTGGGGCCCTGCTGCCTCCACCCCAGGCCCAGGGTCGGGGAGGGCCTGAGAGCCTGAGGCCACAGGGCACGTGGCTAGCCAGGCTGGCCAAGGTCACGGCTTTCTCTCCGGGTCAGGGCAGCATCTGCAGCCTATGCTGCTTCTCTGATTTTCTTCTCTCTGTCCCACTCTCACCACAGCCTCACACAACTGATAAACTAGAGAAATGAAACGGCTATCCTGGAAAACTTTAGGCCAAAAAAAAAAATCAAAAGACAGGGGAAAAAAAGGGGGGGAAAAAGGAAAAGGAAGAAAATAAGGAAAAGAAGAGATAATCCTACAAAAGTCAGCGTGTCCAAGCCCAAAGCCAGTCTGCTACATCCCATTCTTTCCGGACTTAACACAAGCCACCTGAGGCTGGAACGGCGGACACAAGGTCCAGACGGGCCCCGTCTCAGATTGGAACCTCCAGGGAGTGGGGACTGGTCTAGCTTATCACCAGGATCTGTGTAGTGTCAGCGTTTTCAGGGCCCCTTCAGGAGCTAACCCTTTCATTTGAGCTCCAGGATAAACGGCCACCATGATTCTCAGTGGAGGACACTCAGAGCCCAACAGTTTAGGTGACTGCTCGCAGTCGCAGGTTAGTAGCGAGCGGCCGCACGATGGACTGGGCATCGCAGGCTCTTTCCGTCACACGCTCTTCATTAACGCGGCGCCCACCCGCTCCTGGGGGGAGGCCCGGGGCATAGGAGCTGCTCCCTTCATGCTCTGTCTGACTGAACCAAATTCAGATCAAAAGGTGTGTTTTAACCTAAGAACACAGGCTTTTCTTATTGGCTCAGCTCCTCTGCGGGCCACTTCCCAGGCTAAGCATTTAGGCTACAGTGGAGCAGAAGACACAGATGGCCCCTGCCTGCGTACATCTTACAGCAAAATAATAAACAAAAAGTTACATAAATAACCAAATATCCGGAACTGTGGGCGGGCTCCGGAAAAGGGCGAAATGGTGGCAGGAGGGGCAAGGAGGGGCCAACCTCACAGAGGGGCTTGGGAAGGCCTCCATCAGAATGTGTGTTTTCATCTGAGCTTGGACGGACAGATCAAGAGTTATCTGGCCACAAAAGCTGGGGGAGTGTTTCCGGTGGAAAACCCAATATTAAGAAGACTGTAGCCTGGATGAAACCCTGGCTTCTAAAATCACCTGAGAAAAGGTTAGTCTGGCTATAAGAGATGGGGGTCGGGGAGGAGGGGCAAAGAGTTGCTTGGCAAGTGGGAGGGAGGCAGGGCCTGTTACAGAGGGTCCTTGGGACCCTGTGTGGGGGTGTCGGATTCTAAGAGCCACAGGAAGCCATCAAAGTGTTTTAAACTGGGGAGCAACATGACCAGGTTTTCCATGTAGAGGCGTGAAGACCAACCCCCGTGATGGCAATTATTTTAAAAGCCACCTCTTCGAAAGCTTTAATTTTCCACCTTTGATCCGCACCACTCCATGAGAGTTCCTACTCTCTAAATCCTGGGCTGCAGGTACCTGGGAAGGTAGGATGAGGCTACAAGGGAGAAATCACGAAGGGACCCTTTTGGAAAGGAAGAAAAAGGCAAATGACATTTTTTTCTTAGTGCCTACAATGTGCCAGGCATTGCCGAGGAATCCTCGTTTGTTATTGGACTTAATTCTGATTCCAGAAAAGAAATAGGATTTTCCAGTTTTTATTATTTTTTTCTCTAAGGAGAGCAGCTGAACTTTCAAGCCAAGTTTATCCATCCGTTCATTTCTCCACTCATTCATCACTTCGTTCTTTCATTCTGCAGAATGCCAGCTAGGTGTGACTACTGCTGGGCACTGGGATTCCACAGAAGAAGTTTCTTGTTGTCCAGAGGGAGTGGACAGCTACATGAACACTATGACAGTAGGTGATAATGATCTAAAAGACATATGCACGTATGCAGTGGGAGCTGCATGAAGGAAGACTGGGTTGGCCTGGGAGAGGAAGGCAGAGCTTTTAACAGCTGGTGATGTTTAAGCTGAAACTTGGAGGTAACAGCAATTGCGAGTGGCAGCAATGTGGGAGAGGGTGTTCCTGGGAGAGACAGCTGCAAGTCTGAAGGGTTGGATTCACGGGAGAAAATATGCCGTGTTTAAGGAGGTACAAGGAGTTAAACTTTGGAAGGTTACACTCTGGAGTGGGTACAACCTAACCATGTAAGTGAAGACAAAACTAGACAGTGAACTGCCCTCGTCGTGATGTGCTAAGGACTCTGGATTGTATTTGCTGGATTATGCAGAGCCATTGAATTACCTCGCTGCTCTGTGATCCGAAGTCCGTATTAGACAGATGGCTCTGACTGGTCTAACAGGAAAATCAGTAAGAAGGCCACAGCAGTAGGAAGACAGTGGCCTGACACTACAATGGATGACTGAAATACTTAGGCTGTGACAGGGGCTATAATAAAAAGAGGATGGATTTAAGAAATCTGTGGCCCTGGGTGATGGAATAGACGTTAGGAATAAGAAAAGTCTGGGAAGTGCCTCTGGTCCCCAGTTCGGGCAACTTCACAGGACATAGTGCCATTCCCTGGGATGAAAGCAGCAGGTCTGATCAGGGGGGAAGGCGGTGAGCTCATGTTTGTGGAGACACCTGTTTGGTTATATTACCTGACCTACTTGTTTCTAAACTGCAATCATAGACTGGACTGAAATATGGCATTCGAGATTATCCAGTCCAACGGAAGAAGGACAATGAGGCCAAGAGATTGGAAAATTGGCGGAGGATCTACCAGAGAGGTAAGGAGAGGAACACACGCTGGGCCACTGACGCCAGGACTTAGCTCCCCTCTGCTCCTCCTTTGCTTCCTCACTCCTCCTCTCTATTCTTCGGGAAAAAAGGGAACAATTAGAAGGAAAAGCAGAAGAGAAGAGAGAATGGTACAGACAATGCCCAAGAAAGAAGAGAGAAGAAACACAGGCTGGTGACCCAACTCCCGCCTGGGCCACCGGGTCCGTGTGTTTAGAAATTGAAGGTTCAAAACATGGCCAGATGGGAGCTTTCTCTCCACCCTTCTCTGAAGACCAGTGCAAGGAGACAGGGACGGGCTAAGCTCTGATGATGGCCCTGCAGAAAGCAGGGACTCCAGGCCCCCTCTCCTACGAAGCTCTTCTGTTCTGCAGGTCTGCACACCCCGTCCCATCAGATGGGGCTGTGAGCAAGCCCCCCGACTCTGCTGTTCCCAGCAACGTGAACAGGAGCTCTCGGGGAACCACTGCAGCAGCCTTGCGAGCTCACAGAAGACCGAGTGGGACAAGCAAGGGGGAGGCTAGGCACTGGCTTAGAACCACTGCAGCTTCGGTTTCCATGGCAACACAAGCCCCTCCTTCCCATCATCCTTTCAAGCCCCCCCTCCAGTGGTCTCTTCCCTTCCACTTCTCTTCCCATAGTCACTTCTATCGTAGGCCAAAGGAACAATTCATCTTTTTGCTCCTGTGAAAACCCTTATTTTCAAACACTCAGTGAAATATCTGTGGCAGAGGCAGGCAGGCGAGAGAAAAACACACACACACGTGTGCAAAATCCTTCCCGTGGGTTTGAGCATCACCTGTGAAGCAAACTGACACCCCAGGTGTCCCTTCGAAGAGAAAAGAGAGAGCAATTATCACCCCACCTGGACAGGCAGCCCTCTCAGGCGGGCCCGCGGCTCACTGCTGTGCCTACCGCCCCTCGTCCCCAAGGTGGCCTCAGCCTGTGTCTCAGAAGCCCCACACCTGGAGCGTTTGTGTGTTTTATTTCTGTCGTTGTTGTTAGCGTATGTGTTTTTGCCCTTTCTGTTCTTTTCATCCTTGAGATCAGAGAGCGAGGGCACTGCCTCTGCCGAGTTGATCCAGCCTACCCTTTCGGGTCCACTGGTTTCCGCCCAGCCCCTTTGGAAAGGGAGGCGCGGAGGGAAAGGACAGGTGGCTGGGAAACGTCATAACCCAGCTGCAGAGTATGAGGCAGAAAGAGCTGCAAGGACGTGGAGTTTGGTGCTTAGGGTCAGAGAGATGGGCAGGGAGCCAACCTGCGCCAGGAGAAGGTGGCCAGGGCCTTCCCTTTGGGATCTGTGCCTCAAAGGCTCCTGCTAGTCCAGCGGCAGCTGGTCCCATGCTTGGGGTCACTTAGGGGAGCTGGTCCCCCTGCCATGCCAACATGGGAGACACTGCCGGGCCTCTCCCCACAGCCATCCCCCGAGGCTCTCTGAACACGGCCGTGGAGACTGACTGCAGTCCTCCCCGTCTACCTTCTTCCTTCCGGCCCTTGTTGCTCACAGACCTGGACGAATGCTGAGCTGTGAGTCCTAAGTCATCATCATCGGTGCTGCAGATGCCTTGATTTGATTTAATATGCAAAAATGCAAATCTAAGCAAATTAGGTGCCTGGAATAGCTAAACAAAAAGTCTCACTACCCCTGTTCTCACAGGGAGCTCAGCTGGCCCCATCACCCCCTTGGGTTATGTGGAAAGCCCTCTGGTGTTGGGGACACGTCCCCGAGCCAGGAGTCCCAGGCGTCTTACCCTCTGGGTCTGGTTGTTGGTCACCAGTTCATAGATGGGGGCTGCTCTGGTCACCTCCAGCAGCACCGGCTCGGCAGGGGTGTCGGGGCCGGATGTCACATGACACAGGGGGCAGGACGAGGGGCACCGCCCCCTGCTCTGGCACTCCATGAGGACTCCCGCCGCCATGCGCTTGGTGCCAGACTCTGACAGGCTGGCGATGTACTCCGGGAAAGTCAGCACCTTGGGGTCTCTCTCCCGCTCCTCTGACTCGTCGGATGGGGAGTTGCCTGCCCGACACAAAAAGGAAAGGAACAGTGAGTGGGGAGAAAGAGCAAGGCCGTGCATGGCCTCGTGGCCCCTGCGTGCTGGAATCAAGTCCTTGAGAGGCCAGGAAATGTCTGTGAGAGGGTGAGAATCGGATGCTCAATTTGGGGAACTCATCCTCCCGGAAACCCACAGAGTTGGAAATGGCCCTTTCAAATGTGAGACCAGGCTTTTTCCTTTTTCTGAGATTCATCAGCTCCACGGATCCTTTCAGAGGGAGGCTTCTGCAGTCTTTGCAGGAGCCATGACTGTCATCAATAATACAAACAGTAACAGCAGTGATTGTTCTGTGACTCAGTTTCTTCATCCATAAAATGAGGATATTAATAGTACCCGCCTCTAGCATTGTGTAATAAATAAACAGCAAATTATTTTTAAAGCACATAACACAATGGCTAGCGCATGTCAAATCATCATCGTCACAGTTTTAATCATAACTGTCAGCAAGTCTCACGTCTGAACTATGAAAGTGAGATCTGTTCGAGACTTCCCTTAACCCCTACAATGGCTCTCTGTGTGAGTTCTGTCATTGTACCCATTTTACAGATGAGGAAAGTCAGGCCAAGAGCCTCAAGACCACAGAGCTTGTAGATTGTGAGATCTGGGATTTGAATCTGTTTTCATCTGATCTTAAAGTCTTTCAGTCATAGAGAAGGACGGGACTTCCCTGCTTCATTATTAATCACTGCATTGAAGAGGGGGAGGGAATTTTGACTTTTTCAAAAAGACTTACACTCCAAAGCCTGACAGGTGGGTTCACATCACCCCAATTGATGAGTAAAAGGTAGTTGGGAAGCTCCTGGTTTATTTTTGGTGAAACACTGGAAATGCCTGCCAGAAAATAATAGTTTGTTCCCTTTATGATTCCAAGCCTTTATGGTTTTTCATTTAAGTCATTCATTCTAGAGGAAGATGGAGGCAGAATCTGCTAACACAAAGCTCTGGGTTCCTTATGAGACCCCTGACCCTTCGTGGCAAGTTGCAGTCCCGAGTGTGAAACAATTTCAGGGCGGTGGCTGGGCTCGGGAAACAATAAGCAGATGCACAGCATTCCTTCTGGTCCTCTCAGGCACACCAAGGATGTGCTCCCTGATGGGCCCGAGCTGGGGGACAACTAAGGGGGAAGGATTTGCAAAGTGGTTCCATAGGGTGATCATGAGATTCGACTTATGACTTCACAGCAGAGTTCTCTCTTACAGGCTTCAGGCAGTTCCGTTATTCTCCCCCTTGTTTGGACCATTTGGTCCAACCAAGTAAGACCAACCAACCAAGTAAGGCCACGTGGAAGTGTCACGAGGCAGTTCGGCACTGCTGTTTCCCAGATAAGCACCGTCACTGTGCAGGTGAGGCATTTTTGCCTGCAGCTCCACTGACACAAAACTCCTCCTGCACACGAAGGCAAGGACTCACTCAGAGAGTATAAACATGGAGTATAGTTTATCTCACACGTGCATTTTGTTTAACAACGTATCCAGGGCTGAGCTCAAGCCCTTCCCAGGTCACATGAGAACTGCACCACTGCACACAACAAAACCAAGAACAGTGCTGTCAAACGGGAGGCCCAGGAGCCCACACCTGCTAGCCCCAGAGTCACTCCAAGCCAAGTGCATCTCGATGAACATCCAGGCTCATGTAACTCATTCAACCCCATGGCTGGGAGTGTTTGTAAAGTGGCCACGACCTGCCAGGATCTCCTCACCCAGGCCCTGGCCAGGCCTCCGGTCGTCTTCATCAGGCTGTTGGGAGCGGGCCTGAACAAGTGGGGGTCGGGTGAGAGCTTTGCACCCTTGATGTGATTTCTAGAAAAACAGGCCCTCGAGAAAGTGAATGAAATTTTTAAAAAAAATCAGTGAAGAGACAGTGCTTCTTTTCAAGATAATATTTAAAACATTTCACTGTGCAAACCCTGCCAGAGAGCTTGAGGGTCTCTTGCCAGCCCCTGGTACCCCTCACGCTCAGATTCGTTTCTTTCATTATCAACCCACTCGTCTTTCTAACCTCGTGGGGGTTGAGAAAGTATTCAACAAAGAGCCTGGGGAAAGGGTTTCTACAAAATGACCACTAGATGGCGATATTGAGTCTAAAATGACCACTGTGAGAGGAAAGGTGTGATAAATTCCGTGCGGCCACATTGATACCACAGAAAATAAACTTATGGAAATGTTAACACCTGGCTACTTTTTTAAAAAATATGATAGTACAGTTTTCTTTTAATCGAATAATAAAAAAAGGTTGAGCAAAACAATTTCATAAATTTTACCCTAACAAGAAAAATATAGAGTGAAAGACACAAGGTAATCATGGGAGCCACAAGATAATGAAGGGAAAATAAAACAAGGGAAAATAAAAATCCCCGTCCAAGCCCTTCACATGGAGTAAATATACTTCGATAAATAATATGTCATCAGATTCCTTTCTCTCCCCTTTAATCCCCAGATACCCAGAAACTCCTCCCACACCCCACGTGCACATTCATATATGTAACATACAACCTCAGCCTATTCATCCCTTAGGGTGTAGCCCTGGTAGACAAACCGGCCACTAGAGGGCACTGCAACCCCAAACACTGTGGAGCTGAACCACAGCCTCCCTGACTTCAGGGCTTCATCATCAAGGCCCATAATTGCCGTAAATATTTGAGAGGCTGCTCCTCTGGCTGCTGCCTTCCTGCTTTCCCAATTAAAATCACGAGGCAACGAATGCCCCTCAGTGTCCTTCAGCCCTGGATTGGTGCAGCGGTAGGCAGTAGAGAGGCACAGAAGATGATGGAGGCCACCAGACCCTTGTTTTAATCGGAACTATATTTTCCTTCTCCTGCAAATACTCAGGTCCATACAGAGCTGGCCCTGCTGGAGGCCAAGGCGAGCTGCCCCTCTGGTCCCTTCCTCCTGCAGGATGGAGCTGTCTGGAGAGGCGTGAGATTTACACAGAAGTAATGAGCAGCTAGCTCCCCAAAGCCATCTATCCAGGCTCCAGTGAAGAATAGAGATGTGTGTATGAGAGAGATTTTTCGAAAAGGAAATGCATTTTCCATGTGCAGTTAAAGATACAATGGGGAAATACTCCTTAAAATGATGGAGTCCGGTGGCATAAGTCCAGATAAATCTCCCTTTGCCCAAAGGGAGCGCCAATAACCATCATGTCTGTGGCAAGTCAAAGAGCAGCTCAAATCCTCAAAGCTTCAGGGGAGTCTGATCTTTGACACTTGCTTTTAGCCACATCCCCCACCCCCACCCCAACCCCGCTGTGTCAGAGTGGGTGGTAGGAAGGTCTGTGTGTGGAGAGTCAGGGAGGAGGCACTGCCTTATCTCCTCAAAGTGCAGTGGCTGCCTTCTGTCATCAGCCCCTCCAAGTAGAGTCTTTTCTTACTTCTTCCCTCTTCTGGCCTCTAGATCCTGGGTAGAAATGCTCTAGTAATCTGAGACACTACATTGTCTCTTAAAAAAACGGACATTCTATTTCAACAAATACGCAGTTTCTGGACTTAAGAATAAGCTACAATTAAAGTCTTAAAAGATTAGAACTGACAAAGGTGCCTTCTGACCTAGAATAGCCAAGTGTGGCCCTCCTCTGACTCCTGTTTGCATAATTCACCCCACTCTTCTCAGGGGAGGCTTTGGGGTCCCCAAGACACTTAGCTTTCTCACAAGTAGAAGAACAGCCAACCTGGAACATCGTTAACAACCCTGAAACTGCAAAGCATTTTGCAAATGCAGTTTGCTATAAATAAATGCCATTTGCTTTAGGCTAAATCTGTATCCGACAGCACTCAGTGGATGAGTTTCCCCAATAGAATATCATGGTATGAGCTTATTGGCATCTTCAGTGTTCAGAATCTCTTTGTGGATGTGCCTATGGCCTTAGGCATCCACATATTGACCCGCCGAGACTCGGGAGCACATGAAGATGATAAAAGTAACTGACCCATCCGCATGCAGGGTGTGCTCTGCTGGTGGAAACTGACAAGTCATGAAGGTGAATTAGTTGTGATGAAGTAAATTGGTACAATTCCTGTAGGATTCGGGGACCACTTAAGAATCTCTCTCCTGAGTTGGTGCCCAAGGCAATGAGATGCTAATAACATTACGGCTAGAACTACCCAGGTAGTTCATTAGGCAGCCAAGAAGTCAAAGGAAACTCATCACAGCCCAGCTTTTAGAGATGGCTTAAAATCCACAAGAAAGAAAGCTTGACACAGGGTAGGTGAAGCACGGCTGGAGCAAACTGCACCTGAAGCCCACCAGCACCCCAGTTTCTAGGGCCTGCCCCCACCCAGCCCCACACTGGAATTCCTGGAGTTTTACCAGAATTCACATTTCCGCCCATGCACCCAAGCTCAAGTCAGTCTCTCAGAGTGTTGGTCAGTAGACAGAGAGGGTCACGTCACCCTGGATGGCCTTAAATTGAACTCCTAGACCTGCCATGGGACACATTGTCTGAGACCAGAACAAAATACAATACGATGGATTCATACTCAGGGAAAAGCAGACAGGGCATAAACTGGTCACTTCTCCCTACACCTCAAGATGAGCTAACAAGTGCCCTGGGGTCAAGGGATTACGTCTTCTTCATATTGAAACTCCTCTCCCTAGCCCAGGGGTATACATCCATTTCCATATCCATCTCTTGTTCTACCTATCTGTATCTATATACCCGTGGACTGTATATATTATTGGGGGGGGAAGGGCACTGAATATATTAAGTCATGGCCGTACATCTAAAATTTAAAAAGAAGTCAAACACAAAGAATAAAACCGGAGCATTTGTAAACTGTCTCTAGCCCCTTACCAAAGCTTCAAACAATCAAGCAGAAAGAACCAAGCGTTATCTGATGACAGCCAAATCTGCATCTCTCACCGGGACTGCTTCCCCCAGTATAACAAACAGAACCTAAACACACTTGCTCGGAAGTTCATTTGAAAGTGCAGCAGGCACCTCAAACTCAACGTGTCCCAAACCGCAGGACTCATTTCTCCACACCCTCCCCGGCAAGCAGCCCCTCCGCTTGCAGGTCCCGGCCCAGCAAAGGAGCCAGAAATCCTGGCATCGCTGCAGGTTCTTTCTTGTTCTCGCAATCAATCTCCCAGTATTCTTGAGTCTTCGTTCCTCAGCTCCCCTCAACCGTCCACCTCTCTGCCTGGCCGCTGCCGTCCCCAGGGCAGAGCAGTCTAAAGTGTGAGGTCGGGGTCAGGCTGCTGGCTGTGGTTTCTGACTTACCCCTTGTTAGCTGTGGCACGTAGGGGGTGTTTCTTGACCTTTCTGTGCCTGGCCTTCCTCGTCTATCAAATGGAGACAAAGACTGTACTGACTGAGCAAGGCTGCGGTAAAGCCTGACTGAGCTAGTCCACGGGGAGAGCTGAGCAGAGCTGGGACACGGTGAGCATCTCTCAAATTCATGATTCCGACAATGCCCGTCTACCTACCCTGCCACCAGCCACACCATCAAATGGTGGGCTCCTTGAAGGTGAAATTACGCCTTGTTCTCCACTGTAACATCCCACAGTGCCTAACATGTAATGTAACTAATGCATTTGACACTTCATTAAACAAATATTTATCAAATGCCTACAAATGTGTGTCCAATTAATAAATCATTTATAATGACTCTTATACGAAGTGACTACTCTTTGTGCTCTGTAGGCACGAACTAGGCAGGCTGGGTTTAAATTCATTTCTTGCTTTGCTGTCCTGGGTTCTTTGAGATTTCCTAGAAGAGGCACATCAGTTCAGAGTCAGTTCCACTACTTTCAGGCACAAACGGGAACTGGTCAGAGATAATTCAGTTGCAAAGATTTGTGATGATACTGCAGAAATCCTTTTTGCAGATTTTGAAAGCACACACGTGCATCTCGGAGGTTACTGAGGTGCGTTAAGTCATCACCTTGAGATGTAAGGATTTCAGCTTAAGAAAAGGAGTAGCCAGTTGTAGTGCTGAAGAGACAGTGGTTCTCCTGTGACTAGAAAATGTGAGAAAGGTGTGGCCACTAATGTCACAACGTGGCAGAGGGGCATGGCTGGTGTCCTGGGCCTGTGAGGTCATGGGGACCATTGGCTGGGGTGGAGGTGAGGTGGAGGTACATCGCTGGGGGTTCTGGGTGGCTCTGAGACCTGAGTGATACCGTAGGACCAGGATTCAGCATCACATCACCCACTTCTCCAGCCAACAAGGCGGTGATTGTTACAGCAAGAGAGGGAGGCATTCTGGACCCCAAGGATGGTCACAGGGATGAAACGTGCAAACCCACATCTTCTGCACTTTTTCCACTCTGCCCCATCTCAGCCGGCACACAGGAGCCCGTCCACCCACATTACCAGCCAGGCATTCATCACGACCCATTAGCTCAGGGGAACCACATCTTTCTTTTGGGAATTAAATACTGGACAACGTTGGTTCACAACAATCCAACATGCTCTGAAACAGTCCCAACTCTGAAGAGTTTGCACTCTTGTCCTTCCTTACAAATAAATCCACAATTAAAAAACAAAAATCCTTTGTCAGGATGTATCCTTTACTTTGTGGTCTAAAATTAAAGTTATATTAAGAGATACAAGCTATGAAGTATAAAATAAGTAAGATATAAGGATGTAATATGTACCAAAAAAATGAAAGTTACTGTATTGCTTCAGATCTCATTCTTTGGTATTCCTACAGGGAGTTTCTGGAAATAGTGGACGGTCTTTGTCATAAGCAATTGCAGCGTGTCCCAGTGTGGTGAAGTCCAGTGTAATAATTAGTGGTCATCAGATACCCACTGGACATCTCACAACGCACCATAAGTGGGGACCTTCAAGAAAAGGTGTCTTCTGGAAAACTGAATTTTTTGTTTAACTGGTACTTCACCAGAAAATGCTTACTTTTCCTCTAATTCTTGTTGATACTTCTCTAAAAATGTGGTTTTCCAGCTTTCTGTCTCCCTCATGAAGCACTGCCTACCAAACAGATTAAACCTTTCCCCAAGGTGCCTCCTGGTGATGATTTTGTGCATCCGTTATGACCATGCAGCTTTGGAAGCTGTAGGAGGCAGAGATCAAATGGTATGTATTCCCCAAACAGCTCTTAAAAAGTTGACCGATAACACAAGGTTCCATTTTCTTAAGGTCGCCACCCTCTTAACGGGCACATCGTCAAACAAATAACCCCCTGGTTGAGGTTCCCGGCTCAGTCGGCTCATGTGAAGTTGAAGTTTTGGTGTAGACGCAGTGCTCTGTCTTTGCCAAAGGTTGTCAGTCAGCTTTGACGTGGGAACAGTTGATTTCATAACACATTGACAAACTGGAATGTTGGTCATAGTGACGTTCCAACTGGGATGAGAGATTGAGTCCAAGAAAGCGCGGACTGCAGCGTCCACCAAGGGATCAATAAAAACACAAAGACAGCCTTTGCTTAGCAGTGGCCCCAAGGGCACCCCCTTCTTAATCTTCAACTTAGTGTGAAAAGGAAACTATGAAGACAGCCCAGTGATGCAACCACCACTTGAAGGATGCCCGGTGATGCCCCTCTGCACAGCCCACGCATCTCAAGAAGGACGGAAATGAAACCCAAGACTTCCTAGGAAGCCCTAAAAGCTTTTACTACAAAAATGAGCTCTTCTAATCAGCTAGACCGCTAGTCCCCATGGGGCAAGAAGCTGCCTCCAGTTTTGCTGGATGTCCCGCACTGGATAAGCAGTGAACAGACACACAGGGATGAAAAGCAGCAGGGATTTGAGCTCTTTCTAGTCTCTGATTGCCTGCGATTCCTCCGGACTGCAACCCGAAGCCCATTAGGATTTGTCATACAAGCCAGGCCAGGAAACCTGAAGTGCTTCAGCGGGGTTATCCGGAAGCACTTAGCAAGCGCGCACGTGGGAGGGTGTGAAGGCTGTGGGAGACGGCTGGTACGGTGCGGTCCCCACGCTCCCTCAAATTGTCTGTATTTCTAACTCTTTCTCTTTCCTTCTTTCTTCCTTTCTTCCTCTCTTTCTCTCTTTCTTTCTTTCTTTCTTTTTCTTTCTTTTCTTTCTTTCTTTTCTTTTTCTTTCTTTCTTTTTCTTTCTCTTTCTCTTTTTCCTTTCCTTCCTTCCTTTCCTTTCCCTTTCCTTCCCTTTCCTTTCCCTTTCCTTCTTCCTTCCTTCCTTTCTCTATTTCTTTACTTTCTTTCTCTCTATCTCTCTCCCTCCTCCCTCCTTCCATCCCACCCCCTCTGCTCCCATCACCCCTGGTAGAAGCAATCCCACGGATACTTTGCGCCTGTGTCCAGTGGGCTACCTCCCACCCTGCATCAGGCTGAGTTGGTTTTATGCCTTGTCCGTCCCACTCAGCCCCCCGACCCCCTGGGGTGGGGACGTGCTCACCCCGTCCTTAGAGCCCGGCAGCTGCTAGTCTGTAGCTGCTCCCTATCACGATCTGTCATAAACGCGTGTGTGCGTGGTCTAACACCGTCCTTTTGTAAAGTTTATGTGATTCCAGTTTTCGTTTGCCTGTTACAGCCCCATTTCTTTATTCACCAAGTGCCTTTCCTGTGGCTCTTGAGTAGATCACCAAGAGTTTGATTCATACCGAGTCTTTCTCTCTGCTTCCTGGGGCTGCCATGACAAACGACGCCACATGAGTGGCTTAAAACAACAAGAATTTATTTCCCCAAGTCTGGGGATCAGAGTCCAAAGCCAGCGTGTCGGCCGGGCCATATCCCCTCTGAAGGCCCCGGGGGAGGGTGCCTCCTTGCCTCTTCTAGCTTCTGCTGGCTCTCGGCGCCCCTCGGCATTTCCTGGCTTGCAGTGGCCTCACTCCAATCTTGGCCTCACATGTTACGTGGCCTTCTCTGTGTGTCTGCGTCCTAATCTCCCTCTCCCTTCTCTTATAAAGACACTAGTCACTGGACTTAGGGCCCACCTAAATCCAGGATAACATCGTCTTAACCTAATTAAATCTGCAAAGACCCTATCTCCAAATAAGGCCACATTCTGCAGTTTCAGATGGGCATGAATTTTGGAGGGGACCCTGCTCAACCCACTGCAGCACCCACAGCCTTTAATATTGTAACATTGACCTGCCAGCCCTCTCCTGACCCACAGCCAGTGACGGTTCATTTACTGGCCACTGGGGAGCTGGCTGTCCATCCCTTCAACTTCCTCCCAGGGCAATGGGAAGAGGGAAGATGATTCTGGCTCCATCAGCGCCCCTGGCCTGGCCGCAGCTGCCTGCAGGTCCTTGTCAACATCCAAGTAAACCTGACACAGAGATTCAGAGTCACAGCCTCCTGGGTGTGCGGACCTGCACTGGATTATCCCTGCTGATTCGCCACAGACAGAGCGGCATGGAGAGGGGGTTGGGGGAGAGGGCGAGGCTGAGAGAGAGCTGAGAATGAGGAAGGCCTGCGGGATTCGTCCTTTTCAAATCTCCATTAGCAGAAGGACCAGGTGAACGAGTGGGCATGCTCGGCGGGCTGCCAGGAAAGAGCCTCCTGTGCCCTTGTCTGGAGATTAAGGCTTCCCCCCCCTCCCCAGTCTTGTTTCTCCTGTCTGGGAGGCTAAGCTGAGAAGCCAGGTGGGTACCCCCAGACCCCTCAGGAGCAGGCACCTTCCCTCTTTCCTGGCCCTCCCCAAGAAGAAGCCAGAAAAACACAGGGACAAGTAGAGGGAGAAAACCGTAATAGAAACAGAAAGCGTGTAGAGGAAAGGGCGTGCCCAGCACCAGCTTTGGCCTCTGCTCATGTTGAGGGCTCCCCTGGGGGCCTCTGTGAGCTTCTGGCTGCATCCGCAGAGTGGGACTAGCAATGCTGCCCTCTGACTGCCATGCGGCGTATTTCTCAGCCAGGGGGTGCCCGTGAGTGCCTTTAGCTTTGCCAGAACCATCAGCTCCATCTACCCTGTTACTCTTTTTCTTCCATCTCCTCTCCTACAGGTTCCAGCTCCTACCTCATCACCTCTTTCCTTTCTGGCTTCAAGCCTGGAGAAGACAAGCAGAGCCCGGGGAAACCCCTGGGCAGTTCCGAAACGGGTAAAACTGACACGTGACCATAGCTTGCCTTGTCTCCACGTGACAAAAACCGGGCAGGACACTGTGTGTACAGTGTGTGCGTGTGTGTGTGTGTGTGTGTGTCTGGGGATGCTAACACAAGTGGCATGCAGGCAGAAGTCCTCGGGGCTCGTGGGGTTCCACAGCGAAAGATTCAGTGCCTCGCTGAGATGCTGCATAGGCTAGCTTATAAATATATCTAACTACCAAATGGTCTAGAAATTTTTAATAAAAATATTATTCAATAATAATACTACTCTAACCAGCAAGGGAATGCTGTAACGATCTCCATTTTCCTCTCGATACTCATCTAGCTTCTGTTTTTCAAATGAATTTGGATGTTAAATCCTTTTGCTGCCCTGACCAATTTATTCTGCAAATTAACTATATGTGACAGGACTTTAGGTCTGTTGCCACTTAGCTTTGCCTCACTGAGATTTATGCTGCTTTCCTGCGCGTTGGAGCCACCACCAGCTCAAATAGATTGCGGCTCCTGGTGGTGATTTTGGATTCCGCACGAGCACCTCACTTCTTGGTCCTCTTCTCTTGAGTTTAAAAAGCGCTGAGTGGGCCGGGCCCCTTCCACCTCTCGGTGACCCGTGCCCTCTGTTCTCAGACACCCTGGTCTCTGCAGCTGCCTGTCCAGCCTTAATGAATCTCCCATTGTAAGGCGTGGTTTCACCCAGAGCCGGGGCCCACGCTGCTTTGTGAGGGAGACTCAGCCTGGCTGCGACACAATTTGTAAATGGCGGCAAGAGCCAGATGCGGGAAAGCAAGGATTACAAGATGAAGAGGCTGGCAATGATGGAGCATGGCTGCTGAGCCCAAGAATATAATCTCAGATTGTACTAAGAGAGTGCGGTGACCAAGCGATGGAGAGCAACAGTGCCTGGTCAAGCCACACACCATGATTTGGTTCAGCTCTGAGTGACCCAAGTCGGGAGAGGCTCTGCCAAAAGGGAGGGCAGCCAGGCTTCCAGGGCACATGGAGACGGTGCGACGTGAACAGTGGTTGACGGAATTAAGGGAGTTAGGATGGATACAGGGAGACTTGGAAGCAGGCTTGGCAGCTCTCTCTGTAAATATTTGAAGGGAAGAGGGATCACATGAATTCCGTATGTGTGAGAAGGCAAAACAAAGACCCAAGAGGGGAAAGGAGAGAGAGGTGAGTTGACTGAACCACAAATTTTCACTGAGTCTGCTACGTGTCAGGTATAGTACTCAGTGCTCATGTATACAGGTCATAGGAGAGAAAGCTCATTTTCGGGTGTGTGTGGTGGGGGGAGTAGATAGAAGGGAGACACTGATAAGATGGATGTTAGAGGCGTGGAAGACAGGCTTTGGAGTAAGTTTTGAAATGTACTCCTGCACGTGGGGGAGGCTACAGAAGATGCTTGATTCCTTCAGGGACAAGTTTTTATATTGATTTATAACTGATGCAAAGTAGGATGGGCAGCCTTGGAGCTGACAAGCTCTGGGCTACACACAGAAGGGTTCTTGTGGGAGCCAGACAGCCACTTACCAGGGGTTCTACAGCGGTGGGGGGGGGATATTTTAAAAGAATGAGTTCTATGTCCCTTTTAAGTCTATCTCCCAAATGTTAAATTTTTATTCTGTGACCTGATCTCCCAGTATTTCCTTCAATCAGTGGGGTGGAGCCGGGGATATGCATTTTATCAGACACGCCCAGTGATTCTGAGTCCAATACCTGTTGGGGTTCGCCACCTTAAACAAGAGTAATTTATTTTATAAATACCGTCAGAACCCTTTTAAAAAATTCTCCAACTAACCCTAATATGTAAAAGAGATAAAAGGAGTAGACTCTTTAGGCATTTCACATCATGAGTGGTAAAAATAAACAACTCTGTCGTTGACGGAGCCATTCAAGCATTGACTCAGAGCCCCAGGGTCCCAGCAGCCTGATTGGAAAACTACTGATTGAGACAGGGAAGACACTGCTCCAGGAGTGATCGAGCATGCTCCCCAGCCACGAGGACCATGTGCCTGGCCTGAGAAGGCTATTGCCACAGAAGTGGATTCCAGCACTGGCCATCGATAGTCACTTTGCCTCCTGGATTTTGCCAGACAGGAAGCAGTGTGTGCTCAGTCCTACCTGAGAGGGTAACAATGAACATCAGAAACCTTTTATGCTCTTGACCTAAAACAGATCTACTTAATCACGTATGTTCATCTCATGAAGAAGGGGCTTCATGGAGAAGTGAGAAGAAGGCAGCACTCACGCAAACAGTTCCACCAGAGGGACAACGAGACAAACGAGGGGCAGATGTAGAAGCCAGCTAACACCCTCCTTCAGACAGTGATTATAAAGCTGGGTATATAGTAACAAGTTCCTTTATTAAATCATCTCACTCCGAGACCATAAAGCAAACTGTATCATTGCCTCCCACCTGTGGCGCCGTCACTTCCCTGCACGCTCACAGTAATCGCAGACACTGAAACAATTACGGATGTTACAATGACACAGCGGTGTGGTTTCTGCAAAGGGCCCCGCTGTTGTTCGTGTAGCGGGGCCCAGCTGGCAGTTATGACAACCAGTAAACGTTGCCCATTAAAACCAAGGCCTCCTTTAATGTCTCGCTCTCCCTTGTGCACACACAGAGGTTTTTTTGGTTTTTTTCCCCCCAATAAAGAAACTATAGGGCAGAGCAGCAGTCACAGCAGCGAAGAGCCACCGGCCCGACCCGGCCCGACCCGGCCTGACCCAGCCACGGAGCCAGCAGGAGCGCCCAGACCTGAAGGTGGGTGAGGACGCGGTCCATGAGAAGGCCAGAGTCCCTGCGGCCTTTGAGGCTGGACCACCAGTCCAGGTGGGAAAGCAGATGTCTGGTCCTGGAAGTGAAGGGGAAGACCAGAGAAGGGTGCGACACCCCCATCTGTTTTCAGAGTAAGCAGCAGAGGCAGAAACCGTGAGTATATCGCATCAAGGGCCACCACCTCAGCTGGCAGAGACCCATCTCCACCCAGAATTCCCCATCTGATGACATGGGGCTCTGAAGCCCTGGTTCATACTCAGAGCTCTGAGACTGATCATAATGTTCAACCCCATTGGGCTAAAGTTTCCTGATCTATAAAATGGGTTTATACCAGAACTTACAAAATCGTTCTGAGATTACATGGGATAATTCATGTAAAGCCCTCAGGGTGGCTTCTGGTATCTTAGCTTTCAACGGCAGCCATGGTTCACCATCAAATCCCCATTACCTAGCACCATCTTGGCACCAAACAGGTACACGATAAATATATAATGAATTAAAAAAAAAACCCACTGATGCTCAAAAGCAAAACAAGGATCCCTATGGGCTAGAGACAGAAGAATATTTAGTAGTTAAGGACTAAACTTGCAGGCTTCAGGTCTGCAGGAACTCAACCCACCACAGTGGCTGTGAGGTCAGTTCCTACATAGTAAAGGAATCAGAAGTTCCCCACGGTGGGGTGGGGGGGGACAAAACTTGACTTGAGAAAGGGCTTCAACACTTGCCCCTCAGAATGAGGCTTAGGAAGCCAAGACAGTCCAGACCTCTGCCAGCAGCAAGATGCCTGCCTGAGATGGCAGGAGGGGGCAGACACAGCGTGTGGCCGACTCACTGGCTTCGGTACTGGAGCCACGAGGTCCCTGACAGCCCCACGGGATGGGGAAGTGGGAAAAAACATACAATGCTGAATCTATAGTTAGTTTGTAACAGTGTGCTCCCGTGTATAGATTTGACACAGGACATTAATCAAAAGATGAGGTTGGTCACCTCTCGGGCATCCCTGCTGTTGACGGCAGGCTTGTTCAGAGTGACGGACCCCTCTGGTCCATCCGGGGGCACGCTCAAGGCTGCAACCAATCTCTCTGGGAGCTGGGTGATCCTTTAATTGCTATTAGGGGGGAAATGGATAAAAAAGATGCTGCTGACCATGAGCTTGAACTGCTTCAACTAAAATTGCTACACGAGTGGAATAAGATTAAATGTTGATCTCCCAAACCAACCTTTCTAGTTACAAAATATTTCTCCCTGAAATGCAAGGTTATTTGGATGGTACTTGATTGGAGTGGATGCTATATAAATGGTAGTGTTTAAGGACCTCCACCCCATGTCTTGAATAACCATTTATAATACTGAGGTGTTAGTACTAAAAGAGTGCTGGGACTTTTAGATTATTTTTCATTTTCACAAGAAAGAGAAAAAGCAAATCTCTCCTAGGTATCAGCAAAACCCCACGGGTATCTTTCCCTTGTATCAACCTGGAATCAAAAACCAACAGAGAAGTACAGAAAATCAGCCACTGCAGATATATTAAGTCATGAATTCTGTTTCTGAAGCTTGCAACTGTGCGATTTTGTATTTAATTTCAATTCCTACGGTAACAAGTCTACTGGAGGGCAATTTAGATATTGTCTTTAGTCTAGCGTCAAACAAAGCCACAAAATGGAATGAATGTCCGCCCTTATGTGCATCTGCAACACGCACACACACACACACGCGCACACACACACACACACGCACACACACACCCCCCCTAACAAAATACCACCTCTCCCCCAGTGCCAGGAACTTAAATGGTGTCAAGAAAGCTGAGAAAATAGGACCCTTTTAAAATGATAGGTAAGAAGATTCATCTTTAACTTTTCCAAATCCCTGAGGCACATCTAATTTTGCACACGCAGAGACAGTAGGAAGTGAATGTTGTCAACAAGCAACCAGGGCTAAAATTTTCCATGTATCGTGGTAAGTACTCATGTCAAGGTTGTTACCATTACTTTTTTTTTTTTTTTGAGTGCAGATCTTTTTAGATCCTTCCTGTGCTTCTGTCTCGAGCCTCCCAGGACTTTCTTCCCACCAAAAAGTTGGTTGACATCATGTAAAAGCCAGAAGACCCAAACTGGAACTGAATTCAATTTGATAGAGCAAATACTACGTTACTGAATGTCTATTTACAAGGCTCTGTGCAGACCTTCTGAATATACCAGAATGAATTATGTGTAATCCCTATGCTCAAAGGATGTATTACCTTACAGAGGAGATAAGACCGACATACAGAACTTCAGTGCTATATTTTTTTTAAAAAGGATCCAATAAGGACCAGATGATACAGGACAGTTAGACCAGCAGAGGCCTCACTGAGGAGGGAGCTGTTGCGTTTGGCCTTGAGGGATGAGGCATCCTTAGGAACAAGAGCTACCATTTACGGCAGGAATAGGCGAACGTCTTCTGTGAAGAGCCAGACAGTAAATATTTTCGGCCACTCAGCTCTGCCTTTGTGAAAGCGCCACAGACAGTACGGAAGCGAGTGGGCGTGGCTCTGCTCCAATAAAATGCTATTCATGGAGACTGAAATTTAAATTTTATATAGTTTTCACATGTCATCAAATATTATTTTCCTTTGTATTTTTATTTCCCAATCTCTTAAGTAAGCAGAAGCCATTCTTAAATTGTGGGCCAGCCAATCCCAGGTAACAGACCAGGTAGGCCCGCAGGGCCATCGGATCACAGGTAACAGGCCAGACAGGCCTACAGGGCCATCTGATCGCAGGTAACAGGCCAGGTAGGCCGGCAGGGCCATCTAATCCCAGGTAACAGACCAGGTAGGGCCACAGGGCCATCCGAACACAGGTAACAGGCCAGACAGGCCCACAGGGCCATCCAAATGCAGGTAACAGGCCAGGTAGGCCCACAGGGCCATCAAATCCCAGGTAACAGACCAGGTAGTCCCACAGGGCCATCCAATTGCAGGTAACAGACCAGGTAGGCCCGCAGGGCCATCCGATCCCAGGTAACAGGCCAGACAGGCCCACAGGGCCATCCAATCACATGTAACAGGCCAGACAGGCCTGCAGCTCATGTTTGCTGAGACTTGACCCCCGACTTCTCACTATAAATACAATGCTTTATTATCGTTGAGCTCATTGACTCCTGACACCTTGTTCTGTAAGGTAGATGTAATCGTTTCCATGTTTAGATATCCAAAGTGAAGCTTAGAGAACCTAGGTCATACAGATTTCAAAGACCTTGCTTTTAACCACTAGGCCACGCTGTTTCTCGGCGGTGGTAAGGAGCTCACGGCAATGGTGAAATGAATAGGATTTCTTTGGCCGAAGGCACTTAAACATCTAAAAAGACCTTTAACAAGGAGCATGAGTTTTGCTCTCATGGCTTGCTTGTAGTCAACTCATTTTAAATCTTTGTTATCACCATGTTCCCTCTTTTCACAAGTCATGCAGGGCATGGGTATAATGGTTAATAACGTCTACTTTCCAGAATACAATATTCTCTCACATCTGAAGGAAAAAGAACAGCCTTCTGGCGTTTGTTGCAACCTCCCACTCCCGCCCAGGTTGCGCAGAGCCACATGGGGAAGGGCTTGCTTGGCCCTGCAGGTAGTGAGGGTGCTTGGAGACAGAATTCTCTGAGAGCTGGGACTTCTTTCTTTCTCTCCTCACTATTTTGAACAACAGTTTTCATCCATGGCGTCTTTTACTGTCTACTGTTTTGCTTTGTTGTCTTTACCATCTACTGTTTCAGAGCAATTTTACGTGCGAGAGAAGATGGAAGGAGAACAGGAATCGTCGTGTTCTCTCATCACCTGCTAAGATGACCTCAGGTGGTGGCTCCGTTCTTCCTTGATTGCCTTCTTTCTCTGAACAGAGCTAAGCGTCCTGTCCACTGTCCGTGGAGTCGTTCACGAATGTAGGATCTCACTGGTTGTCAGCTTCCAGATAGGATGCTGACAGGCTCGTCAGCCAGTCGGTGTTACCGACCTGTTACGTGCCCAGGATTGTGCTCTGTACTGTGGGGAGCTGTAAAGTATGAGACTGACCTCAGAGAATTTGTAATCTATTGGGGACAGCAGGATAACAAACATAATACAACAGTAATCATAATAATAGTAGCTGCTTTTTATTACCTGCCTTGGCACTCTACTTTGCTTGTGTTCTATCAAGTAAAAAACAAATCTCGACTTACTAGGGAGAGCCTTATTCAAAAAGAGTATTGCAAGACATGGGGCAGAGACAACTGTAGTAAGAGGGGGGACTATTACAATTAGGAGAATGCTCTGATAAGGTCTGCAAACATCTCGAGAGTTAGATAAAACGAGTTGTCCTTTCATAGAGAGAAGTAAACAAAGCTAGAAAGAACCACGTGTGGGGAAGTGGTATGAGGCCAGCCTGTTCCCAAGGGGGGCCGGATACTGGTTCAGGCTGAAGGTGAGCCAAAGTTCAGGAGCCTGGAGGAAGGAGATAAGGTTAACCAAAGTCTGATTCACAAGCATTTTGTTTTGATGGATCAGCGGGGACAGGCAGTTCAGCTCATCATTTATACGGCAAAGAACGGGAATTTTGAGGGTCTGTGTCTGGCCTGGTCATTGATAAACAAGGAGAGGGGTGAGTGCATCTGTGAGTCTTCTAAGTCTCATGGGGATGGATGGTTCTTTGCAGTCAACCATTTTTTCAGAACCTGAAGGGGTGACTGGATTTCTTAACCTCCAGGTAAGATTTAACACTAAGATCACTTTTCCATATTGACCTTAGTGGTTGGTGCTGAAAGTGTCCCTATTTTAGAGATGACAAAACTGAGCAACAGAGAGGTTAATTATTTTGCCCAAGTGCAGAGTTCCCACGAGAGGAGGTAGGACTTACACCCAGGTCTGTCTGACTCCAGGGTGTCCAGTCCACCCTCCCCCATATGACTGAGACTGGTCAGTGTCACTGGAGTTTGGAGATGAGAGGTTATCAGTGAGGCTGGAGAAGGCTTCGTGGAGGACCACAAGAATGGGCAGGAGCTGACTAGGTAGTTAGGGACAATGTGGGTGACCAGGGTAGGGGCGAGAAGGTCAAAAATAGAGGTAAAGTTAGCCAAGGAGGTCATTTAAAAGCTTAACTCTGTGACAGGGAGGTTTTAGCTGGAAAAATAATGGGCATCAAAGTTACATAGATAGAGTAGGGCCATGTGGGATGGAGCCGACCTTCACTGCAGCTCTGCAGGAAACAGCGTGGAGGGTGACATGGCCGAGGGGAAGGAGCCAGGCGGTGAAGTGCAGACTGACTTAGAGCAAATGAGTGCGTGAATGAGAGGCTGGAGGCAAAAATGACTGGCTGGGGGTGGGGGGGTGCTGTAGTCACAATGCAGGCTGGGAGGTCTGCGGTGACAACCACGTGTAGGGAACGAGGGGCAAACGGAGGGAGTATTTCAGAAGAAACAAGAGGATCTGGTGCCAACTCTGGATAGAGGAGTTTAAAGAGAAAGCTTCTCCCTAATTATTAGAAGCTGTGTAGCTAAAAACTCAGAATTTTTCTCAGTAGATCTCACAGAACTTCTGTTTTTAGGATCTGTTAATAGCATAACTCAAAATAAAAAACAGACCAACAGAAAGATTTTTTCAAGCTCTAACATGAGGGAGCAACTCAAGTGAAAGTTAAGCAGGTTTTCGGTAAATCTTCAAAAAGCCTTTAAAATTCTCATATGTATTACAAATCTCCAAGAAGGCAAAACACCATGCAGAGTTGTCAAAAATAATTTGAAAGTGGAATTCATGTCTTGCAGAAAATCTTGCTGGACTAGTGTGCCACAGAGCCCGTCCTGGAAAATAACCTCCCAGTTATTACTGAGGACCTACTATGGGCCAGATGCTCTGCCAGACTCAAGACCCTTGATCTGACAGTCCTCAGCAATCTGCTCATTATCCTGTTTTGCAGACAAGGATCTGTTTTAAAGTCGCTCAGCCACCAAGTCTCTACTCCCAAATCCCCCTCTTCCCTGTGCATCGTGCTTCCTTCCGCATCAATAGAAACACAAGATCTCCAGACCCCAGCTTCCCCAGCTTTCTCAGGAACACCCGAGATCTGCATTCTGCTGACTTGTTTTCAACAATGTGAAGTCCTTTCCCAGGATGCAGGGCTTCATGTGTCACGGGCCTGCTGATCCCAGCTTCCAATCTGTTGGCATTCACCTGCTGTCATACACAGCTTCCGGAGGCACCGTTCGGATTTTAGATGACTCCTCTCCCTTTGTTCCCCAGAAGCTGACATCTATAAACATGACAACACAGGCAGGAGAGGGCAAGAGGAGCAACCTCCAGCTTCTCGGTGCGGGCTGGTGCGAGGCGGGGAGGAGGGAGGGGGCGCGGATAAGGTCCTGACGTCTCACACGTCCCTGCAATTGACATGTACCCCCCTAGTGCTCACGGCTGCTGCCATCACAAACTGCTTGGTGTCAAATTTAGAATAAAAACCAATTAAAAGATAACAAGGAAACATATGCTCGAAAGGGCAAGAATCTTGAGTGTTTACAGAAATATGACCTCTAGCTGCTGCAGGGGAGCATCTATGTGTTTTACAAAACGGAACCCTTCCTGCCCAACCCATTTTCTCCCATGTCCCTAGTTCATCTCCACCCATACGGCTTTCCGTGGAAAAAACGCGGTGATTTTTTACTAGGTGGATGGACTAACTCGTATCTGAGACCCAGAGATCATGGAGATCATTGTTGGTCCCTTTCCCCTGAGCTAGGACAGAGGACTGAGTCTGGGCTGGGTCCAAGGAACTGTTAACATAATGCCTGGAGCTGGGTTCAAGGTGCTTCTACTTGGGGTTCCTGCCGAAGCACAGGCTGTTAGTGAGATAAGGAAGCAGGTAGGGTCCCCACTCCACCCTTGTATCTCACTGAGGCATGCCCACAGTTCAGGAGCCCCTAAGAAGGAAGAGACTGCTAGGAGGGACACCCTAGAATGGAGAGGTTGCTGCCTTGGGTGTCCCCTGCCATGTCAGCATCCGGAAGCAAATGCTACTATCACAGAAAGCAAAGGTTGTGCTACTCAGCACCCGTGTCAGCTCAGTTTAACGTCTGGGCTAGAGTGTTTTCAATTCTTGCTGCTCCATAATTGGGAAATCACCCCAGGAGCCACAGGTTTTCCATTTACGTCTCCCTAAGAAATTTCCACGACCGGGCCTTGCCATGGCTTACAACAGCCTCACCCTCCGCATCCAACGAGTTACCTGTTAGCCAGGTTTCCAAAATCACTGTCACATCCATCCTACACTTGACATTCCTTCCCCCTTAGTCCAGACCCTCAGCAGTTCCCATCGGATCTACTCCAAAATGGTCCTGACTGGTCACGCCGGCTCTAGATTTTACATCTTCCAGTCACCTTCCGGGGTGTTACCAGCTGTACGCCTCTAAAGCACAACAGGAACGTATCCTGTCTCTGCTGAAATCCGTTACTCACTCCCAAACCACATTAAGACAGAGAAGTAGGTCCTTCAAACCACTGCACGGCAGAAGCAGGAGGACTGGGCGTGGCCAGTGGGCCCTCTGCACCCACCCCTGGCTCCTCACCAGCCTTATTCCCCCACGTCTGGCAGGAGCACCTTTTCCTCATTCTGCGTGTTTACGGGCCCTGCCTCTCCCTGTTTAGAATACCATCTCCACCCACCCTCCACCTCTTTGTCCAGGCAACAACCCCGCAGGAAGGTTTGCTCCATCCTGCCCCAGTCTGGACTAGGATCCCCTCTCCAGTGCTGACTCTTCTTGGGTCTCTTAGACTCCTTGCCACAATACACTGCAATTTCTGGTTTACTGGACACCCTCCCACATATTTTATAAACAACTTGAGGGCAGGCCCTGGCTCTCATTCATCGGCGTGTTAGCATACCCTTAGTATAGAGCCTGGCATTCGATACACTTTTAGCAGTAGGTAGTCAGTGAGTGTTTGTTAACTTGTGAAATGGAGCTCCCTCCCCAAGGGGGGCATTGTAAGGTGAGAACTGGGTGGACTAAGGGTTTTATTTTGTCAGTAATGCCTAGTAGTAATAAAACTGTTAAGAGTGGATGAGCTCAGGTCGCAGATCTGGCAGCCTCATGGGAGGGGGTGCGTATCCTGGGACAGCCTCGTGGGCAGGTCCAAAATGCAGAGAGATGCATGCAGGCATTGGGACAAGCACCCCGAGCCCTCCTGGCTTCCAGCACTTTGGGAAAGCAACAGGCAGACCTGTGAGGCAAGGATGAGGAGTGAGCAAGCCTGGGTTCCACTTCCGGTTCTGCCCCTCTCTGCATGACCACAGACCAGTGTCTTCACCCCGTGGGCCTCAGCTCCTCCCCTGGGAGTCAGGGGTACAGGACTGCCAGTGGTACAGAAGCGCAGAGCTGGGGAGTCCTCCTGCAAGGCCACCTGGTCTACAGGCTGACGTCCCGAGCAGGGACTGGTTCTACCACTCCGCCCAGCATCCTGAGGACCTGGGACGGCACGCTGGCTCCGGGGATACCCCAAGGGACAGAGCTCAGCTTTGCAAGCTGTCTTTCATGCTTCACAATTCAAAGTGAAGCCACTGTGATTGAGCACAACTCACAAAAGACCCTTCACCAAACGGGGTCATAATACGTAACCTACCTCCTCACTTCATAGGGTGGTGAGAAATAGGATATATGTGAAAAATACTAAAGATCCTAAGTCTTGCATATATATTAGCATTATAATTATTTTTCAGGGTTTGCAGTCATAATGCTGTAGGATTCTCTAAGGGAGCATCGCTCTAAGGCAAATCTCACTGCCCAGCTCAGCAGGACAAGACATGGCTGCCCACTGTCTTCTCCTCCACAGCCTCCGCTGATTCTCCCGCCTCCTGGCTGCTCCCCATGCTCTCCTTTGTCGAACCACTCCCTGCCAGCCACCTCCACTCGGCCTCTAACTGTGGGAGCAGCTCAGGGCTTGGTCCTGGGCCTGCTTCTCTCCTCTCCTCTGTCTTCCTCCCTAGGTGCGGTTGCACTCTGCATTCTCAGATTTGCATCTCTAGCACTGACCTCTCTTCTGAGCTCCAGACCTGCGTGTCTAACTGTCTACTTGACTTCTTCCCTTGGACGTCTCCATGGACACTCACAGTCTGCACGGAGCTCTTTACTCCCCCCCCTCCCCCAGCCTGTTCCATCCCATCACCCCCTATTTGTGAATGGCACTCCGGCATAATCAGCGTCTCAAGCAAATGTCTAGGAATTATCTCGCTGCTCTTCCCCTGCTCCCCCCCTCCCAGATCCCACTCCCCCCACCCCCCGCCGTCTTCAAGCTCCTCTGTACCATACACAAACCTTGCTCCGTTCTTTCCTCTCCATGTCCCCTGCCCTGGGTTCCTGCTTCAGGTCTCTAACTGGTGTCCTTGTGTCCACTCTGGCCTCCCTTGAAGTTATTCTCCACTCAGTGCAGGAGGGTCATAATATGTAACCTACCTCCTCACTTCATTGGGTGGTGAGAAATGGGTGCATGAAAGGCACCTTGCAAAGCAGAGCTCCACCCACACATACGTGTGACGGGGCACTTGCCTCCGTGACGCTGCCTGGCCATCTTTGTCTTTCCCAGCCTCCAGCCAGCCCATGGTCTCCTCACCCCCCTGCTGCAGCCCCACTCAGCGCCTCACCTCAGGTCTTTGCACCGGCCATCCCCCCTTCCTGGGTTGCCTCTCCCCCAGCCCCACCTCCATATCCCTGCCTGAGCGCCACTCCCGCCCTCCCTGATGGCCCTCAAGTGGACGCGGCCTCGGCCACCCTCTGTCACAGCGCCCCCTTCATCACCCTCACAGCCCATTCACAGTTCCCAATATTGTGTCTGTTCCTTATTTTCTTGTTTATAGTCTGTCCCACCCATGTCTATTTCACAAGAGCAGGAATCACGTCCCATCTACAGTGCTGTCTGCCCAATGCCTGCCCAAAGCAGAAACTCAATAAAGAGTCATTGAATGACGAAGTAATTTTTAAATGGTTGATTAAATCATAAGAGAGATTTTCTTTGATTTCAATTTGCCTTTACGTTCACCTGTAGATCATTAATGATCTTTACCAGCCCCATGAGTGAATGCAGGATGCATGATCTATACTGGTCCCAACGCATTAATTACCCGTGAAGGGAGCTAGTGTGGACGTTTTGAAGACGCAATGCTGCTTCTTTCTACCCAGCCCTCTAAAAAAATGCAGCGACCGGTAAAGCTTGGGGGCACCAGCCTCCTGATTATCTTCGTTCACGTGACTGCGATCAAGTCAATATTGAATGTGAACCCACTGTGAGCAGAATCTAAGGCAACATCTACAGGGAGATGCAAAGAAGTGGGAGAGTCCCTGCTCTCTAGACGAGATGGCAAACAGACCAAATAAAAATACACACAGCTGGAGATGCCCCAAACACATCAATATATATAGAACCAGTTACCACCGCGATCGACTGGACTTTCAATAAATTGACAGGAGGGACCAGAGCAGTCAATGCGGGCGACAGAGCCACATGCAGAAATGACTTTTCAAGCTGCCTCTGTGGAATCAGCCTGACTACAGAAAAACCCCAAGGAAACAGGAAAAAAACATCAAGGGAGCCAGGCTGTTGGTTTGCCCAATTAGGCTGCTTTGCCCTGTCCCTGGCACTCACAGTTCGCCTACAAAGCACATATTTTAACTGGCAGATTCACTGAGAAATTGAGCTGGAGAAATGCTTCTTTCTACCTTTCTTTTTCTCTCTTCCTTTGTTATTTTTTTTTTTTTTACCAGCAAAAGGAAAATATTTGAAAGTCTTTTGAACTGGCTTGATTTTTGCGACTGCTCTAGGCTGAGGGCTTCCGTGCTGCTACATTCTAACTCCCCGGAATGAAGCCCGTCCCCTGCCAGACTTCACCAGGTAGATAGACCTTGTATGGTTATGACTTAGCGAAGCTACCTATTCCTTCCTTATCGAATTGGACCTTATGAGGAGACCAGTGTGGCCACTTTCTGGAGCCCCAGGGCAGGAACTCTGTTTGGGCAGTTACTGTGCCCTCTCTGGCCTCAGTGGGCAGTCACCAGACCGCAGGTAGTCTGCAAACAGCCCTTCACAAAGCAGCAAGGTGAGAAGAGGTAAGATGAGGCTGGCAAAGGAAAGAATTATGCTTTACCTGAACATCTAGAATCCCACCGAAGGTAAGGAAATTTCTTTTATTGCCCACTGTATTGCTGATACCTAGCACGGTGCCTGATCTTCAGCAGACACACATTTACTGTACACATTTCTGAATGAACGCATGAACATCATTACCGTGCAAAGGGGCTCACACCTTCCCTCAAGGTGCTGCTAATTGAGGTCTGTGTGTCTGTCCCTGACTCTGCTGGCAGCGGTGCATCAGCAATCAAGTCAAAGTGCACTTGGGAATTTTCTAGAAGGAAGTTGATCTGATTGGAAAACCATCTTCCTCTCATCAGTCACGGAGACAGAAATGATGTATTCGGAAGCCTTTGACAGTAGTAGCATTCATCATTTACATTTGGTAGTGTAGCTGGCAGCTGGGGTCAGGATTGAAAACGATGTCAAGCACACTCTTTTTTTTTTTTTCAAAATTAATTACAACAGACCTCATCCATTTCTTGCTCATTTCCTTGACGTTCGGTTTTTTTTTTAATGTATTTTTAATTTTTCCTTTTAATTTCTATCTTCTAATAGCTGAACCAACTTCCAGAGAGCTCCATGAGATTCAGGGAGACCGCCTCTGACAACAGAAGAAGGGAAACTAGGAGTGACTAGTGGCCAAATGGATAAACTTACATGAGACGGGCTTGTTGGTTTAGTGCTTTAAGCCAAAGTAGTCAAACACTGTCTTGTGTTTCAGTTTAAACACAAGTTGCATGTTACACCAAATACATATTCCCTTACCCCTCCCCCACTACCAAGAAAACTTTCCTACTTGCTTTGTATAAAAAAGCAATTATAGGAAAGGTGGTAAAAGAAAGACCACTGTTAGCGCCTCAAACATTAACTGGGAGCCAGAAACTATCACAAATGGGAAGTCCACACACGGACTCGCCCCAGTTCCCAGTATATAAACGTAGCCCTCCCTTGTGCTAATCAGGTGGTGGTAAGAGTCTGGCCTGTTCTTCTAATGCCAAATCCCAGCACCTGACATCATCCCGGGGTGGGGCTGGGGGGGCGTGACGTCCCCCACACAGAACATTCACACCTGGAGATGTGAAAGGGGGCTGGTGAGAGGGTGGGCTGGGGCTGGGGGTTGGAGGAGAAGGCATTTGAGGAGATGCTGTCTTAGACAATATGTGACCGTTTCCATTGGAAGGGGAAAAGGAGGATAAAAAAAGTATGGCATTTGCTCATCTAGTCATTCAACAACATTTACTGACTGCCTGCTAGATGCTGTGCATGGTGCTCCTCACTGCAAGAGATGGGGTGGGAGTAGGGAGTGAACTCAGATTCGTTACATGTAGCTCCACCTTTCAGAAATTGTTGACCCCCTCATGCCTCCGAGAATACAGAAGTGCTCCTCCAAAGCAGATGATCAGTAGAAAACAGGGTAAGATAGGAGCCTAACAAAAACATAAAAACTACTAACCAGTTATCTCGCAACCCCAACACACACATGTTGGAGCTTGGGTGGCTGCTAGGGCCAGGGTCCCATCTCTGGGGCGCAAGAGGAACCAATGACTGCATCGGGATGCAGGCAGTGGAACCAGACGGCGCAGGCTCTGGATCATAGGTCAAAAGGGAGGTGATGCAGCTGGACACTTACGTGAATTTCCCCCCTTTGGAGAATGCACCTGACAGCTCCTTTGCACTTAAAAAGCAGTAACACCCAGGCTGCTTATCAAAAAAGCTTCCTCAGGGAATCTTTTCCACAGCCAGCACTTTCTAACATCCCCAACTCCCGCCCCCACCAAGAAAAATCCCTCTCATTCGGGTGGGACAAATCAAGCTTATGTCCTGGTTTTTTCTCAGCAAAGGAGCTGCAACTGGGACTGAAAACAACTGCCGAAAGATGTGATTCTGGTCTTGATTTTTGAATGGAGGTTTGACCTCTCCGCACCCCACCCCCACTCCCATTCAACTAGCCTGCTTAGTAACCGATTTGTGACTTCTGAAATATACATCAGTGTTTCTACAAAGAGCAAATTTACCCAGTTTGACTGACATTTCTATTTTGATCTGTTGCTATTTTGTTCAGAAATAGTAAACTGAACTGCAAATGCCATTCAAGTAATGCTAGTATAATAGTAGTGATAATAATATGAGTCACAATGCATTGAACAGCTGCAGGATGCTAGACATCGTGTTTTATAAAAAATTATTGCATTCAATCCTTACACCACCCTTACTTGTAAGGTAAGTATCAACAGCCCTTTTTTACAGACATGGAAACTGAGGCTTGCAGTCATTAAGTAAACTTCTCAAGGGCCACAGCTAATAAAAAGTTTGATGCAGATCTGTCCGACTCCTAACCCTTGCTATAAACGGCTACATTAAACTCCTTCCACTGCAGTATCAGTTGAGTTTGCCTATTTAGCCTTGAGCCAGACATTATTAAATGCTGCAGGCTGTTATCAGAAGTTGAAATCATTTGCTGAGTATATGGAGTCACAGAATAGTGGAAGTAGAAGAAACTCTAAGTGTCATAGAATTCAAGTTAGTTATTATACAGATGAGAAGATGATTTTGAAGAGGGTTAAGTAATTTACCCAAGGTCAGCTGGCTGGCTACCCACTCCACTGAGACCAATAACCCAGGTCTCTTGACTCTCCATCCAGTGTCCTTTCCCTCAACATGCTGCCTTGGAGTAGGCTGGACAGTGTAGACGTACTACCTCTTAACACACAAGACACTCATCCCAAAAGACGTGGAAGGGGTGTGGGTATAGCTCAGTGGCAGAGGGCATGCTTAGCATGAACAAGGTCCTGGGTTCAATCCCCAGTACCTCCAGTAAAAAAAATTTTAAAATTAAAAAAAAAGATAACCAAAAGACATGGAAACCTCAAGTGATGTCAGGTTCAGATTTTCAGATGTGGTGCAGAATTTTGCATTGTATCACCATTCATGTTGTAATTTTTTCCAATATATTTTTTGCAGAGATGAACGGTTAGCTGTGGGATGGAGACCTTAACTTAAGATCAAAATAAAAGTACTGCTGGATATACGTATTGTACTATTAAGCCTGTAGCCCTAGGCTTATTTCCCTTCATATCACCATGGCCAGCCCACTTGAGCACTGACCTACATCTGGATGCAAGAGACGGGGCTACCCAAATGGATCCCAGCTTAGCTTGCTGAATCCAGGAATCAGAACAAGTTCGGCCACAAGGAGAGTTTCTTCCCTTCATATCCTATCAGAGATTCCCGGCCTCTCTCTCCTCCAGTCATGTTGCGTATCAGTCTGGTATTTACCAAGTAACTTCCATATGCCCTACGGGATGCGAGAAGCTATGAGAATTCAAAAAGATGTGAAGCCTTTCCATTTGCTATTTCCTCTGCCCCCAGGTCTTTGCATGGCCAGCTCCGCCTTGTCTGCCAGGTCTGAGCTCAAACTCACCCTTCGTCACCATCGCTGAGGTCTTCTCCATGCCTGCCATCTTAATCAACCCACGCCCCACACCCACCCATCCTCCAGTCATCCTCTTTTGCATCCCCTGATCTTGGTTCCTTCATAGCATCTATCGCTACCTAGAATTATTGCTTTCATTTATTTGTCACTTGCCACCCTCTTTCTCTTTTCACTAAGATGTAAGCTCCACAGAAGCAGGAAGCTTCCCCGTGTCACTCACCACTAAACACCCGGTGCCTAGACCAATGCTTAGATGTAGACAGAACTGAATAGATGAATGAATGAGTCCACTCTCAGGAAGCAATCCACCAAGCTGTGAAGGCAAAGCGCACATATTTGGAGTGGAGAATAATCCAGAAAATGAGATAATCAACTACTAACTTGTACTTTATGGGTAACATGTCACTATGGTCAGGCCCATCATTATACGAAAGGAGTTTGACATCATGAACAGAATTGTCCCATCAACTAAAATCCTAGCCAGGTTAAAATGGGAAAATCTAACAATTTGTGGTTTTTTAGAGAAAAAAAGATGGGGGCTTCGTGAACACTATTGTAAAAAATAGAGAGCATGCTTGAAATAGTAAGATGAGGACAGTGTTGCCTACAGCACAAAGTTAAAAAAACAAACAAACCTAGCTTTTCACCTTTAAGCCTGATTGTCAGCATGTTTCCAATTCCTTTCAGTGCCCGAGGGCTTAAGACTGTTCAATTCTGCACACACGCCTAACGATCAATGGTTTAATCAGAGACAAGTTCTGGTCCAAAGTGAAAACCACTCAGGCTCGTTCTCCTGTCTGTGACAGACCCTCCTCTGTGAAGAAGACACCAGGACACACCCCAGAGGCCACCATGCCATGGTTCCCGTGTTGAAGTTCCTGCACTAGGTAGGATGAACGGGGATGACGAGGGAACCCGCTCCCTGATGGTCTTGAGAAGAGACCACAGCTTTGCTTTTCAGAATGTGGTCCTCAGACTAACAGCTTTGGTGTTAGCCAAGAGCTCGTTAGACCTGCAGAATCTCAGGCCCCACCAGACTTACTGAATCAGAAGCACCATTTCAGCAAGATCCCAGGAGACACATACGCACATTAAATTTTGAGAAGCATTGTCACAAAGAAAAACAAAAACTCCTCCAGAAACTGTGTCATCATCATTAATTATGGACCCCTCAAAATCCCACACCAACCAACCAAAAATCTAGAAAGCTCAAGGTGAACAGCAATGGGTCCATCATGATGTCCAACAACGGCTGACGTCTGCCCCTGCAGTGTTCACCTTAGACCAGCGGCCTGGCTTCAGTTACGTCTTGACCCCACTTCCATCTTGTCCACTAACCTTCCTCCCTCAATCTCTTCTTGGGCCATTTGCAGGCAAGACAGCATGCCCCCATTTGCAATGTGTCTCAGTAGGTGAAGGCCCTCTTCTTGCCCTCACTCTGCCACTTCCTACTTTCGGGACTGCATGCAAGTTGTTTAAGCTCTCTGAGGCTTTATTTTCTTATCCATAACTGGGGAAAGTAAGACTTAAATGATGTGTACATTTGAGGATTAAATGAGAAAAGTTATGTAACATGTTGTTTGGTAATATTATGCGTGGTAGCTTCTTCCCTCTGCCTACAGATCCTGTTTACTCCGGACTCCGCATCAGAGCCTAGGGACTTGAAGACTCAAATTAAAACCTCACACATATGTTCAGAAAAGCTTAGATCCTCCTGGAAGCCTGTTTACGATACCACCAGGCTCGGCACCGGCAGTGCCTCCTTCAGGCCTGTCTGCCTGGGATGCCACAGAACAGCTGTCTCCTCCAACCCCCTCTCTGCTCACGACAGGGCTGTGCGTGCAATGGGCCCTCAGCAAACGTTTGCTGAATGAATGAATTAATCTTTTAAAGAAAATAGCTGTATGCTGTAATCGCTTTGCCACTAGAGTGCTAACTCTGTCATTGTAAATGTGCACAAGAAGGGCCTTCGCAGCTGGTTCGTAACCCCAGGGTTGTAAAGTATGAAGTGTTATGCAAACCTACATTACTCTTCACTGGGTTTCTGTGCTGTGCCTTTAACTGCACAGCTTTTTGTGTCACGTACCACAAATATGCAAGTCAGCCTATGAACTAGACCAGCATCAAACACAAAGCCTGGGCCTCTGTGGCGCAGCACTCACAGACCAGGCGCAGAGGCTGACGGCTGGTCCGGCTAGCGCTTTTGGTTCAGCCACGGCAGAAATCCGTTCGCTCTCCTGGGGAGATGGACCGTCTGTCCTGGGCTCCATCCACCCAAAGACAAATTGATGAAGGTGGAAAACATGGAGCCCTGTGTGGTAGGAATACAATGCCACGCAGGTGGTTTACATTTTTGACTCTAATCTAACTTAAGACTTCCCAGAGCTAGAGGGTCCCTTTACAGGAAAGACTTTCAGTTTGTGTCTTGGAAGAGGAGGAAGCTATTCTTAGCTTTCCCCCTAGAAAAGAAGCAACTGGCTGGAAACAAACAAACAAAAACCGAACACCCCCTCAGCCCAAACCCCAGTGTATTATGGACTAGAAGGCGCAGCAGAAAGAAACAGCTTGCTTATTGCCAGTTGTCACCTCCAGATAACCCCACTGATACGCCTCAAAAGCAATGGCAAGAAAAAGCTATGGCAAAGATCAGGTCTAACGTAGCAGTGAGAGTGGTACTGGAAAAGAGAAGGAAGAAAGACTGGAGGAAACCCGCTCCTGCATGGAAGGAAGGAAGAAAGGAAGGCGAGAAAGAGAAAGAGAGAAAGAGAGAGAGAGGGAGGGACGGAAGGAGGGAGGGTGGAAGGAAGGAAGGAAGGAAGGAAATATATTGTGGTCCTTGTGTCAGATGGAGGATTAAAATTAAGCCCTCAGAGGTTCTCATTTGAAGAAGGCTCAATTTGGGGGGAGGGAGCTCACTTCTCTGTAATCTACAGATCTATAGCTCTTTTTCTTTTTCACTGGTTTCTTCTGAAGTAAGAACAAAATAAAGGATATCCCTTCAACAAACAGTAGATGCTCATTATACTCCGGGCACTGTGTCCAGGGTGAGGACTCCAAGATTAGTAAGAAATGGTCCTTGTTTAGCCCCTCCTCCCAGATTTCCAACCAAAGTTCAGCTCTTTGTAGATACTATCATGTGTTTTGTTTTTTTTCAAAAAACTTTATAATAAGTCTTCACTCAAGATGGCAGAAACTTTTCAGAATATTTTTCTCAAATGTGTTAAAAAAAAAAAAAAGATTTCATTGTAAAAGTGGCACATGCTTATTGTGGGAAAAGCAACACAGACATTTTTAGTACCAAAAAAAAATTCCCTACCCCATACCCCTAATCTTGGAGCAAACAAAACATTTGTATATATATATACACACACACATATATATATACAATATATACACATATATATATACACACACATGCATACATACATACATATATATATAAAAAGCTACTTCAAGTTGAGATTATATACATGTTTCTGTAATATTATGTATACACACATATATATAAAGTAAGAAGTTAAAAATTATATATATTTATATAGACGTGTATGTGCATATATTTATATGTAACATTTTCAAAACAAACCAGACCTTAATATACCTACTTTCCCGCAATTTGCTTTGCTCGCTTGAAAAGGCTAGGAATAAAACTTCCCTGGATGGAGAGAGAGCAACCTGGTAGTAATGGTTGCCTGGCTGCCTCTGGGGAGTGAAACTGGGAACCAAGAGTGGGAGGAAGATTTACTTTTCACTTTATTCTCTTTTATACTTTTTGAATTTTTTAAATAAATAAACTTTTTAAATTACAGAAAGAAAGGAGATATGGTACGTGCTGTCAGGTCTGTCATCTTGAGAGTCAGTCCCAGAGGAAAAGGGTGATTCAGGAAAGGTGAAGAGTGCTGCCAGGTGACGCACACAAGGAGGCACCGAGCATCAAACAGGCAGCAGCGAGCTCCAGCTAGAGCATCAAGGAGGGCTTGGTGGAAGCGGGGACTTTTGAGCTGGCTCTTGAAGAATAGGAAGGAGGAAACAGTAGTATGGAGGTAGACAGAGGACAGGGTTCGACAGGCTCAGAAGTGTGGAAAGGCTCAATGCCCTCTTCCAGATGAGAGGGAACTTTGATCCTGGACCCAGAGTCGAGGCCTGACTCTGGGTCAGGGTGTCATTTCATTGTAGATGGCAAATTATAGAGCTGAAGCGGGCAATTTAAAAATGCAAGCAAGAAACAGAAATCATAGCCAGGAAGACCAATCTGCTGATGCAGAAGAGGGGGAGATCCACCCAGAAACTAGGCAACCAGACAGACACCAAGGAAAAGAGAAAAACAGAGAGCTGCAAGAGGAGGGCAAGTGAGGAGCCCAAGGGGAACTTGCCGAGTGAGATTTTAGAGTCGTGGAGATTTTAGAGTGCGTATCTATGGCCTCAGACTGCGGCAGGAAGCGGGTCTCTGAGGCCTTAAGCTGTCTGGAATCAAATGCCAGAGTTCTGGATTGATAGCCAGCAGCCTTGTGTCATCAGAGCGGAGGAATGCTCGACGTAGGGAAGGGTCAGTGAGGCGGCAGCCCGGGAGGGCAGTGGGTGTGCTAGGCTGAATATCTGCTCCTAGAGATGTCCGGCCCTAACTTCTAGAACCTATGAGTGTCACCTGTGATTGGCAAAAACTGCAGATACACTTAAATTAAGGTTCTTGAAGTGGGGAGATTAACCTGGATTATCTGGTTGGATTCAATGTGATCAAAAGGGTCCTGATGAGAAGAGGCAGGAGGAGGCAGAGAGATGACCACGTGCCTCAGAGGTCAGGGTGATGCACTTTGAAGGTGGAGGAAGGGGCCACAAGCCAAGGAATACAGGCAGCCTCTGGAAGCTGGAAGGGGGAAAAAAAATAAAAGAGGGAGGGTAGTTCTTCCCTACAGCTTCCCTTCCTCCAGAAAGAACCAGCCCCACTGATACCTCGAGCTGAGCCCATGAAAACTGATTTTGGACCTTTGGCCCCAGAACTGTCAGGAAATAAATTTACGTTGTTTTAAGCCACCAAGTTTATGGTAATTTATTACTGCAGCCACTGGACACTAATGCAGGGAGGGAAGCCATATTCCTGCTGAGAAGGAAGTTAGTGAAGGGCTTCAGGCTGAACAGTCACGCCATAAAGGGGCATTTTAAAAAGGTAACAGACGGCGAAGTGTAGAACGGACCAGAGCGGCAGGAAACTGCAGAAGACGAGACACACGAGGATGCGATTTCAGTACTTCCCACTTCCTCTGAGAGCTGGGACTGTGAACTCGTGCGAAATGCACAGGGGACACCACCTGCTGAAGAAATGTTTAGGTGGTGAAAAGAACAGAACTTTGTGGGCGGCTGAGCATGCAGGATGGAGGAGAGCATCGGGAAGGACTCCTCTCTTTCTGTTTTGGCCCATCAGTGTGGTTCACGCATCTACTGATGAATATAGAGAGGAGAGGTGTCTGTCATGGAGGTGCTTGTGGAATATACAGGTAGAAATGACCAACACTCAAAGGCAGGTGAATTTCTGAATTCCAGGGAAGAGGGAAGGATTTGAGATGCAGGTTGAAGTAGAAACAGAAGAGACTCATCCAGCAACGGTTGAAGAAGAGATGGCATTAAAGATGAAATCCTGGAAAATAACAAAATGTAAATGATTTCCCTAGAGGAGTAAGGGCAAAAAAAGAATGAGAAATAAAGGCCAGAGATTTATGAAGAGAATTTGGACAGAACAGCATCGAGGATGCCAAGGGAGAGAATTTGCAAGAAGGCAGACCTGGTCCAAATGGACAAATTCTTCAGCTGAGACACATAAAATGGCCACAGAAGAGGAAAGTGAAACCGCTTATGAAGTCCTTGCTTTCCTTCTACAGAGTGATTTCTACAGAGCGAAGGGGTTGAATATGATCATTTGAAGAGTGAAAAGAAGCTAAGAAAGTAGAGAAAAAAATGTGTAAACTACTTGCTCAAGGAATTTGATGGGGAGATGCTGAAAGGGAACAGAAGTAAAAGAGTTGCATATTATAAAAATATTATTTTTGGAAGGTCAGGGAAAGGATAATTGTGGCTAGAGAGGTTATAGAGATTAAAAAGGAGGAGAATAATGAATGAGTGAGGACCAAGAGGAGGCAGAGAGGGATGGAGCACGTGTGCAGGTGGAGAAATTAGCCTGACGGCATTTTCGGAGGCATGAGGGCAAAGGATGATGAGAAAAGATGAAAGTAAGTTTAGAAGTGAAGGGACCAAGGTAAGTAAGTTTAGAAGTGGAGAGAGCACAGTTGGGAAACTTCAATTCAGGTAGTCTTTATTTGGGCTGTTGCAAAAAAAAAAAAAAAAAAAAAAAAAGATAGGCAAATCTTGGACAATGAGAAATGGCAGGATATTATTCATAAGCTTCAGTCAGGCTTATCTGAAGATGGGTGTTCCTAATTATTGGTAGGACCAAACCATAGCCTTGTAAGACGACAAATAAGTGCCTGTTGAGTGAAGATCTGGAGATCTGGTCAAGAACATCCATCTCTGGGTTTTCATCAGTCAGGTACAACGGATGCAGTTTACACGCCTGTGATAAAACCCGCGTGGGAAGCCACCACATCAGAAGGGCTTTCCCCACCATTCCCACGGCCGCCGCCACCACCACCGGCATCACTGACAATGGCAGCAACAGCCACAAACCCTTGTAGGAGGATCATCATGTGCCCGGCTCTGGGCTAGACCCCGGGAATTCAAAGTTGAATAAGGCAGGGATCCCACCCTTGAGAAGCTGTGTAGTGATCTGTAGAAAAAAGAGGAGACTCTTTCCTCAAATGCCTGACCTGAGAAAGCTTCTCACCTAAAGAAGGACTCTCAGGATCCATAAACTAGCAGAGCTGGAAGGGACCATAGAGGGCTTCATGGGGAGGTGCTGATAGTTAATTGACTAAACAAAAGCCATCTGGCTGATTCTGGAGTCCCAACCCTTCAGTCCTGTGATCTTTCCATTTCATTTCACCCCTGATAAACTTCCTTTCCTATTCAATCTGCAAGCAATTTTAGGTATCTGATCATAGGTATAAAAGCAAAGAACAGAAAATCTCTTTTCACTGGAAGGTTTTTAAAGTTAGTGCAGGCAAGAACCTATCATCAAAGGACTCAAGTCCAAAAAGGTGTCACTTTTATGTCATGGTAGGTACATCCCTCTCAGAACACTTGTCACCACTAGTGTATAAATTCCTTTCTGGAGCAATCCTCTCAAGAGTGCAGAAACGCAGAAGAAAAATCTTCCTTTGTCTTCTGCACTTACAATTCTTGATCGGTAGCACGCTTCATGCTTTTGGAATAAAAAGAAATTAGTGCCTAGGGAGGAGAAAAATATTTAAGGGTAAGAATCCAATCTGACAATAAGAGAGAGAAACTTTGTGACATAAAAGTAAGACTCTGGAGTCGGTCCCGGGGTGGGTATACGTGGACAATTGTGAGAGAGCAAAATAGACATACTGCAATCTTTGAGTATCTTTTAATGTCAATAAAAAGCAAGGGCTGGGATACATCATATTTATAAGAACTCAAGTCAACAGTAGGACTAAACCAGCTCCTGTGTGGCAAGAATGGCCCAAGATCAAGGCGGCTGGGGCACAGTGCCAAGTCCACGGACAGACTTCCCTCCTGGACTTAGTATTGAACCTTAAGGATACTACGATGCTCAGGATAGATGCAGGCAGAACCAGGAGTTCTGAGGAAGGTCAGACTCTCACCTCCCAGCAGTCCCAGAGCCTGGCAATCCTTGGACTACTGGCAAACAGAAATAGAGGACCGTTTAGCCGTTTGGTTCAATCACTGGGCTCTGGCATGGGAACTTTGAAGTCAGAAAGCTTTGCCAGCTGGAACTCCTCTTATCTAAATGTGGTTACATTATACTCCTTTCTTGGCAAATTGGAATCAGGACAATTTTAAGACGCTGAAGTTTGAAGGGATACAAGGAGCCTTGTTGTGGTTGTGTCTTTGAGCTTAAAGGAATCAGGGCGTGTGTGTGTGTGTGTGTGTATGTGTGTGTGTGTGTTGGGGGGATGCCTACAGCCCAGGCAAAGCTTCTTGCTTCTTTTGGAAGAAAGTGCCCAGCCAGAAGAGAGGCGAAACAGAAATCCGTACGGAGCTCAGAGAACCGAGAGCATCTCAGCCATGAGAGCACGTCTCCCCTCACGGCAGCGCTGATGACAGCAGAGGGTCCCTGGTCTCGAGGGACCCTTGGTCATTAAATCTTACGATGACCTACTTCTTGAGTTTTCATTGTGCTAATTTCATCACTTGCCCTTTAGCAACTCACACATCCATAACTTGGCCTCATCAGAATGCCATGAGGACAAGCTGAGAAGAAGAAATTCCATGAATGGCAATGGTAAACCAGTCCTGGTTGACCAGCATACTAATTTACCAGCCAGGACTCCTCCCATATCAGAAGGTGAATTCAAAAGGTTTGAAAAATTCCAATTTCTTGTACTTAACTTGGACTGAATACTAACTTGCCATCAAGTAGCGGACAGAGATTTATTCGTGAGGCTGTTATCCATGACTATAGAAACCCCTGGGGCAAAGGAGACTTCCTCACAGCACGAGTCAGCAGAAAAAATGGACCTGGACAAAGGGCAGGACAGAATGAGCAGGGGTTTACTACGTAACTACTGGAAGGGGTTGCCGGCCCATGTAGGATGGGGTTGCTGGAGGCAGGAAGTGGTGGGGGAGACGTCAACACTGTCCCATTCTCCCCTACTCCATAAGCTCAGTCTAATACTTGGCCCTTGCTATGGTAGCAGAATGCATGGTGGCTGGTAAAAACCTTTCGGGGAGTCCCTCCTGTGTCCAAGTTCCCCCAGATACCCCCATTTTGAGATTTGGTTTTAGCAACCAAACCTTGGCAACCTGAAGAATGCTCAAGACCATTGAGGCAACACCTGAATTAGTCCTTTACCTACAGACGCCCGTGGTTTGGTCCTATGGCCGCACCTAGGCAGCCAGGACTTGCATGGGGAGTACAACTTGCCGATGTCACTCACCTTTGCTGATGTCTTCATATTCCAGCCAGAGTCTCCGCTGGACCTGCTTGTTTGGGTACCAGATGGAGCAGGATTCCTCAAAGCCATAGACAGCTTCCTGGATGTAATGGTTGCCAAACTGGTCCAACAAGGCTACAAAATCACCACGAGATGTAGCGCCATCCAGGGAGTGCAGAGCATTGCTTAGGGCTATGGAGAAACATCACCCAAGAGTAAGGATGAGGACTCACGATGGGGGTGTCTGGATTCCCGGGCCACTCGGCCTCCAAGGTGCAAGTGCCATGTGGCCTAGAGTGATGCTGGAGAGCTGGCTGCAGCTGTCAGGGGAGCATCTCCAGCTAGCTAAGTCAGACATTTCAGTTCCTAAAAGAACAGCTCTTCAAGCCAGTTGGTTAATTGCTAACTTCATGCACGTTAAGCAGAACATTGTCAAATCTCCACTACCCCCGTACTTAAGTCAATGTTTTTTTTTTTTTCAAATCACAAGTCATGACATTAAATCAATTTAGTGAGCTCAAATAAAAGCATTAAAAAGAAAAAGAAGAGCATGGTCTAAAATAGAAACACAAATACCAGCAGAGAACAGTTCCCATCGTAAGATGAAGTACCGCTTCATGAAACTTCTGTGGTGAGTGTGTGGGAGTGTGTATGCACAAGGTCACGGCGTAACATGTATTCTAACTGGGGATAGTGACCAAAAAGGTTTGTGAAATATTGCCTTCCAACAGAGAAGTTGGTAATGGAAAGTTAATGGAAGAAGAAGGGTAAGAAAAGTCGCTAATACACTGCTTATATTTATTTAAGAAAATCAAAAGCACGAAGTCTGGGAAACGGCAAATGGAGAGCCTGTTTGCCCCCTCAGCCTCCTCCCTAGGAGAATCTCCTTGGATTCGCTTTCCCTGTTTAAGAGAATTATATTTGTTGGAAAGACAGCCACTGGCCAATTTTCCAAATCCAGTACCTTCTGTACCTGGCCAACTTTGTACAGCCTTCCTTTAGACACACCTGTGTCCCATAAGGACAAGGCAGAGCCGGGTCCAGGCATGAGACCCCAGGGGCTAACATGCATATCACCCATGATGCCATGTGGGGCTTTGAAAAGCACGTGGCAACAGAGAGCCCTGACTGTGAACCCCGATACACACAGTACCTGTGCTGGGTGCAAACTCAGTGTGTGAACAAGGCAGGGTCTCCAACCACCGTGTTTTTCGAGAAGGAAGAGTAGCTTATTTCTTCCCAGGTATTTTCTGTACTAGAAGAGTGTACCTCAGTAATATCTAAACCCCAATCTCTTCTTGCTAAGAACTGTTTCGTGATTTAAAAAAAAAAAAACGAAAAGTTCTGAGTCCCTTCTGGAAATGCTCTGTATCCTTAATGCATTTTCTCTCTCTATGCAGGAAGCTTCACCTTTTGTGAGTATGTCTCACTTCTCTTCATAACTCTCTACCTGTCCCCTACTCTCTCTCTCTCTCTCCTGTTGGCCCTAAGACTCTGCTTCCTTGATGCTGACCCTGAGACCCCTCTCCTTGTCCCGCCCTCCCGTGCCAACAGGATCACCTGGCTCTGGTTACCCGTTCATGCAACACGGTGAAGCCAGACTCTGGAGCATGAACTTCAGGTCCAGTACATTCTTTAGGTAGCCTCGTAGGAAGGAGTGGAGCAGTGTCCTTCTAGTCCATGGGGAGGAGGTGGAATAGGGATGTAAACCTCATGTTAAGGCTACTTGTAGAAATTCTCTCTTTTTTTTTTTGCAAATTCCACATTGGAATCTCTCAAATGCTAGGAAAAACTTGATTCAAGGCATTTACCACTAAGATTTGAAGAATACTTACACAAGGTGCCTAGCCATTCTGTTTTGGAACAATTTATCCTAAGTAAGTTTAGAATTCACTGCTCCTTGCCTTACTAGACACAGATACAGATAAAGATATATGTAGATCTACAGATGCAGAAAAATCTACATCAATCAATCATCCATCTATCTGTCTGTCTGTCTGTCTGTCTATCTATGTATCTATCTATCTATCTATCTATCTATCTATCTATCTATCTATCTATCTCACTTGCTGTTTAGGAACCACAGCTGTTTTTTAATTTTTACTCCTCCTTCCTCCTTCTTGCTCTCTTTCCCTTATTTTTTTCATCATATAGAACCTCTAAGTTATACTCTTTGCATTTGGAAAGGGTTATTCTGTCAATTTATAAAAACGTCTGTTTTTGCATATCCTCTCCACACCTTGGGTGACCCCAGGAAAAATGATAAAGTAGGTGTTTATCTTCAGTGGTACCCCCTTACCCTTTCTATCTCTTCTATCCACTGGGATAAAACCTGCAATTCAATCTATACTAAGAAAGCAGTCCTATTCTGTTTGCCTGGAAGGGTGAATCCGAGTGAACAGGTTATAGATCTCATGGAGTGGCTTCATTTTGGATGGCATGTTCCACAAGGGTAAAAGGCTTGTGCCTCTGGAAGGGAATTCCACAGCCCAGGAGCAGGTGGGAGGGGCGGCTTGCAGCTGTGCTCACCCTGAGAGACGGCCACTTGGCTGAGTTTGATGTGGTACATCACAGAGCGGACCTTCCAGTGCTGCAGCACGGGGTATCCGGACACCTCGCTGAAGTTCACCATCCCTAGGGACAGAGGAGATGCGGGCTCAGTGTGTGCGACTGATTCCCAAGTCCCAAGGCTCCTGGGTTAAGGGGTGTAATTGTGAGAACATGAGAAAGCATTCTTTGATGGAGAAAAGTTCTGGAATCATAGTAACAAGAGTTATCATTTATTAAACCTCTCCCCTGTGCCAGGCATTTGTCTAAGCACTTTGTATATAGTCATGTGATACTGTTGAGACAGGGGTTACTGTTTACATTTTATAAATGAGGAAACTGAAGCTCAGAGGGGGTGTTTAAATCAGGGCCCCGGGTCCCCAGTTAGAGCCAGGATGGAGTTCCAGATGTGTCTGAGACCAGGCCAGAGTTCTTAACCTTTCTATCATACGCTCTTCATAAACTCATATGAAATGCTAGGCTCACTGCAACACATGGGGTTTTACTCTCTTTAATAGCTGCAGTAACTGACTCAGCTCACATACCTGACAACATTGATTTCTGTGTCCATTTAACTGATTTGTATTCAGTGTTTAAATTTTAATTACTCTGAAGCTGATAAGGCATGCTTCTCCTTTACCAGGAGGGACAGTGTCCGTGTGGCTAAGTAAGGGGCAGGGATGGCCCTATATTGGGTGTCATCTATGTGACAGATGTTGTCACAGGCACTGTATGTGGTCCCTCTTTTACAGATGGGAAAACTGAGAGTCTGAGAAGCCAAGGTACTTATCCACAGTCACTCTCAATAAAGACACACTTGTAGCTTCTTAGTGATGTTATAGTGAGCTGTTCTTGCTTGAACACCTTGGAGAAAGAGTAGCATCTGAATTGTAGCCATTACTACAAATATAAACTGTTACAGAAACAAAAATAATTAGGCCACAGGACATCAAAAAACACCTTGCTAAGTTTAGAAAATCTATTTTAGCTTCAATTCTATGCCTGATATATGCATATGTGTATGCATATATATTATGTATGTACGCAAATATAATGGCCATGTATATGATGAATTTAGATAGATTGTGTGTGTGTGTACATATAATGGCAATAATATATACATAGAGAATTATCCTGCCATTTTGACCCATGCTTGCTTCAGGCTAAGACAACGAATTTCATACCTAAACTGGATGATGAGTAGGCGGGGTTAATTAGCCGCTTGTCAACTCCGATCAAATTAGCTGAGTAATTGCCAAATTTCCATTTCTGTGTGAATCATATGGGAATAATTATTGGTAAGAAAAAAAGCAAAAAAGGTCAGGAGAGGTGCTTACTGAATCAATTGCCTAAATCTCAGGAAATCAAAGACAAGTTACTTGAAACTCAGGTTTTCAGCCTGTTTCCTTTCAAATGTTCTTCCTTCAGGGCGTTAAGCTTTGTGACGGCACTCATACTCCCACACACTCTGGCTTTTAGCCTTTATGTTAATTATAAGAGCGTATAAAGGAAATTCTAACTTTACAAGATTAAGACTCCGGTCACATACTTCCAAGGTACGTTTCATCAGCGTTATAATGTGCGTGCTCTGTAGAACTGTTCTATGTAGCTGGCATTCTCTAGTGATGCCAGCTCATCTGCTTGTTATTTTGGAAGCTCTATTAATAGAAAAATAGCCGGCACGGTAGATAAAGGCGCCTGAGCTGCCAAGGGGGGCTGGGGGAGCTTGTGGTGCCTGGTCGTGGCATCTGTAATGCGAGAGGCTCAGTGACATGGCCTCTTGCGTCTTTTCAATTCTGCACTTCCAACCAGCTGTGTGACTTGGGGCGTGACTCATTTCTTTCTGTTTTCGTCCCTGGAAAGTGGGGATAATAGCATTCATCCTGCCTACTTTACAGGTAGGTTGTCAGGACACAATAAAGTTATGGGAATAGAAGGGAAGGTAGAACTCAGTGGTACAGTGAGTGCTTGGCACGCACGAGGTCCTGGGTTCAATCCTCAGTACTTCCATTGAAAAAAAAATAAAGTTATGGGTATGAAAGCACACTGAGAAAAGACAGCATCACACACACGGAGGGTTTCCATCATGTTGTCATCCTCCTCCTGATCTCTCTCTCATCACCCCTAATTGTGGGAACTTGACATTTGTTGATTGATGCTTTTGTTATAGACTCCCAGGCTTTAGTTCAGGTCAACAGACGGGAAAAAAAATAAATAGATAAAAGAAGCACGGATGTTGTAGGGGGGAAGGGATGACAGTGTCCCACATTCACTCAGGATGAGCCAAACAACCAAACTCCATTACTTAACTGCTACACAACAGTTGTACTGAATGCATTTAGGCTGCACCATCATCAGGGAAACAGCTGCATAACTGTCAGTGTCCGGGAAATGTTGCTTTGTGCCCACTTACAGATAATATTTCCATTGGTTAAAAAGAAAGGGGTATTTTAAAGTATATATTTTCTTGCTGAGTCATAGGATTCTTTTTCTTTATGCCCTTGACATGCAGTCAGCTCTAATTTTTAAATTTTATTTTATTATTCTTTGGAACATATTTGTGAATGATTTTTTCAAGCAAAATCTGACTATGTTTTCTCAAGGAAGAACATTTTTTTTCCCCTATGCATGAAAAATGAACTATGGGAAAGAAAGGAAGAAAGCAAAAACAAAAAAGAAAGAAAGAGAAAGAAAGAAAAAAGAAGGAAAGAGGAAGCAAAGAAGGAAAGTAAGGAGGCAGACAAGGAAGGAAAGGAAGACAGAAAACAGAAGAATGAAGGAAAGAAGGGAGGGAGGGAGGAAGGACGGAAGTTTGTTTTCTCTTGTTATTTTATTGAAATGTTAAGGGGATGTACTGTCCCCAAAGTTCTAAAGTCAAGGGCCCGCTTCCTTTGTGTGAACTTGAAGAAGTCCCAAAGAGCTCAGAGCTCCAAGTCTTCACATAGATTGAGTGATTACGGCACCCAAGAGGCCCATGAATATGGCCACCAGCCTCCTCTGCCTCCTTGGTCTGCTTCTGACTCTCTTCTTTTTCTCAACTCAGAGACTGAACATGCAAATGGACGATGACCAGACCATTTATAAAAAGAAACCTCTGGCCCACAGTCTGCAGCAACCAGCCCAGGGAACCACCCACTCACCTACAGCAGCCAGCCCAAGACGCTAGTCCACTATCTCTAAGTCAGAACACCATCTCTCCTAGCTCAGGAGGCCAAACACTAACCCCTGTAAAAATCAGACCAAAATAACCAGGACCTGATTAATAATGAACAGCTTCCCGAATTTGTGTTCTTGCTTCCAAGTTAGGTCTAACCAGAGAAGGCAACTACATATACCCCTAAACATTTACATAGACATTTACGTTCCTGGTTAGTCGGACCACCTACATGCCCACAGCCTCCAATCAGGGCACATCTGAAGCCCTCCCTCACCTCCACTCTAAAGCTTTCCTACTTCTCTGCCTGCCTCTCAGTCTCTGCCAACATGGGAGTGATGGTGGCTGCCTCCCTGGCTATAGCGAGCTGTGCAGAAATAGCCTTCACCTGTTTTCATCCTGCTGGTCTTCATTTATCTCCACACCACTTATAACACCAAAAAGGCTGGCGAAGCTGAGAGTTCTTAACTGTCTTGATGAGGAGGGTGGCAATCAGCAAGATAAAACACATACATCAGTAATTTTCCAGTACATTCTTCAAACCCAGTGATTCTGAAAGATGAAAACAGCTGTTGTAGGTAAAAGGATTCTCTCATTAAAGAGAGCTGGGAATTGCGGGGCTGAAGAAAGTGAAAGGGTTTCCTTTACTGCGGGGCTTCTTGGAATCTCTTCTAAGGTGTTGCAAATTGCTGAAAGGTGGAGACTACAGTCTTTCCAAAAGTATTTGAAGACAGAACCTATTTATGAGAAGAACGCTGGTTTTTCATGAGAAAAAAAAAAAAAAAGCTTGAAAATGCTGATGCAGAAGATTCCAAAGATCACTTTAGCTCTAAATTCTTTAAAGCTTGTAGGTTTATGGGGATTATGATTTGTAATAGCATGTAGTGTGACATGATATGACATTCTCTGTATGACTCTCAGGAAAGACATAATCAAAATGTTACCAGAACTAGAAAATAAATATGGAAGAAATGTGGTCAACCATCTCTTTAACTGATTCTTCACATCACCCTGGGCTTTGAAGAAACAAGACTGATTCCTTCTTACATCAAAGGAAACACCTGCTCTTGGACTAACTGGTACCACCTCTTAATCAAAACAGGTTAAAAAGAAAGGCCGGGCAGAAAAGCAGAGGGCGAAGAAAAGTTCTCATGTCAGTGTCTCAAGGCCATGAGACATGGAGGTGTCCCACCTGGACCCCCTTCTACTCCTCTTGCCTCCAATGTGGCAAATCAGGCGGGGTCCAGGGGCACAGGGGAGAAAGGCGTTTCCCTTGCGAGTGAGAACCAAGTTTGGATCTCTCCCTTATTTCCAAAGACGGAGATTCAGACACACACTCTTCTGATGTTTTTTAGATCTATCCACTTAATTCTCCCCCAAAAGCTCAGGTCGCGTCCAGGACAACTTGGTGGACACAGGACAACTTTGTGGCAGCTGCAGGGCAACTCCTCACCTCCATCTAAGGTCTAGTGTGTGAGAGACATGCCCCAGTGACCCTTTAAACGGAAGCCTGGGAGTCTGTTGGTGGCACGCAGCCTGCCCTGCACGTGTCCGCCCTCTCACATCTTCTTTACCAGACATTTTACACACAGCCAGCAAGCGTTTCTCAGCAAATGACATGGAAACAAAAAAACTGTATTCCCAAACACTAAAGATGGAGGCTTTAAGGACACGCCCAGAAATGCGTTTTAATTTTTTTAGTTTTGTGTGTGTGTGTGTGTGTGTGTGTGTATCTGCGTGATCTTTTAGAGGGCAGCTTATTTCAATGAGATTGATTTCTGGTTCAGAATATATCTAATTGTTTTCTCTCTCGCTCCCTTTCCTTCTCCCATAGGGAAAACACTGTTTGGTAGTTTGAATGTTCCTGTTTTCCTTCTTCCTCGGTATACTTATTTATTTAGCAAACATACGTCTCACTATGTATCAGGAGCTGTTCTAAAAACTTTACAAATATTAATTTATTATTCTTCATACTAATCCTATAAGAAAGACAGTATTATAATATGCATTTGTTACAGGTAAGACAACTGAGGCACAGAGAAGGTAAGTAACTTGTCCAAGATCACACAGCCAGTGAAGAGTTGAGCCCAATGTCCAGAGCCTAAGTTAGTAATCGCTATGCTATACTATCTCAGGTAGACCTACTTCTAATTCCGTTTAGGTCTAAACTAAAGTTTTGAACATAACTTGATATCTAGAAAGGGCTTACCCTCATTCCATCCATTCCTCAGAAAAGGGAAGGAAAAGGGAGAGAAAGGTATAGAATAAGGAAGACACAGAATGAGGAAGGGAGGAGAGTGATGGAGAAATGAACAAAGCCAACAGTGGAACTGAGCTCATGTCCAGCTTTCTAGCACAAGATGCTGAGTTCCCAGTTGGTTGCCTCTTATGGGTCCCTGGATCCCTTTGAAGTGTCCTCTTTGGTCCAAGAGGTGCTAACTTGGGGGGAGGTGGTCTTCAGAGACACAGAAAGGAGAAGCATCCCCTGATGCTCCTGCCTCTTCCAGTCAACCCATACCTTTGATGCTAACGATGAGCCCAGGAGAAGAAAGCCACTGGGCTCAAAACAACACGGAGGGCCAGGTGTCATGATCCCCATCTTACGATAAGGGCCATGAGACCCCAAGGGACTGTGTTGTCTAATGTCACACAGCTAGAAAGTGGCAGAGCTGGGAGTCAAACCCAGGGCCGTCTGGCAACAGAGCCCTTTCATTCTGTATTCCCTCACACTGCTCCGTAAGGATCTCCGGGGAGCCCAGCAGTCCCAGTGACAGATGTTTAGGTTACAAGCAATCCATTATCTTTCTGCCTCTCCTGGGGACCGGTCATTTCCTCTAATCCACCGAGAATTCTGAACTCTTATATATCTGTCACCTTATTTGTTTTCAAAATACCCCAATGAGACTAGCAGGGAAAGGTATTATCATGACCATTTTGCAGATAATTATATAATCATCTTGGCAGTTCTACTGACAAATAATCCTACTAGTGTTCCGTTTTAGGACTGAGCTTTGATCACGTGTCAAGGAAATCACTGGCTTTGAAATCAAAATAAGCAAAGTCGAGAGTCTTGAGTTTGTAAAATCATAGAGAGCCATCTGTTTTGCCAGTTAAGGAGGGTGTGTGGCACACTCACCAGTCAGGAAGTCAGGGTCCGGGGTGGGCTCTGAGATTTCCTCCAGGCACTGATTCTCCAAGGGGACAGTGGCCACCACAAGACCATCTGGCAGTTGCTGGTCTAAACCTCGCGCAAAATTGTTTTGCCTGGAAAACAGAGGCAGACTTTCATCTCTGAGTGTTCAGGTGAACCCACTCCTTGGTGGACGATCTGTATCTCAACCCACAATGGATCAAAAAGTTCCTCTCACCCTGAACCCCACTCAGTGTACACGCCTGGAGTAAGACATGAGTGTGAGAAATAGGGCGAGGGTGGGGGGAGATGGAAATAAACTAGCTGAAAAGGTATTTAGAAGATAGAGAAGATTCTTCCCTCCCTCCCACCCCAGTCCTTACTCCCTGATCCCCTTCCCACAAGGTCTGGGTACACGCAGCCACCACAGTGTTAGTTATGACACCTTAACGCTTGCCATTGACAAAGTCCCAGGGGAAATTTTAGTAAAGCCTACTGTCTGTGACCGAAAACACAACTGATTTCAAAAACTAGCTTGGAAATTTGCTATTGATGTGCTCATAAGCATCCAGACCCAGCTTCCTAGCAACTGCTGGTCCGTATTGTAACCCTTTCAACATCCTTATCATCACCATCGTAATCACCATCACCATCACCTCCTGAAATGCATGAGTTCTGAGGAAGATGTATTCAAGCAGCCTAAGATAGATTAGGGACAGGAGCAAATGAAGGCTCTCCTGGGAATATTCTAGGTCAGTGGTTTCAAACATTTCCTTCTCAGGACCCCTTTATACTCTTAAAAATAATTGAAGACCTCAAGTAGCTTTTGCTTTTGTAGATTGTATCGATCAACATATATGATATTAGAAATTGAAATAAAAATTTAAAAAAATATTTATTGATTCATTTTAGGTGACAACAATCAACCTATCAAATATTAACATGTTTTGAAACATGATGAGACAAGTGGCATTATTGTAAAGCTTTTTGCAAATTTTTAAATGCCTGACTTAGGAGAAGACAGCTGAGTTCTCATCTCTGCATTCAACTTATTACAATATCGTGTTTGAGTTGAAGTATATGAAGAAAACCCAGCCTCTCTGTAGGTGGAAAAGGCAGGATCTTAAGCATCCCCTGCAAGGATCTCAGGGATCCTGGGACCACACTCGAGGACAACTATTCTAGATTGACTCACATGCTGAAACCTCCACCCAGAGGGACAATAGAATGTGAGCATTCTGTGATGGCTTCCATGGAAAATCTTGCAGTCCCTGTCTGGGCAAGGTAAACATTTATTTAACCATTTACTGTTCACCCAGAGGAAGCATGGTTCTTGGATTCTTTCTGGAAGGAGGAGTGTAGACCTGGAAAAGACCACGGGAGAGAAAATAACCTATCTTTTTAGGATCACATTTACCTGGACCCAAGATACAAGACTTTATGCTGACTTTGAGGCTCGTCAGGGAAGACATCCATCAACAGCCCTGAATAACCAGTTCTACGGACATGGGGTTCACCTGAATGTTCCTTTCAGCACCTGTCCAGCAGCCACTTCCTTAGAATGGTTGTTGTAACCAAAGAACATCTCCCCAAAGAGAGTCTGGTTCATGGGAAGCTCTCTGCTTTCCCCACAGTCACCTCCCTCAGGGCAGGTCTCCGTGATGAGTTGGCAAGAGCGTCCATCCACACCAAGCTTGTAATCCTCGATGCACCTAATATGGCGGAAAACTCAAGGTAAGAAGTTATTCCATCAATGAGCTGCTCAGTCAACCCAACGTAGCAGATTGGAAAGAAATGCCTGTTGGATGGCCAACGATTATGAATATCCCAGTTTGGTTCTGCCCCTTTTATAATTCAGTTTCTTAAGTCTATGAACCAAGTCTCCTTGCATTAGATGAGCGCACAGAACATCTCACCTTTCCTTTGCAGATAAGTGTTTTCAGAGCTTTGGAGTGCTGTCTCCTCTAATAAGTGTCTGATTTCCCAGAGATGTCAGAGTAAGAATCACTGGAGATAAGCTTATAAATGAGTTAAGACATTTAAATCCAAGGTATTCTAGACTCTTTCTCCGGAACTATCCACGTGACCAGACCCTGCATTTGTCTGGAGAGTAATTAGGCAGCAAAAAGAATTGTGCTTAAGAAATTAATAACCTTTTAATCTGGTCCTGTGACAAGTCAACTAAGAAATTTAAAAGATTGATCATCTTGCAGCTGTGTTCTGTTTGCATGTATGCAGACACAATTAATATATTAACTCCCCCTTCATTCAGCGTAGCCTTCCTGAACTAAACAGACGCCAGGGCATGTTGTGTGAACACCTCCTTGGTGTCCTCCCCATTAAGCATGTACAGTTACTGATGTTGGTAAATATGGGGCAATGACCCATAAGTCATTAATTGAACTTTATTTGTAGTTATATTGAGAAGAACACAATTTGTTCGTTCAAGTAAAAACTACTTTGATAAAGCTGTCATTTTAAAAGCATATTGATTTAATTTGGGTCTCTCCTTCAAAACATACCAAATTTAGAATTTATAGATATTCATGGCATTAAAACATATCATTTATTGCTATCTACAGTAATTGTGGCAATAAGATAAATACCTCTGTTCTAGATAGAGGAACACATAATCATAGTTTTAAGTGGTGAGAAGCAATATTATCATGGCAATAACTCTGCCCTTTACTGCATGACCTTGAATCAGTTGATTACTCCCTGAGCTTCAGTTTCCACATCTGTACAAACGGGAAAAACAGTAGCTGCTTTTTGGGGTTGGTTGAGAAGATGAATTGAGACACCGAACTTAAAGAATTTATATTGTGCCTAGCACATAGTGAGTGCTCATCGTGTTGTTATCATCACGAGCAGAGGTACAAATGAATCCTGCGTAAACGCGACTTTGCTTTCCCCATTTACCATTTATATATTGTGTGAACAGGTGTGAGGAGAGCTCTTTAATTATAAGTGCAAGTGATTTGGTCTTCCTAAAGAACCTCAAATCAAGGACTTCTCTCCGCAGGCTATATATAGTGGCTTGGAGAGTGCAAAATATGCATGTGTACCAAATTCCAATGGAATGGGAAAGTCCCATTAGGGACCTACTGCATTTGTCCAGGCAAAGGACATGTCTTGAGACCCACAAGGGACTCTCCAGCACCAGCCTAGGTCTGGGACAAGATGGTGAAGGGCCTCCTTCCTTGAGCCATAACACAGTGCTTCTGGAAAGAACTGAGAGGCTGGCTGGGTCCCTCTCAGACCATCCTGAGCGTCTTGACGGCTTGCCTTTTCACACTGCCTCCTCCCCCACTGTCCTCTGTGTTCATAGCTGCCTGTCTCCCTGTAAACTCCTCTGAGAGAGGAGACCAGCTCTCACATCCTGCTGTCTCTCCTACATCTGACACCTAACCAGGGTCTTTGTGCAAAGAGGGAGCTCAGATATGTGCTCATTAAATAAATAAATTCTAGGCAACTGTGGCTGATTTTAACTCATTAACTGAAGTGGGTCAACCAGAATGGTAACGTTATAGAGACATTAAAACTGAGATCACATTCCATTTATGGAATGGGATTTTATAAGAAACAAAACAGGAAAATTGTTCAATTGCAAAGAAATAAAAATAAAATGGAATACAATAAAATAAAATTACTAGTCCACTGAATAATCTTTTCATGATGATCCAGCAAGCGCTGGCTTTTAGCAACAATCCAGCATGGCTTCATGACTCTAAACATTGATTTTCACCACAAGCCTATTCCGATTGTGAGATCCTTGAGGGCAGGAACCAAGCGTCATTCATCTTTGCAGCCCAGTGGCCAGCAGGGTGTGGGGCACAGAGGCAGTGCCCTCCCCGACAGGCAGGAAATGAGGGGGATGGGGGGGCAGGGGAGAGGGAGGAAGAGGGGGTGGAAGGAAAGGGGAGAAAAGGATAGACAAGACAACCACGGGTGTGGGTGTTGAAGGATGGGCCATATTTTTATGCACTTACAGATAAACAACGAAAATGTTTTAAAATATAATTCCAGTCAGTGGTATGAATTTCAGTTTTGAGGGAATTTCAGAATTTTTTTTTAAAAAACAGGGAGGGCTTGAATTCCAGTGCTAATCGTCCCACCTTACCAGCTCCCCGATTTTGAGGGAGTCACTTAACCTCACCGCGTGTTAGCTTTGCCATCTGTAAAAGGGGTGGCACTGCCTGCCCTGTCCTGAGAAGGGGTGAGATGAGGCTGGCCCGCAGCGCAGGGCTCTGCAACTCCACGCAGGAGCAGTCCATCCGGGGAGGGAGGCTGTGCAGTCCCCTCTTCCCTTCTTTGACAGCTGATTCATTTCCCACAACCTTTCCCAAGCTTTTGGACCACAGAATTGTTTTGTCACCAAACACGTAGTGATCACACCACAAAACACAGTTAGGGAATCCTGGTGAGGACGGGCAATGATTTAGGTAAACCCTGTGGTCAGTTTCCCCATTTTCAGTGGTGGAACTAGACTTCTCACCCTCCCAATCTTGACTTTAAAAGTGCTCCTTTTCCAGTCCCAGAAGGCTCTTTCCTCAGAGCCTGAGGGCTGGCCTCGGTGACAGAGTTCATTCAGACTTACTTTCCCACCTCCCAGTCCCATCTCCCAGTCCCGACTTGTATGTCTTCACAGGGAGCTGACTCACCCGCAGAACATGAGGATGTTGTACATGGCGGGGTCGTCCGGGAAGGGAGCCATCTGCTGTAGACACAGCTGTTCACAGCCACCATTGAAGCCGTCCGAGCAGTCCACCCCGATGTGGCGGTCATAGCAGCCGGAGCTGTCCTTCATGGGGCTGAGTCCGGATGGGCACTGGCACAACCAGAAAGCATCCACACAGGTGGCTGAATCAGGGCCCTGGGTTCTCTGGGAACCAGAGTGTAACCACCGATGCCTAGTTTCAGCCCTCAGCCTCGAAACCATCAACACTGGTAAGTCATGCACGAATTTCCCACTGTGCTGGGCTCCCTTTAAAAGCAAATGACTTTTTTTTTTTTTTTTTTTTTTTTTGAGGTGATCTTGCTTCTTCTCTCTGGGCACAGATCACACACATTTGTATTAGAGCCGATTCCTCCAAGCAGGCTGGAAGGGAGTGCTGTAGCAAGACAGAGCAAGGTGAACTGGCCTCCCAGTTGGGCCTCAGGCTGGCAGGAAGGTGGAAGTGAGGGGCCAGAATCAAAGTGCATTAGCAGAGATTCCTTTTGGGCTAGAGGAAGGGAGTGCTGCTGTTTGGATTTAGTATTAATTGGACTTTTTTTTTTTTAAGTCCAAAGTACTTTGTCAACGTTGGTACCAGACGGCAGTGCTGGGGAGAGTGGGCTGGACCCAGCCGCCAGCCAGGAGGGCGTGGACTTTCCCTGTGACCTTGGAGGGAGGTTTCTTGGCTCTCCTAGTGGGAGTGGCTTTACTCATGACCTTCCTGCCTCAAGGATGTCCTGAGGAAGACGCAGACAAGGGCACCTGCTACATGAGTGCCCGCAGGTGCCACGCTCGGGTCTGGGCTTTGTCCCAGTGCCCTGGACACTCCATGTGCAACATTTAGCTTTTCTGCACCATGTCCTCAATAAACCACCCAGGAATGACAGCAAAGGAGACAACAGAGGAAGAGAGGTCAGCAGATCCCGGGGAAGAAGAAGGGGCTTGGTGAGCAGTAGAAACACTCATAAGGCCTCCATGATGAGCCCGGCAGTGTCTAACCTTCATACACCTTACTCTCTTACCCTCACAGCATCCCATAACGTAGGCAGGTGATCACCCTCATTTTACTTACGAAGAAACCGAGGCACAGAGAGCTCAACTTTCCCAGCGTCGTGAGGCTGAGCATGGCGGAGCCCCCCCCGGCAGGCTGGCTATGGCGTCCATGACTTGGCTGCCCCGTCACTAGCTCACATCACCACCAGGCGCTCACACAACAGTCACTGTTCACTGAGCACTTACTGGGTGCTGGGCGCTATGTGATGCGATTCAGGTATTTCATCTCACAGCCCCCACGTTATCCTCGCTTAATAGACCTGGAAACTATTAACAATTAATGCATGAACTTCTCACTGCACCGGACTCCATCTACGAGTGAATGAGTATTTTTTGCCATCCTGCTTCTTCTGTCTGTGCAACAGATCCTGTGCATTTGCGTTACAGCCGATTCCTTCCAACAGACTGGAAGGGACAGGTAACTTACCCGGGGTCCAGCAGCTTGTATGGGGTAGAGCTGGGGGGAGGGGGTCTGTCTGGGTCTGATCTGCTTTTAATGACTGTCATATACATACCATCAGCTAGCTACCACACTCTTCCAAAGCTAAAACCAAACCAAAAAAAAAAAAAAAAAAAAAAAAAAAACCTTTTAAACCCTGGTGGAACCATTTTAAGCGCCTCCCTCCTGCCCTGCTGCCTGGCTTCCACTTGCTTTTGCTCTCGGTTGCCAAGCACCTTGGCCTAGTAGCCTGGAGCTGCCGCAGGTGTGCCTCTGAAAACCCACCTCTCCTCCTTCCACACCTCCCAACTGAAGATCACAGCAGGATGTGCGCTGTTTGCTGACACTAATTCTGCAATTTCCCAAACAAATGGCCCCCCTATGGGCCTGCCAGCCTCCCAGCCTGGTCCATCCCCCTTCTCCCGGTGAAGCCAGCTGGAGTGCTGGAAGGTGACAGCCTTTCAAGATGTTTCCAAGGGCTGCCTTGTGCTGGGCCAACCCAGATGTTCCAGATGATGGTAAACAAGCAAACGAGGCAGCTGAGGATCGCACCCCACATTTTGTTCGCCCCCCCCCCACGTCCTTGGCCACCCAGCTGTCAGGCCAGATGTGCCACCAGAAGGGAGCTGGCTTCACCACTGTGAGGCTGTCCCGGCATGGGTGTGGGTAGTGAAACACGGACATTTGATTGGAATGAAACGGGCTGCCCTGGTTGCCAGGTGTTGCGTTTTCTTTCTTTCTCTAAAGCTTGAGAAAAGCCATCAAAGTAGAGACAAAGCCGTCACTCCCACCTCGCGTGTTTCCAGTCCCCGTATCAGCTCACTAGCTCAGTCACCAGCCAGGACTCCCCATCTCTGCGGCCACCTGCTTTTTTTCAGAATGCCCCATCAAGCACGATGTTTGACAAAGATGTCACTGAATGAGACCCCAGAGGGGCTTTGTTCCAGAATCCCAAACCTGGCACATCCACATCCTGCCTGGCTCTGGTATACAGATAACCATCGCTGTGCCAAACTGGATCACACTTTCTTAGGCGGCTTGGAGGGAAGACAGAGTTAGCTGCCTTGTCCAAGGTGGATGCTTTCTCCTCGTAAGCAAAGCTGAAAGTAATAATAACAGCTACCAGGAATTAAGCAATTTTATGTGCAAGACAGTCTACATCTATTATCTTCAATTGCAAAATTCAATTTGGCTTCTTTTCCCCCTTATTTTATAGATGAACAAACTTAGACTTGGAAAGATTAAGCAGTAACTTGTGTAAGGTCACAGAGGTGGAAACTGGCAGAATCAGAATTCGGACCTAGTTCTCTCTGACACCAGCGTTCATGTGGGTCTCTTCCACTCTGCCAGGCTGCTTGCCACGTGTGAGATAACCTAAATTTTTGGAATTGCTAAAAAAACATAGTCACTGTGTCAGTAGAGTAAAGTGACCCTGTAGATGTGTTGTTTGTCTGTCTGATTTTCTTAAGCAACTTCCGGAGTACAGTCTGGACTCAGTTATTTGAAAATTTGAAGATTCAGCCTAATATTCTCTCTCTCTCCCCCTCTCTTTCACACACACACACACACACACACACACACACACACACACACCCATATTATGGGTGTGTATATTTATAGGACAAAAGACTGCAAACTGTCCAGAGCAACGACCTTGAAGACAAGACAAGATCCTCAATCACTAAAAAAGATGCAATTATCTTTACTGCACTGTAACTTACTTGGGCTGCAGTTCAGAGTAAAACATTTTTGAAATAGTTCCAGAAAAAAAAAAAAAAGCTGAAACCAAAAATAGAGTTTTCTTCTTAACCCATGTTGAACCAGAACTCCCATCCCCGAGGAGTCTAATCACTCGTTTCCCATGGTAGAAATTTGCTCTTGTTTTTGCCTGAATGTTTCCTGTGTGGTTGTGTACACATTCTGCGCTCTTCAAAATCTGTATCAAAATACAAAGAGACTACAGGCTCTAAATAATGACCTCTTCCTAGAAGTACGTGCAGCCGGAGACCAGTTGTCAGGAGAGAAAACTTGTGTTTTCTCTTTGCAAAGTGCTGGCCATTGTCTTCTCCTGGCTTGTGGACAGTCCCTCCACTTGTCTCTCAAAAGAGAACTGTTTGCTCAAGACTGAGCCCCAAGGTCATACACTGACCCCTCTTTGCGTAGGTCACGGTTAGCAATCCCATGGCCTTTCCAAACTATAGACTTGAGAAGAAAACTCCATTCATTATGGCAACAACCCTCCCCCATCCAGAGGGTCTAATAAATGAGCTCATAGTTCAGTGACCCCTAAAACACACAAGGTTAATCATCTTTCATGAGATGCTCGTGGCTTCTTGACTTATTACTGGTCTAAAGCATAATTTGCTAATGAGATTAAAATGATTTCCCCCATTCAACTCCTTTTCTTCCCTGTCTTTCCCCTCTGTTTCTAGCAGTGATTTCTGGTTGATTAATTACTTTGGAGTCTAGCGAAATCTCCCTCAGCCTGAGACACACACACCTCAGCTCCATATCACGAGGTGGCGGCGCTGTTGGCAGATGAACAGGACTGATGGACACAAGGGCGTATTCAGGGCCCCTGGGAGAGAAGGAGCGACTTTCTGCAGCTCGCCGGCCTCGCCTTACCTGGATGATTCATAAGACGTGCAGCCAGAACTCCTACTCGAAATAGGTTCTTTCTAACAACATGACAGTCTCATTCCTTTCATAGCTAATGATGGGCTCTGACATGGAAGGCCAAGCCATGCAGGACTTCTCCCAAGGGGGAAAAGCTGGATGGAATGAAATTTGTATTTCAGCGTCCTGCCCTGTTCTCTGAGAGCCGCTGAGGCATACCCTCCTGCTTACAGGGAGAAAGAGGGAGGGTCACTGGGTCACCCGTAATGGTCACCACACGCCTGCACTCCAGTAGAGGTGAAATGACACATTTTGTGGGAAACCATTGTGGACGGCATCTGGACAGAAGGGCGGCAGGGTCACTGGGTCGTTCAAAGCTCATTAGAGCATAATGCTCTGGCCAGGAAGGTCATGCGTTCAATACAAGAGGAAGTGGGGCGGCCGCCCTCTTGCCTTCCACCTAAAGAAGTGCACATCGCACAGAGCAGAAGGCATTCTGGGGAGGCCACTGCCAGACGAGTGTGGAGATAAGAAAGAAGCGTTATGGCAGGTCTTTCCATTTTTAGAGTTTTTTTAAAAAAATAGATTCATAGTGTTGGAAATCATTTTCAACCTTTCAAATAAAGTTTTATATTAAACCTCAATACATAGGCTTGTTAAGAATGAAGATGCTCTAGGGGGAGGTTATAGCTCCAAGTGGTAGAGTGCATGCTTAGCATGCATGAGGTCCTGGGTTCAATCCCCAGCACCTCCTTTAAAAAAAGTAAATAAACAAATGAACCTAATTGTCTGCCCCCGCCACACACAAATAAATGTTCTTACAAAAAAAAAAAAAAAAAGGAACGAAGATGCTCTGGTTTGGGAGAGAAGAGACTAGAATCCTACCCACTGAGGTTGGTGGTGGCCCCGAGGATGTCTGGGACATAACTCCCAGAATCTGTGACAAAAAGAGGCCTGGCAGGTCAAGTTAAGGCTCTTGAGGCGGGAAGATGACCCTGGATCACCCAGGTGAGCCCTGTAATCACAAGAGTCCTTACAAATGGGAAGCAGCAGAGGGAGGATGTGCTACAGGAGAATGGTCAGGAAATGCAACGTAGCTGCTTTAACGATCAAAGAGGGGGACCAGGAGCCCCCAGATGTGGGCAGCCTCTAGAAGCTGGAACTAGAAGCTGGAAAAGGCCAGGAACAGACTCTCCCCCAGAGCCTCCAAACAGGAGTGCATCCCTGCTGACACCTGATGTTAGCCCGGTGACACTCAAATTGGATTCTCACCTACTGAGCTGAAAGATACTAAAATGGGTCTTGAGTCGCCAGTCCTGTGGTAATTTGTTACAGCAGCGACAGGACACTCACACAGCGCCTCTGCAGGACCCCATGGGGCTCCACAGAACAGAGAACCGTGCCCTTGTGCTGTCCAGGCAGGGACCACAGCCCCCTCCTCGGCACGGCAAGGACAAGAGGTAGGAGCAAGAACCAGCAGTCCACGGCGGGTGGCTGACCTCTGCTCCAGCACCCACCCCGAGGGTCAGCGGGCCTGCGGTTGGAGAGTGGTCTGCTTTGGAACGGAGTGACTGAGGCTGGCACAGGGCTGTGCCTTTCACGGGTATTTGTTTCCTGTCCCCAGGGACTCTATAAACAACAGGGCAATTAACTGTGTAGCAATTAACCCTGTGGGAGTCCATGCGTAACAGAGAGATGTGCCCTGCCTTCCTAGAAAGATGGAGGCTGATGTGGACCAAGCCCACCCATCTGGCTTGAACTCAGTCAGTATATGACTGCACACCGTCTCTTCCTACCTCTCTGTCCCTCTCCCAGGTTCCTTAAGGGCCACCTTGCCCTTGAGTCCTCCTCTCCTTTTCCTTTCACAAGAAAGTGCCTTTCCGGGAAGCCTTTCAGCTCAGCACCCAGAGAACTGCACGTCGGGGCTGATGTGGAGAGGAAGACGGCCCGATTCTCCCCAGACTGCAGGCTCTGCAGCTGGTGCCCTTGTCCCTGGTCTGCCTACAGATGACCCAGGACCACTCTGCTAACACAGCAAGGCTTCGGGATGGTAGCGGTACCCAGTGGAGTCAGACCAGGCTCAATGTAAAGTTCTTCTCCATAGGGTCACAAGATCACAATGTGGCATGTCACTCTCAACCCTCCTCCTGTCTCAGGGATCCAGTGCTTCACAGCTAATGAGAAACAGTCAATTGAATGGGCCTGGCCCCCTCCTCCCTCCAAAAGCCACGTGGACCAGTGACTTTAAAGTCTTATGCTAATGCCAAGCACTGGTATAATTGGGCGCCTTTCTGCAGGGGCTCTGATTCTCAAATGCAGCAGCCTTACTGCAAATACATATTCATCGGAACTATTCCTGCTAGCCCCGTCTCACAGATCATAGTGTTAAAAGTACAAAAATACATCAGCACGGCTCTGTGCCAAGTAAAGGGGCAGGATCACCAGCAAAAGGCAGCTGACAAGGCAAAGCCTGAGGGGCTCAGCAAAGGGGTGGAGGAGGGGGAAGAGATGGGGGCTGTATCCTCCTGCACGTGTGTGACTGTGTGAGCATGCTCACACTCATATGAGGGGGCCACGGGGGGGCCCTGGGGGCTGTTCACATATGTGCACACACAGTGTTTCAGCACTTAGACTGACCCAACTGAGAGAGCAATGAGAACGAATGGTTAAAATCTGGATGAAGAAATGCATGTAGAATAGTAAAAAAAAAAAAAAAAAAAAAAAAGAAATCAAAAAAAGTCTCAGCTGGGCACTCCATTAGACAGTGAAATTGTCTCCTGAGGGACCTGGTTGGGAAGCTCATTGCCTAAGACACCTGAAGAACACTTATCTTCGTACTTTTCTGATCGCCCTTGCTGTTCTGCTTTCCCTTCCTTTTAATGGACTGGCCGGGATCTCCGCCTCCCTGCCCCTCAGCCCTCTCTCTTTCCTTTTCCATTTCTTTATTTTCTGTCCCTTCTTGGATGAATCAGGCTCCTGCCACCTGCTGCCCGACCTGGGAAAGTCTGGGGAGGCCTCAGGGCCGAGAGAGTTCCACTCTGGACCCCAGGTACGCATCCATCTTTGATGGAGAACAGGTCCCCAAACAGAGCAGGTGCTTGGAGATGGGGGAAATGGGGCAGGGAGGGGGGCTGTGAAAGATGGAATGGGCCCAGCATCCTCACAGCTGGCCCCTGCCCTGGGTCCCTTTACAAGAGCACAGCTGTCAGATTGGGAAGCAAGATGAGGCATCATATCCTCCCCTAGCGCTGGAAGCTCCTGCACGACAACATGTCTCAATCAATCACCTTTTCCTCTTCTTTATGCTAACTTGGTGTATGGCTTTCCTTGTGTTTCCTCTCTGTGAGGATTGCATCATTCTGCCCTTAAAAGAAGGGAAGGCTGGAAACAGACACTAGTGTTGATGGGCACAAAAATGACTAATATAAAGGCACCAGCCACTGAAGGCTTGCCCATCTGGTCCTGCCTCCATATACCAGCGTGGGTCCATCCATCTTCACGTCCATGGCGTGGGATGTCCACCCTAACCCAAATAGTCTTTCTAGTCCACTGCATCACATGTTTACATGTGCCAAAGTCCATACAACTGATAGCAAAGTAGAAAGCCACCTTTGGCGAAGCATGGTCTCAAAGGGAACGTATTTTAATTTTTTCTCTGGCACTCCTGGCATAATTTATTTCTTCCATCATTCTGGCCTTAAGTAGAGCTCCTCTAAAATTTCGTATCACAGTCAGTGTAATTTGACTCTAGACAAAGATAGGTTCCTTCTAGAATTATCCTATTGTCAATATAGTCTATTTCTTATTAGAATCGATAGTGTACTATGAAGCAGTTAATTAGCTCTCGAACTGTTTAGGGGGGTCCATCACACACCAGACTGCAAGACTGGAAAGAGAGAATCATGCTATGTAACTCGTGAAGTTTTCCTTGGAGAGTTAGAGTACATGGATCAGGTGTTCCGTAAACACATCTTGGTTAAATGGCTGGTATTTGCTCCTCGTCTCTGTCAAGTGAAAATTCCTAATTTAGACCAGACAGTAGTGACAACGAGAGAGGGATGGTTCCTGACCCTCCCTTTCACTCACAGTATGTTGTCAGCTCTAATCTGCATTGTGCCGTACCCGGTGCCCCCTCTTCCCGAAAAGACCAGCTGGACAGGGCAGACATACCACGCAGCCAGTGGAGTCCAGCTTGCGATCTGAGATGCAGCGGAAGTTCTTGCTGCAGCCCCCGTTGTCCTTGCTGCAGTCACGCACTGGTCCAAAGGAATCCAGGAGACCCTCCAGACTGTCGAAGGAGGACGAGGTCATCAGCTCCTCTCTGGGGGGAGACACAGCAGGAGGAGTCAGGGGACAGCAGGTGCGACACGCAGCACCGTGTCCTCCACATTCCTGTCTGGCTGACCAGATCACGGCTCACTCTCTCTTACAAACACTGCAGATCAGCCATGCTCTGAGCCTTGAACTAACAAATTACGGACATTCTCCATGTCTGGGAAGTAAGCCAAGGCTGTAACGCCTGGTCAAAGAAGGAGGTCTAAACTTGGGCAGGGAAATTAACATTTTATTGCCTGTCAGTCCTCAGGGGATGTGGGAAGTGCTTATGAACTTTAATTTCATGCCCCCTCTTGGTGCATGAGCCTTGGGGTGTGCAATATTGACCCAGATAGAGTGGATCCTGACACTGTGTCTGGGGAATTCGAAGGCAGCCTGCCAGTGTCTCTTTTCAGCTTGTCTCGATTCCCTTCCCAGCACCTTGGACCTTCAGGGAGTTTCCCACTCAGCCTTCCAAACCCAGTGGAGTCACAGCACCCTGAGGCTGGACTCACCTGACCTCCACAGCATCCTCCATCACTGTCATGTCCGTCTTACACTTCGCTGATGGGTTGATGGCCAGTTCGGCTGGTGGAATCACAAAGCTCTTGCTGAGGGGCAACCACATGCCCTCCCCAAGGGTGTAGGTGAATCTGCAGAGACACCCAACACCAGCTGGTCATGCTTGGGGGGGTGAGGGGTGACCACCCCGTTGGAGGACCTGGCGCCCTACCTCCAGCTGCCTCCTTCAGGAAGGAGAGCTTATTGCCATTTTATGGATGAGATGATTGAGTCTGAGGGAGACAGACAGGTCTGCCTCTGCTCACACGTCCAGACAGTTGGAGAACTGACAACATGGCCTCCACTTACCAGGTGTTAAAAGTGTCTTTGTGTCAAATCATAAAAAAATCGAGTTCCAGTTTCAGCTTCAGATTTGAAGCTGGGGGCTTCCCCTACCTTAAGTCGGCTATAATTGGAAGCATTTTAATTGAAGAGGCAGGTTGGCCTCCCACCATTCCCATCCCCCGTGCCGCACACCCACTGTGGTAGCGATGGTTTCTCTCTGTGCCTGGAGGAACCCACCAAGGAAAAGAAAGAAGAAAAGCTCCCTTTTGCTGGCTTCTGTGTGATGGGAGCAGCGATGATTGAAGCCAGGAGCCTCCAGGGAAGAGGGAAGAGGGATGAACAAGACAAGCCCAGATGTATTTTCCACACTCCTGCCCACACCCTTAGCTCAGGGCGCTAACCCTCAGGAGGTGGGGAAGATTTTTTTTTTTCCCTTACAACAAGGGCTAAAATGAATGAAAGAATCAATCAGCATTTCAAGGGAGAGCTTAAGGAACCATGAGAGATTATTTGTTTATTTATTCATTCATTTTATTTCAAAGGCATTCAAATGCTCTGTGTTCATAGTCAAAAATAGTCTACAGGATAAAAGCCAGTGTGGGTGGGATATCATGAGGCTGTGGCAGTCTGGCGTCCCCTTCCCACTTAATGTGGAGGGAAGAACAATGGAGAGAGATGCGTACAATTAAGCAGAACCCAGCACCAGCTCCATTAGCATGCTGGTCACAGAGTACCATTTCAGAATCCCGCTCCTTTTCCTCCCCTGACCCGCACACTCCCAGCTCCACTCCCTGGGTTGCCTGAGATGCTAGGAAACCAGACTGCTGATGTGAAATCTTTTATGGGAAATGTAGCCCTCTCCAGGATGCTGGCCACAGAGAATCCCTGCTGCCCGAGGCTCATGAGTTAGAAGCAACCAGGCCTCACAATTTTCATCCACTCCCTGAATGACAGACCTGGGTGGCAGAGCAGCTGAAAGAAGAGAAAGCAGATGCCAAGGGGAGAGGCAAAACCGCGGAGCAAGGGAGAGGTGGCCAGGATTTGGGACATTTCTCTCCTATTCCCACCCTCCTCTTGGTCCCTTACTTCTCTGACCTGTGGGGCAAACCTCTGCAGTCAGCAGCACTGAAATATCAGAGATGCTTTTTGCTCTGAAGGAGGCACTCAACTCCTCCACCCCCAGGAGACTGGGGAGTGAGGTCTGTGCAGGGAGGGGTCGGTACCAGCTGAAGGAAGCCCATTACTAGGGAGACAGAAGAGAAACGTACCACTTCTCTCTTCTGTGAAGCAGCTGGCAGAATTGAAGGCGCGCTGGCTCCTTCACACACACACACACACACACACGACACACGTACGTACGTCATCAGACAAGATTAAGGAGCCAATTCGAGGCAAGCGATTGGCCTGTGGTGCCTGGGACCCCAGATTTAAGGACGAATGTGGGTTGAAGGCAACAACATTTAAGTGTTCATGTCCACTTTTCATTTTGACAGGGAGATTCTAATAGGCAGGCTGGGAGAGGGACACCGCCAATATTACATATAACATCGTTTCAAGGAGAAGATACACACATTTGAATGGCACTGGGAGGAGACAGCTCATCAGGACATAGAGGCGAGTTTTTGTTTTCTATTTTGGTTTGAAAGTTGCAAGGTTTGCGCTGATGCAGAGAAACAAATCTGCGACCTGTAGCTTCTCATGTTTGTAACAGATTTTAGGAGATGACTGGCGGTTCTAGCATATTTCTTTTGGGAGCGAGCAATCCGTGTCCATCCGTCTCATGGTTTTTCCTCCTCCCCAGACGAAACTGTTCACGGGCACGCCAGACCCACGGAGCACAGGTCACCCTCCGGAGATGTCTCTCTTCAGCTTCTTCCCTCACCAGACCCTGCTTCAAACTTCGTGCTCCTGCAACGCAATCTGACTGCAGTTCCTCAAGTTGTCCTAATTTTCTCACCTCTTTGTCTTTGCTCTTAATATTCCTTCTTCCCGAGTTTCCTTTCCTCTCTTCTTTGCTGGACTCCCACTCAGTTTAAGACTCGGTAAAGACCTCTTCCTGAAAGCCCCCTAGGGACTTCACGCCGTAAGGCTGAGTCGGGGACTCTCCTCTGGGCATGTGCACGTGGTCCTTTGTCATCCCTAAGATGCTGACTGGTACCCATCTTTTCGTGTGTCCATCACCACTCATAAGAATGTTCTCTCTTGGATGGCAGAAGACAGTTCTTTGTCATCCTTGTAGCCCCACTGCCTGATATAATTTCTGACCCAAGAAGGTCTCTCCATAAATACTTATTGACTGATCAACAAGGAGACTCGGTTATGTGCTTTAGTTTGTGCTTAGCTATGTTCTTTAGCTTAAACAGGCTACTAGGGAATATAATCTCAGTTTTCCAATTTAAAGATACAAGTCGTGGTGAAGATTATTCTTCATTTAAGACATGATATGGGTTAACCTCTGGGTTTGAATAAATTTAATGGTCAAGATCGATCTGGGTTTGATAGGATGGAGAACCTCCTAGGTGCACAGCAGCTTCTGAAACATGACACATGAAACATGACAGTTAACAAGAAAACAGTGTAATCTTCAGTCTCTGGTGGGGTCAAGGTGAGATCCTGTACATGGAACAAAGTCAGGTGTGGGTTGAAACTAGCCTTTATTGAGGCTTTATTGAGAATCCTCTAAAGGCAGGTGCTCTGCAGAGCCACCACATTTATCCTCACAAAAGCCCTCTTAGGTTAATCATTTGGTCCCATTTTACCAAGTCATCAGCTAATACTTTAAGAAGTTTAGCACTCTCTCCAAGGTGACTTCTCCTTAAGTGGGAAAGATGGGGGTTGGTCTGATTCTCAAGTGTTGCTCACAGCAACTTTCCAGCCCATGTTGGCTCATGCCTATAAAATTCTAAAGTTTTCTTTCATCTGAAAAAAATCTACTGAGCAACTCCAAAAACCAAATATAGAACAAACTGTCAGGGAAAAGCTGTGTCCTAAAATCTCATCTGTCCCTCATCCATGCGGATTTGGCAAGAACATCTTCAAAAAGCCACGGAAGAGAAGCTGGGTGAACATCTGGAATGCCTTCCCATGCTGGGCCTTCTCGCAGGACAGCTGGTGACGGCCACTGTGGTGGATGTCTCAGCTGTGGCCTGAGTCCTGCACATGGCCCTGCTGAACTCGAGCTTGAAATTTCTGTCCAGAATCAAACACTCGCCAGAAAGCACTGGACAGAATGAACCTGTGCTCTCACTGTGGTTTGGCATGAAGTAGAATGGGGGGGAAATAAATGATAAATAGCTCTTAGTTTGGCATCTCCACCCTCTCCCAGAGCAAGCCGTTCCAGAATGAGGTATTATTCCAAGGGATACAGGTACACGCTTGGAGGGAAGGTCTCTGAGAGTGAAATGTGGTCTGTACTGACCTCTGCCACTGGAGGGTCTGGTGGAATGGAGTGACCTTAGCTACAGTGGAAAGGACATTTTCAACACCATGCTGAGTCTGGTGAGAAGATTCATTCTGGAGGTTCAGGCTTCCCTTGGACCCTTTGAGTCTAGTTTGAACCTTCCTGGATTCTTTGGGATTGCAGATTACCAAGGTCAGGTTAGGTATCAAGGTTTCCTAATCTGGCTTCAAGTCCCCAGGAAATGCATGAAATGATCATCTACAGATATTTATTGAAGACCTACTATGTTCAAAGTTATGTTAGATTTTGAGTATTTAAAGCCATATAGGATGTTTCCCCTCCCCTGAAGAAGACAACCATGTTACTGAGAAGCAAATTGGCAAATTAAGAAGAAATATGAAATTAATAACTGACAAATAAATATTGCAGTCAGTATTATATACACATTTGGAGAGGAAGGAGTCATTATGGATTAGTGCAATGGATTGGAGATGCTTTAGGCCAGTGTTTCTCAATCCCAGGTACAGATTAGAATTACCATGTGTTTTTAAGAGACACTCATGCCCTGGCCCCACCTCCTAGAACTTTTGAATTAGTCGGTTTTACGCTAGGTAAGATCATTGCTCATTTTTAAAGCACACTGGGGATTCTCATGGACAGCCATAGTTGGAGAACAGTTCTTGGATGAGACTGTAAATTCCCTGACATCAAGAACTACCTTAGTCACATTTGTTTGGTCATATCTGCAGCATCTAGAACAGTGCCTTGCAATAGTAGGTGCTCAATAGATGTTGAGTTTAGCTGAAACTCGGTCTACACCATGACAATGGGCAGTGTTTACAGCAGGGGGAGAAAATGCACAGAGGAAGTAAATGTGCAGAATGGGAGATGGTCAGGTTGCCAGGGCAGTGGACCGGTAAGAAGGTAAATCTAAGAATGGAAGGTTCTACAGGAGAAGGGCAGCTTATTAAAAGGGAGTCTGTACACTGGCATTCAGTTGTGGAGAGATCTGAATGTCAGAATTTACATTTTATTCCGTAGTCCAGGGAAATATGCAGTGGCTTGGAATTTATCAAGAGCCTAAGTCATAAGTGAACAGAGTAGCTAGTAAACAGTCATTAGCTTCTTGAAGATATTGCCATCACTGACCAGGTCATAGAAATCTCTAGGGTGGCCCCTGGCAGTTAGTTTACTGAGATCCCAGACTGGTTTTGATGAAAGTTCTTAATACCTGAAATAAGGAGATCACGACCCAGGGTTTTCACTTGAGAGACTAGTTATTGCCATGATAGGGACCAAAAGGGTTGGTCACTATTGATTAACCCATGGCTCCTGAGATAGTTGGTTGCATGGGTCAGACCACACAACGGGTCCCCTCTGCAGTGACTGCGTACCACATCCAGGTGGTAGCTAACAAACTTGCAAAGAATAAATGATGTTTTTGGGGATGGAAACAGAGTTTTTGTGCAGGTTCAGCTCTAATAGCAATTTCATCAAAGCTCTTGTTTTTCAAAGTGTTAGTTGCTGACTTTTAAGAGAGAGGGAACTTATCGATGTTAATCAAACTCCACCAAGCTCTCCATCTGCCTTGTCTTTATCACTCTTCGAAGTTCCCAAAAGACCAGCAGCAGGAAAAAGGGAGAAGAAAAGTTAGCCAATGATAAATCATTGTTGGAAGGTTTAAATGCCTGAGTCATAGTCTAAGGAAGATAGCTGACATCTCTTGCAGCACAGATCCTCAAAAGCAGCCTGCAGCCAATGCCATTAACAAGACCCAGCCGCCCTGGGAGGGACACTGAGGAGAGAAAAAGGGCAAGGAAAGGTTCCACTAGGAAATAGTTCTGTAGACCTGGAAGGGATTTGGAAAGGCAGCAGCAGAGAATAGGTGAGACTCAGTACACTGCAGGAGTACAGTGAAAAGGAACTAAGTTTTCCATTTGCTCACTGTTCCTCCAATCCTGCCATGCAGTAGCTTGATGCCTCCTTTGACATCAGGCACTCGGGCAGGACTATTTACTTCCTCTATCAGAGGGCTTGCTCGTGAAGGGAGATGCATTCCTGTCCGTACCACCAGCACAAGCACAATCTCTGGCACTTACTGGGTATTCAGCAGATGCACGTTAATTGAAAGATAGATTGACAGAATAAATGGAGGAGAAGATCTTGGCTTGGAAAGAAACTTGCATTCCAGCTAAGGCCTGGTGTGAATTAAACTTGAGGAAAACCCCATAGTTCATGGCTGGCACCCAAATTCTTCCTTTGCTTCTTCACTTTTCTAGTATGTGCGATTCCCAGGTATGCAGGTAGACATTTGGGAGGGACTGGAAACACCCCATTTGATCAGGAGGTGGTAGATTGAAAAAAATAATACTGAGGTATAGTTAAGAAAGTGGAGAAGCAGAGGCGGGAGGGATTCATCTTGGACAACTTAAGGCTTTATGAGGAAGGTGCAAATTAGATGCAAGATGGGGAGGCAGAAACTGGCATCAGTTGCCTGTTCTGTGCTGGTTTCTGTGCCAGGGGCTTTCCCTGTATTATCTCATATATTCCTCTCAACAATAGAGCCAGGCATGTAATGAGCTCTGTTGAACAAATGTGGAAACTGGAGGCTCCGAGAGGTTGAGGTTTTGACTGGGGTTCATGGAGCAGGCAAGGAAGGAAGACAGACCCCAACAGAATCTGTCCAGCCTCCACATCCTTCATGCTGTCATGGCGTGGACGGGGGGCAGGCACTCTTGTTACTAGGAGGGCAGAGTGGCTAAAAGTGTTTCCCATTTTATAATTTACCACCAGGAAAGAAAGTTCACTGAGAAGTAGGACACGAGGCTTGCAGATATATATCAGCCAGTCCCTAGACAACCACTTACCTGAATATTTTATCAGAAGGCTGTTCTCCCAAAACCAGGTCAAAGCCTCGCTGAAATATTGTGTAAGGCCAAGGCCTGAAAGGAGAAACGACATTCAATTAAAGTCAATCAGCAAACGCTTCCTGAATGTCCACTCTGTGTCAGGCATCATGCCAGGTTCTGGAGACCCAAAGACAAAGCGGACCCAGTCCCTGTCCTCAAGAATCCCACCAAAGGGAGCTCACAAGACCTGGAATACCACAACCCAACCAAGAACAGGATCAATGCAAAACTCACTGACCCACTAGGAAAGTGGAACTTGATAAGACATGACAGTTTGGAACTACATACAGAGTAAACTATAATGGTGTCATAGCCATAATTTATTGTCCTTCAGATGTAGATTTAACAGATACTTAGCTTTGCCTCACTGAAGGAAGAAGGGCAGTATGATTTCTCGGAAAGAGGAGGCCTCTGGAATCAGACAGTTCTGGGTTCAAACTCTGTTCTGCTGTTGAGACAACTGTCTGCCTTCGGGCGGATTATTTGCCTTCCTGAGCCTAATTTCATCACTTGTGAAGATAAGGTTGCTAATAGCTGCTTCACAAACCATTGTGAAGATGAAGCAGACCTTTCAGGCTAAGGCAACAGCTCATACAGGGTCCTCAGCATGTCCTCTTTCTCTCAGAATGACATGAAGATTCTGGGTCTCTGACGGTTCCATGTGGTTTCAACCACTATAATGTCACGCATTCAAACAGAACCAATTGAAATGGTATTTTAAAATAAGACTTAACTACCTGTCTCTCTAGTGAGCATCTAGAAGTTAGTGCATGAACCTGAAAGCATCAAAACTATTTCTTTTAGATTGTATATATCTTTTCACTAACCCAGAGGTCCAAGTCCCAAATTATTCACTCCTCCCAGCAGGGCTTAGCAGAGCCCAGCCACACGTCGGGGACTAGATAGGGCGCCCTGGGTGAACTGGGCTCTTGCTCTCAGGGAACGTACAGTCTCCATGTATAGCCCCATTATACCAACCCCATAACCTAATTATTGAGGATTTTACTGTAGACAAGCCTTTGGTTTTCAAGGACTACAAAAACTCAGGAGAATAAATCAACACGATTATTTGGGACTAAATCCAATACTAGGAATTAACCGAGTAGTTGTCAGTGAGGGCGGTGTCGCCCAATAGAGGGCATTTGGGGAAATTTAGGGCAAGTGCCCTTGAATGACACAGTGATTGGAGGACATTACTGGCATTTAGAAGGCAGGGCTAGGGAGGCTAGAGGATCGCAGTGCTCGGGACCGCTCTGCACCACCAAAAATCCCTCCACATCCTGCGAATTTTCTGAATGTCTTGTTGCACATTTATGGAGATAAAAGCCTGCTTAAATTATCTGAGCCTAGATGCTAACTCCATTTATATATAAGCACAAAGCAACACGTATTGTTTTAATATAAGGTGCATTTTCTAGGTGACTTACTACCATGCAAATTAAGGGAAGATTATACATTATCACTTCAAAATTTTTACCAAGAATTTGTTCATAATTTTGGAAAACCACATCATGGTCTGCAACGCTGTTCGTGGTCTTTGAATCACCAATACAGCACATCTGCATCAGTCTAACCACTCTTACCTGTGTCATGTATTACATATTACATTACGGTGAATCTACATTAGATGCAAATGTCTGTCAACTTTATTATTTCTTCTATTGTGCTATTGCAGAGAATTTTATACGTTGAAATAGTTACTATGTTATAAATTATTTCTCATTTCTCTTAATTCTTGTTAAGGCATATATATATTTTTAAATTTTGTATATACAGATTTTATTATATATGAATTTCATTTAAGGATTGTAATAGGGGCTAAAATTTATTTGTCATAAAATGGGGTGTTGGGTCCAGTGGGGTTGAGAACCACCAACGACCCAACCAGCTAACTAATCAAGTGTTCAGAAGAGTTGGTATTTGCAAGGGGAGGCCCGTGGGACTGCAGAAGGGAGTGGCTGGAATGAATGCATTCATTTTTTTATCGTCAAGATCTATAAACACTTTATTCCTGGAATTCAATTTAGAAAGACCCTGAGGCAACTGGACTTGGCTCCCCAAAGTACCCAAACACTGTACTATGAATAACTCCTGCATCAAATAAACAACCCATGTGTTCTTCGTGTTTGTTCTGTTCATTGGAGGTGAACCCACAGAGTGGGGTTTGAATCTGATGCTGTTTTTCTGAACAGTGAATGGTGGCCTATGAGCAGCTAAAAAAATATGTATTATTTCAAGAGACAGTCTGAAAATCAGGAGAAAAAAATGTCCCATCTAATCCTAGATACCTAGAAAGGGCAATAAAAAGAGAAAAGAAACATGCAACTTTATCTCTCTTTTGGGCAAAATTACATTTAATTCACTATCAGTTTAACAATTTTAAATAACACACGTTTTGCCTTCAAGTCATCTCCAGTACTCAAAACGGGGATACTGTGTGATGAGACTTCACTCTTGGTGTGGTTCCTAGGTTGTTTGAAAATATAATTTGAGGAGCCAAATTTTAGGGCTAGCGTTGATTTCGATGTGAACAATTAAATGCGTGGGATAACATAAATAAACTCGTATTCAAGCCACAGGTGACGAATCAAGGAGCCCGGAAGCACAGATTAAGCACATACTGGCCTGTTGCTAGGCCATCAGGTCAAAGAGACCACCTGCCCTCAAGAGGCCTGAACGTTAAGAAGGGCAGCTCAGATGTGCTGCCTGGACCCGGCCTTGCTCACACGGGCGCCGTGGGTAGGACATGGGCTCTGGAGCCAGCCCGTTTCGAATTCCAGCTCAGCTATCAGTCGCTGTGTGACCTCGAGCAAGTCCCTTAACCATTCTGTGTCCCCATTGCCTCATCTGTGAAATGAGGCTGAGGGTAATGATTTTATCTACCCGGCAAGGCTGTTACAAGGAGGAACCAGTTACCATGGTTAAAGTGTTCAGAACAGTGCCTGGCATTTAGTGAGCATCACACACACATTTGTTAAACACGTTAAACGTACTAGTGACCTGAACCCAACACAAATGCCCTGACAAGGAGATCTCCAAATCCCTAACGAGGAAGAGGCATCTTTCCCTACGCGCAAGCACAGGCGACACCAGGTTTTCACTCAGACTGCGAGTGTATTTGTGTTGGCTGCGGAGAAGGGAGTGATGCACGTGGGGAGACCGGACGCCGCCCCCACCTCCCGGCCGGGGACCACTTCACAGGGCAGTGACTCCACAGCACTGACGTGAAACACGGAGAGAGGGGAAGTGCATGCTGGGAAATGAATGGCAAGAGAAGTCGGAGGGTTTGCAAACCGCTTCACCAAAGGGAGAAAAGAGAATCGACTTACTTCCTCCCCCCTAGTCGGGGATGCGCTGTCAGGGCGATGGGGATTCTTATTTGATTTATTTAGCAAATATGTACGGAGGGCCTACAGTGTGTGAACTGTGAGACTCGGCAACGGGAGGTGGGATAAAGGGGTTCTTGTGCTCAAAGGAATCTGTGGTCTTTCTGAAGAAACACACGTATGCCCAGACGAGTAGCAGAGAAGGAGTAAAAGGGGGGAGGAACGGGACGATGGCGATGAGCTAAGTGGGCGTGGCGGCAGCAGACACTCACTCTGGGCACCACGCCGGGAGGGCTGGGTGCTGGCAGCACATGGGAGGGCAGCAGAGGGGGCTTGATGCACGTGTGTGGACAGGCCACAAGGGGTCACCTAGGAAAAGGCAGGGGCAAAGTGATGAAGAGCTGGACCTAAAAGGGCCCCAAACACTTTGGGGGTGAGTTACCTGAGGACCGATGGAGGAGGCCTCTGCATTCAGGCTTTCTGGATGTGAGTAACAGTAAGAAAGCTGAACCGGCCTCACCAGAAGGAGGACCATCACTGAGTCAAACATCCAGGCTCAGATGGCAGCTGCCTTGAGGATGCCTGGCGACAGGGTCTAGAGGAAATTGCCCCTCTCCTCTTTTTGCTCTGTTTCTCACTCTATAGGCGCTGTTCTTTCATGAGGCTCCTGCACACAGTGGAGGCTTGGCTCCCCGCAGCTCCAGCTCATGTCTTCACAGGCTCAGACCACAGAGAGACACTCCCCCTCTTTGTTAGGGAAAAATAATCTGTGAAAGAGCTGCGTGACATAGCCTGGATCGGCTGAGCCACCTGGACCCGTTTCTGGGGCCAGGGAAGCAGAGGCATCCAAGCAGATGCAACTCCCGTGTGGTTTTCAGGGCTGGAGCTGGAGGAGGGTGACTGTCAAACAAAACAATAATTTCCACCTGACTTCGCATCTGCCTGTGGGGGCAAGAGCGTGACCTCCATCCGGAGTGGATGGCATCACTAAACCAACTGTGCCAATATTGGTTCTGTGAAAAGAGCGCCCTTCAAGAAGCCCGAGGATCGTGTCAGGCCAGGTGTGGGGCAGGAGGCCGAGCACCGCAGCTGGAAGGAAACCTCAGTCTTTTGACTCCAGCTTAGGTAACGTGGCCTCAAATATTCTCTATCCTGCGTTGGGCAACCTAGTCGCATCTTCTTAGTTTAGGAAAATTAACAGAATCGGAAGTCAGAATAGAGCTTGTTTGTTTGTTTGTTTGTTAATATCCTCATTCTGATGAATCAAGACCCTGAAGATTGTCTCCCGAGCAGGCAGCTACAGATGGCCTAGATTCACGGGCATCACGGGCCAGCACAGGAACCATCTGGGATCCATTGCCTCGAGCAAGAACATAATCTGTGCCACAGGGGAGCCCCGTTGTAATGGAAGCACAGTAAGCAGTCAGCAGGACACGCATGCAAACTGTGTATGTGGAGAGCTATCAGTGAACTCTTATCTGCCTTTTCTCTTCCGCCCCTGTCTCACACAATACCCCCAGGTCATGCAGTCTCCCTTAAGCACCAGCGATTTCTAAGCTTTTGGTTTCTCTTCTCGACTCTTGCTCTCCCAAGACACATCTGCCGTCACAGAGTGTTTTACTTTAGTCCTTGGGTTAGGCCAGAAGTTGGTTGTGGCCTTGACTGGACTTGATTTGACTGGCTGCTTAGGCGTTCCTTCCACTATGCAACCAAGAGAGCCAACTGGGTGAGTGAATCCCTGCACGGCCAGCCTGATGGATTGGTTCCTTCACAGTGGCTCTCCCAGGGCAGAAAGGGACCACATCTGTGCTGGACAAGAGCATTTTAGATGCTGCTTTTTGATTAAATGCTACTCCTAGTTTTCCACCTAACCATGGCACCTGGTAAGGGAACTCAGGAATTTGTGGTCAGCATGTCTAGTGAGGGGCTTCCTGGTGGAGAACTTAAGACTTAGCACCTGGGGGTGAGGGAGGAAGATGAGATGAAAGAAAGGTAGGAAGGAAGGAAGGAAGGAAGGAAGGAAGGAAGGAAGGAAAGAAGGAAGGAAGGAAGGAAGGAAGGAAGGAAGGAAGAGAAGGAAGAGAAAGAAAGAAAGAAAGAAAGAAAGAAAGAAAGAAAGAAAGAAAGAAAGAAAGAAAGAAAGAAAGAAAGAAAGAAAGAAAGAAAGAGAAAGAAAGAAAAGAAAGAAAGGAAGGAAGGAAGGAAGGAAGGAAGGAGGGAGGGAAGGGAGGGAGGGAAGAAGGGAGGGAAGAAAGAAGGGAAGAAAGAAGGGAGGGAGGGAAGAAGGAAAGAAAGAAAGGAAGAAAGAAAGGAAGGAAGGAAGGAGGGAAGGCAGGAAGGAAGGAAGGGAGAAAGAAAGAAAACGGGGGTGGAGACAGTGAGAGAGACATGTATGTACGTGTGTATGTGCAGGACACAGTTCAGTGGAGAGAGAGAATGGTTTCAGCTGGAGGCGATAATGAAAAAGGCATTTCATGATGAGCTTTTAAAAACTAGGAGCTGCTTTTGAACTCATATATTCTTCAACCTATCGCTAAAGAGGTCATTTTACAAATGAAAATAACTTGTCTGTCGTTAAGTGAAAGCACACCCTTTTAAGCTTGCCTCTGGCCCACGTTAGGCCAAGTTTCTGGCGGACCCTGGTTTCCAGAGGTCCCTCTGCGCTGTTCACAACACTTTGGGGTCCTGGTACAGGAAGTCATACCATACGCTACGTGAGAGCTTTTGAGCAAATGTTCCTTTTCTTAACTAGGTAAATGCATTTGCAAGGAGGCAGCAGTGAGACAAACAGGGAGTAGAGGTTCATTTAAAAAAATAATAATAATAACAAACTTCTGGAAAAAGGTAGTTTGCGAGATACACAGAGCCAGGAGCCAGACTGAGTAGGTTTAAAACGTGGCGAGATATAGAGGAGAAAGATAAAGACGAAACTGGTAAAAGTAAGTTTTCCAGCTATGCAGTTGGCTGAAACGTCCCACACCTCAATTTATCGTAAGGATGAGATGAGGAGATGACTGTGTGCCACTGTCTTCACAATCAGCAACAGTGCTGGGAGGAATGAGAACGGGAATGACGGGTCATTAGGTTATCTGGTAAACTTGTGGCTTTAGCAGCAGTTAAATAATAAAGATAATGTTGCCCAATGTTTCTAAAAGATGCTTTAGGGCCTCAGGGCCTTTGCAGATGTTGCTTTACCTGGACTTTCCTCCCCTCTCATTTACTTGGATAACTTACACTATTTTTAAGTCAAACTAGAACTTCCCTAACGTTCCAAGACTAGGTTACATCTCTTTGTTACATAAAGCACCCTGCACTCTCCTTTACAGCGCCTGTAAGTATAATGTAAATATTACATATTTAGTTAATATGTTCCCCTCATCAGGTATAAAGGACCCTGTCATCATCTCTGCTCTGTCCTCACTGTCCAGCGTAGAACCATCACATAGTAGGTGCTCAGGGAAGAACTAGACCCCATCACAAATGAGGCTGAGGGTAGGACAGCTCTGGGTTTGAGTCTTTGATGAAGCAGTCCGCTGTCAGGTAAGTCCATTAATTTCTCTCATCCTCAGTACCTTCAACTATAAAATGTGGATAAAATCGTACCTAGAGTTGTCAACTGAGCATATATGTACTTGGCCCCGTGCCTGCCAAACAGGACAAACTCAGCAAACGTTATTGTTCATTATAATTAACATTCCCATGCAGTGAATAGAAAACACATTTCTAACATTAAATTTCAAAAATAAATCACGATGACATGGTATATTTTACAAACTCATGTTATCTTTAAGCATATAAATCTCATGTAAAAGATTAAATTGATGTGATTTGATTCATTATTTAATGTCTATTAATAGGTCAACAAATTCATTTGGAAGTTTTTATGCAGAAAAATATATTTGTCAGGAACTAGCATAGCAGCCAGGAGTGTGACTCTCTGGAGCCAGACTGAGCAGGTTTAAAACCTGGCTCTACCGCTGATTAACTCTGTCCTTGGTCAAGGTCATTAACTCCTGCCATCAGACTAGCCTGTCCACGTCCTCCTTGTGCTCTGGTCGTGCAAACACCACATCACCCTCATCTTCCCTCCACAGTTCAGAGCCTGGCTCGCTGTCCTCTTCAATAATTTTTGGTGACTTCAGCAGCCCCTAAAATGAGCCTTTCAATTCTCAAACCACTCAGCGCCTTGACTTTTCTCCTCAGTGATCCTGCCCCTGACCCTTCCTCCCACAGTCATAGCCTAGATTACCAATATCTGCAACCCTTCCTTGGTCATAACTTCAAGAATCCAATATCTGGCGAGCACCTCCTACCCTCCAAGTTCATTCCTCCTAAAGCCACAGAATATTTTCTAGCCTCCTGAGACTTAAAATCCATTCATCCAACCACCCTTTTATTGACCCTCACCCACCTCACATGCTCGTTTCCCTCTCCACTCAAATTCAATTCTGTGATCCATTATTGTAATCACCCTTTCATGTAACCTCAACTCTCTCGCCCCTCCACTGCTTCATCATACCCATCGAAACACTCCAACACTGGTTAATCTCAATGACCCTGTGGCTCCACTTCTGGGTTTGCACAAATGTGTGCAGCTGGCAACCACAGTGATTGGTCTCGCCTTAAATCCTACACCACTGACCTCAAGTGGGCTCCGAATACTGCCTACTGATCAAACTACATATTCCTCATCTGTTCACTCTCCCACTCTCAAGATCATTATTTCATACCTTCTCCTTTCTCCTCAAACCTCCAACACCTCCACCCCCATCCTCGCCCGCAGCTAATGATCCACTTACTACATAATTGAGAAAACAGAGGCGATCAGATTAAAAGCTTTCCCCACTACATCCACCCACCTGCCTCCCCGAGTGCCCATCACTTGGCCCTCTTTCCTTTCAGGGAAGTCATGAACAGTCTGCGTTCCTGTCTTGAACGCTGCCATCCCAACTCCCTCTTTGACATCCATCTATAGGCGATGGGATATAAGGGAAGGAGCCCTAGATGGAAGTTACAAGTCCAAACCCCGTTCTACTATTATGACCTCAAGTAAATAAGACTGATCTAGACCCTCAATTTCTTCACACTTAGAATGGGAATCATGAGATACAGCACACTCTATGCAAATTTTACATTGGTGACCAAAGTGTGTACAAATAAATTTTAGATCCTTAACAGTCTTTGATTTTTCATCTTTTAATCTACTTTCTTTTTTGCAGTTTTCATTTGATATTTTCTGTACATGTGCCTGTGTGTGCTTAACATAAGTAATCGCATTTAAAGATACAACAGTGAAAAACTGACATAATCCCTGGCTTCCTGGGGCTTAGTTTTCTCACCTATAAAATGGGACAATAATAGTACCCACCTCACCAACTGCACAGGATTAAATGATGTGATATGTGCAAATAACTTATAATAATCTTGGATATAGTAAGTTCTGAATACATTTAGCTGTTATTATTCACATATTATTTGGAATGCTGGTTCTAAATGTTGAAAAGGCTTTTGCCTGAAGAAATTTTAAAAGTGGACAAAATGATTCTGAAAATGACAATAACAAATGTTGTGACTTTCCTCCCCAATTTTGGCATTCAAGGCTACAACCTTGCCCCAAAAAGTGGTAATGAAGACAAATAGACACATTATGATGGTTAATTTCATGTGTCAACTTGATTGAGCCACAGGGTGCCTAAATATTTGGTCAGACATAATTCTGGGTGTTTCTATGAGGGTGTTTAAATGAGATTAACATTTGAATTGGCAGACTGAGTTAAGCAGATTGCCCTCCCTAATGTGGGTGGGCCTCACCCCATCAGCCGAAGGCCTGACTAGAATTAGAAGGTTCACCCTCCCTGAGTAAGAGAGAATTCTTCCATCCTGATGGCCTTCAAACGGAGATATCTGTTTTTTTTTTTTCTGCCTTTGGACTCAAACTGCAACACTGACTTTTCTTGGGTCTTGAGCCTGCTGGCCTTCAAACTGGAACCACATCATCAATTCTCCTGGGTCTGAGGCCCTTGCAATCACACTGGAACTACGCTATTGGGTCTCCTGGGTCTCCAGCTTGCAGACTTGAAGATGTTGGGACTTGTCAGCCTCCATAATCGGATGAGCCAGTTCCTTATAATAAACCTTTCTATATATTCTACATCCTACGGGTTTTGTTTCCCTGTAGAATGCTGTCTAATACACCCACATACACAAATGCACAGACAGAAATACAGAATCCACACTTAACCTTTCTGTCAACACAAAGAGTGTCAGAGAATTAGAGCAGTGAGGACACACAGGCTTGGACCCTTAGTCATGCAGGAGATATTGTTACCTGGACCCCATCACTGGCTTTATGGGGAGAAAGGGTAAACACCTGCTTCAGTACACTCAGGGGGCATCACAGAAACAGAGCCCACCTGTCCTCAGTTGGGGAAAGTTGGCCCAGAGACTTGCAGTTCCCTGTGTATTCTGGGATTAAGGATTATATAAAGCAAAAAGAAGAAATCCTGACTGGGTCAGAAAAAGCTCGTAACAGTAGCTGCCATTTATTGAACGTTGACTACATGTCAGGCAGGGGCATGCTCAGTGCTGAAAACATCAGCACATCCTTTCGCTACCACCTGGAGAGCCGTCCAACTGTACAGTTATTATCCCCACGTTGCAAAGGTAAACAAAGGTTCAGCATGGTTAAGAACACTGTCTGAGGTCACTGAGCCAGCAAGGGCACAGTGAATGTCGTCATGGACCACATCGCCTGTTCTTTGTCCTACACCTTGCCTCCTCTTCTCACCGTCATGGGCACAGAGCTGCTAGAGAAAATGTGCAAAAACAGCATCTGGTCTACAGACGAGGATGCTGCCCGGGTACTGGCCTGGCTTGCTCACCGCTGGCCTCCAGGGGCAGGGAGATGGGTGGGGGAAATGTTATGCACAGTACAGGAGAATTATCTGCTCCCTTGCCTGTGTTTTCATAGGGCACTTCTGCCCTACACCATGTGGTGACAAAGTTACCTGTTCATCTGTCTCCCTCTTTTCATATTCTTGCATTGATATCTAGCAGAATGGTTCTCAGGCTTCAGTTGTTCTCATCCACATAACTAAGGTGGAGCCAAGCATCAGTATTCTTTATGGTTAGGGGGCTGATTCTAAAGCACACAGTAGGTGGAGAATCATCAGCCTGACATATGTCCACTCACACTCTCAATCTTTACCAATGAGTTTGGTCTTCTATACAAGAAGATCCCCATAAAAATGGAAATTACAATCTAGCCTAAATATTCACTGGAACCCTGAATAGTAATGAGGGATGAAGCATGTTGAGTTCTTTCCTGTCCCCTTTATCGATGAATTAAGAGATCCCAAATCTCATTATATCTATATAAGATGCACATTTGGGTTTTTTTAAGTTGTCAGTCATTTTTATTTTAGTGGATCAACATTTTCATTAAGACAGTATTAAACAGAATTGAGATGTTCATAAATGTGCCCACAGGTAGGGACACAGCCCCCCACAACACACATACACACACACATACATACAAGGGTCTGTGTATGTGCCACGGCAGACACCTCTGGCTCTTAGCAGTTCACCTAAATCACCCCAGAAAGGCCCCACCATGGCTCAGATTTTCTGTGTAGGCTCTGTGGAGTCAAGTCTGAGATCTGCATTTGAGTCCCTTGCCAGTTCTGAGAAATTGACGATTGATTTAACCTTTCCAAGCCACCCTTTCTTCTTCTGTGAAATGGTAACAATAATAACTGCCTGTTCCTCACAGGGCTGTAGAAGAGTCAATGAATAAACAAACACAATTCCAGTACAATGACTGAAGCACAGTTGTTACTTTCTACATATAGGTGTCCTTTCCCCATTTTTCTCTGGGCTCTGCATCTAAAGACCCAGCTGATTTTTGCGCTGGGCTGTGGAAGCCAGGATCTCAGGTTCAGTCCTCCTGAAAGCCTCTCAGGCTCACTTGCTCCTGTCCCTTGGGCAAAACCTGCACCAGGTATCCCTGGACACCCATCTTTGCCCACAAATGACCAGGATGCGAGCTGAGTGATGGATCTGTGCAAATCCATCCTTGTACAAGAAACACAGCTCAACCCCTGTTCACTGCTGAGTATGACCTCCCCACACAAAGGAGGGTGCAAACCTGGGACTCCCTCTTCCCCCAAGATGCACACATTCAATTCCCGCAAGAAGGTAGGAGAGTGAACAGCACTAACACGAGAAGAGAGTGAAAGATAAGAGGCAGAGGATGTGCTGGAGAAGAGACAGCTTCCTACATTTCTGTGATCTTCTGTGAGGGGAAACTGACAATGCAAAATAAACCAGGGGACAATCACAGCAGCGCCAAGGACTGTAGTTAGTAAGAGTCTAGAGCTGTTACTCTTTCCCCAAAGTCCTTTCCTATCTACTAATTTGTTTCAATTCAACATGTTATTTAGCAAGTTTCACTATTAATTCAGTCCCTCATTCACTCATTTATTTATTTACTTGAAAAATATTAATTAACCAGTTGCATTGCTAAACACTGTCAAGGGACACAGAAATGATTCATACATGTTCTCTGTCATCAAGGACTTCATTAAGTGACTCATTCCTTGAGCGCTTATTCTGCACCTCTGATGAGCCAGACGCAGTGGAGAGCGCGGGGACCACGGAAGAAAGCCTGGGTCCCCGCCCGGGTTCACGGCCTTTTGGCATGAGAATGACGAGAAAACAATCTGTGGCATTTGGTTTGTCGATTTTTATAATTAAGCAAGTAAAAACCATTATTGATTGTACATTTACTAGTCGGTGATGAGCCAAGTGCTTGATGTTTATTATTGCACTTAATTCTCATCCAGACCCTGAGGCATGAGCATGATGGTATTCATCTTTAATAGATGGGGAGAGTGGGGCTTAGGACAGTTAAATAACATTCACTGAAGTCTCCCAGCTAATGCAGGGCAGAGCCCAGGCTCAAGCCCAGCACTCCCAGACGCCAAAGCCCTCGCAACGACCTCGAGAACATCACCCTCTCTGGTGCTGCGGAGAACAAAGGGGAGTCACTGAGCTGCACGGGCTGGAAGGGCTAATGAGATGAGAAGGCATCCGCACTCCCACGGGGAAATGAGGAAGTAGGGGGGGAAAGGGCTGAGTTTTACCTGCGAGCATCTGGCCAGAGGTGGCGCTAGACAAACGGGGCTGGCATTTAAAAGAGAGGCAAGGACAGAGAATCAGAGTGGAAATAGAGGCGGTGGCAGGAGAAGAGAGAGTAATAACAAGGCACTGACCAATCCTTTACTATCCCCGTTATCTCTGTTTCTTAGATAAGCTCACTGAGGCTCAGAGAGGTTACATGGCCAAAAACGACACAGAAGAGAGGTGACGTTAGATCATTCATTCATTCATCCATTTATTCAGCAAATATGTATTCAGCGGCCAGCACGGGACGGGTTCTGTGTTCTGGGGACACAGAGGTGAACAAACGCAAAGATGGTGAGGTTCTGCTTCTTGAGTTTACACCAATGAATCACAGTTGATGTGAGCACTCTGAAGAAAGGAATGTGGTCCTTGAGTGTGTATGGTCAAGGGGAGCCTGTCTGAGAAGGTGAGGGTTAAGCCCTGGGCGAGGAGATCTTCACAGACAAATCGGGTCCTGTCACTCCCATCCTTTAAACTCCTGTCCTGACCCTCAAAGCCCCCAGCATGCCCAGCTCCTCCTTCCTCACCAGCCTCACCCACAGCCTCTCTCTCCCTGCTTATTGTGCCAGACTCGTGGTGTCTGGCAGTTCCCAGTAGAGGCCGGGCTTTTTGCTGCCCCAGGACCGTCCAGAATGTGCCAACCCTAAAAAGCCTTACGCCTCATCCCGATCTGGCTGGTACCTCCTCATGTGTCCGTTTCAGCTGAAGCACAGCCGCACAGACCTCAGATTTCAAGTGACCCCGCTCCTCCCCTCACTTTAGCCACTCTCGGCTAGCCCTCTACTTTCCCTCATGGCACTTTTCACAGCCTGTGACGGGTTTGTTTTCTTGTTTGTTCTAGTGGCCCCCTCACCAGAGCGTTTATCCCCCGAGGGCAGGAGCCCTGAGAGTCCTCTCCTCACGGTATCTGCAGCTCAGAGCAGAACCCTACACACAGTACACCCTCATGGAAAAAAAAAACATTTAATGAATGATTTTGGTGATTATAAATAAGCAGACACATGTGTGGTCTGTGTGTGTAAAAGATGAAGAGAGGAAAAAGAGAGAGAGAGAGAGATGGTCAAGCTGGGTTTGAAGTTTCAACGTCATAATTAAAACACCAGCATCAACCGTCTCCACTAAGAAATTAACTGACGATAAAAGCAGAGCCAAAATATGTAGATATTTGCCTTTAAGAAATTTAAGTGGGGAAAGTAAATGAGAAAAATTATAGGAGAGGTGATAGAGTCAAGCGATCGTCTGACATTTGAATAAGGGATAGAAGGTGTCTGGGTGTAAAAGCAGATGCAAGAAATTGTTGGCTGGGGAGCAGGGCTGCCTAGAAAATAATCAGAGCTGGAATGACAAATTAAGGTGGAGAGTTTAGCTTTGGCACCGAGAACGACACAGCCACTTCAAAGACAGGCGTGAGAGGAGGTAAAGATGAGGAGAGAGCGAGTCAGCTGGAAGAAAGGGAAGGGAGCCTGTGTCACACGGCTTTGACTTTGCCGTTAGATCCGAGGTCATGGGCTGAGAGCCAGGGGCCAGCACAGAACAGGGTGCTTGAGCAGAGTGGAAAGGTTTTTGGCCCATGACAAGAGGTGGACAAGAAGACTGGGAGGCTGCTGTGGGTCCCTGGTTGAAATTACAGAAAGAAGACCCGCGAGCAAGCTCCTGTGGGGTTCTCCCTAGCTCTAGGAAGCCCCAGGGCAGCAGAGAAGCAAACAGAAAGCTCTTATAAAGGTTGGAATGGGCCAGCACTGGAATGGCAGAAAATAAAAAGGATTTGGGGGTGACTGTGAATGTATTTTTATGAATGGATTTGCATGGGGTCTAGGCTGGCTGGAGAGGTAATAATGCCAAGAAAAGGGCAACACATTTGATGACACTGAAAAATGAAGTCAAAGAGTAGAGTCTTTGGGAGGCTGAAGTGGGGCAAGGAGAAGCTGGGAGATCTAATGGTGGGATGCTTTTAAACTGTAATGCCACCAAGGAGTGGCCTTGCTGGTAATCACCTAAACTAGAGAAGAATCAGAAGATACTGATGAACTGAGACGTCTGTTAGAAGGACAACTAACGTGTATGCTCCTTCGTCCATGCAGGCAGCAAACAATTACAAAGGGCTTATTCCGTGTCAGACACCACACTCAGCATCGGGGAAATAAAGCCAAGTGAAACACGGCCCCTCTCAAGTACCTATGATCTAATGAAAGAACCGGACCAATCAATGGACTAGTGTCATAGCTGGTGACACGGATGGAATTGTGCCCCCAAAATAGTTATGTTAAAGTCCTTCTTGTAGTACCCTCTAATGAAAAAGAATATGGAAAGGAATATACGTGTGTATGTTGTAGGACTGAAGTATTATGCTGTACGCCAGATATTGACGCAACATTATAAGCCGACTAGACGTCAATTAAAAAGAATCTAAAAAGTAGGAATGTTAAGGTCCTATTCCTCCATGTCTCAGAATGTGACCTTATCTGCAGATGTAATTAGTTAACATGGAGTCATTATGGAGTGAAGCAGGTCCCTACTGCAACCGTGACTGGTGTTTTTAATAAGATGATGACCATGTGAAGACAGACATGCAGAGGGAACACCATGTAAAAAGGGAGGCAGAGATTGGAGTGATGCAGTTGCAAGTCGAGGACCATCTGGGGCTACCAGGAGCTGGGAGAGGCAAGGAAGGAATGTTCAGACAGAGCACGGCCCTGCCGAGACCCCAGTTTTGGACTTCTGGCCTCCGGAACTAAGACGCAAGACACTTCTGCTGCTGGGAGCCACCTGGCTTGTATGGCAGCCCTAGAAAACACACACGCTTGGGAAAATGAACTCAAAAGAGAGCTAACTGCAGGGTTATGGACCCACAGAGGGAAGGTATCTATACTGCGGGCCAAAGAACGGTTTGCAGAAAAAGCAGAAGGAACCCGATTTTGAAGGATCAATATGAATTGATTTGACAAAGATGTGGGGAAATGCAGTCCACAGAGGAAAGTCCTGCCTTTAGCCATGGAGATGAGCACGGCAGGTGGGTCTGTCCTCCTGGAGCCCGGTGGCCCTGACACCAGCACTGGAGATGAGGCCAGAGGTCAGGGCAGAGCAGAGCCCGAGAGCAAAGGCTGTGTGTGCCAATAGAGGAATTTGGAATTTTGTCCTGAAAGGTAATGGAGAGCTACTGCAGGAATGCAAACCACGGAGGCAAGAAGGGTGGTTAGTGGCTCAGAGAGTTTCCCCATGAGAGACGAGAAGGGCTGGGATGAAGGGAGCAGTCAGAGGAGAGGGGCCAGTTCTGGGTGAGATGAAGAAAGCAGAAATGAACAGGACACGGTGATTGACTGGATGAGGGTGACGAAAAGAGAGGACGTCAGAGTGAAACCCAGATTTCTGGCTTGAGCATCCAGGTGGTGGCGGCTCCGTTCTGGGACAGCTAAAGGAGGAAAAAGTTAAAATTAGGAGTTCAGTTTTGGGTATACTGACTTTGAATTGTTTAAAATGGGTAGGAATACGGTCACCAGAGGCGAGAAAGTGATCTGTCCTCTTTTGGTCTACCAAATAAATCGATTCTTTTTGTTTGTTTTTTGTTGTTGTTGTCGGGGGAGGCAATTAGGTTTATTTATTTGCTTACTTATTTTGATGGAGGTGCTGGGGATTGAACCCAGGACTTTGTGCATACTAAGCATGTGCTCTACCACTGATCTATACCCTCCCCCCTAAATCGATCTTGAGAATTAGAAAGTTAGGAGGCAACTGGAAGCTGAGGTCAGCAGAAAGATGGAAGAGGCCTGAGGACGCAGAATTCAATTACAGTTGACTCTGAACAGTGGGTGTTAGGGGCTCTGACGTCCTGCAGTGGAAAATCCACAAAAGCTTACAGCCAGTCCTCCGTACCCGCGGTTCTGCCTTGTGCAGTACTATGGTAGTCACCACTGAAAAACAAAATCCGCATATAAACGGACCCACGCAGTTCAAACCCGTGTTGTTCAAGGGTCCACTGTAGCAGAGGGGCTTTTACAACTACATGTGCCCCAAAGCTTCCAGTTGCAACAGAAGTGTGAGGCAATGTCTGTGCAAATTTCCTTCTCCAAGGGGGCTGGCCAATGCACAGAAATGTCCTGTGAGTTATGTAGGGCTGGTTATTAATTGATTTCTGTGGAGAAAAACTAGGAGGAAGACAGAGAACAAGATTCCAAAATCATGGCTCTACCAGCCACAGCTATTTGGGGAAGTCCCGAGGGCATGCAAACCAAGGGCAGATCTGTCGGGATGAACACTTCAACCATTCCCTTCAGGGACTGCTGACTGGCCTGCACCTAGTGCAACAGTTGCTCTCAACCTTCAGTGCACATCAGAATCCCCTGGGAGGCTCACCCCAATGAGGACTGCTGGGCGCCCCCTCAGAGTTCCTGAGTCAGTAGGTCTGGGGTGAGCTGGAGAACGTGCGTTTCTAAGAAGTTCTCAGGTCATTCTGATGTGGCTGGTCTGGGAATCACACCCTGAGACATTGTACTAGTGGTGGTAACCCTCACTGGGCATCAGAATCACCTGGGGGCTTTTAAATTATACGAATGCCAGGTTCAAACCCCAGAGATGTCTGATTTCAAGGGTTTGACGTGGGGCATGGCCATGGAAATGTTTTAATACACTCAGCGAGGTTCTAATGTGTAGCCTGGGAAGAGAATGATGGTCTTGCTTTGTGCCTGGCACAGAGACAGACACTGGGGCACACGGAGTAAGACGACCTGGCCCGGGTCATAGGAGTTCATGGTCAGGAGGAAGAAGTGCGTGCGTGTGTGTGTGTGTGTATATATATATATATGTAAATAGTTATACAAGTGTATATATATGTATATAGTTATGGACTATAAGAGAGGTGAGTCATAGAGGTTTGTAAAAGTACAGAGCAGAGCTGAGGGGAAGCAGAGGAAAGCCACAGAGCTGATGACTGACGTGGGATTTGGAAAGGAAGACTGGAAGAGAGAAGGGGTTTGACTCTGCAGGTTGGCTACCAAGGAGGTGGAGGCAGTGGTGTTGCTAACGCTGCTGCGGGCGATGCAGATCGATGATGCCTGAGAGGACGCTCCAGTCGGGGAAGCCGAGAGCCTAAGAATGTGGTTTGTTTGGATAATGCAAGTGGCTCAACGCGGCAGAAGCACCAGGACCATGGAAGTGAGAGCCTGGGATGAGGCTGGCCGGGCTGGTGGGTGGCAGGTCAGGGAGCGGCACGCACGCCAGGCGGAGGCTCCGGGCCATCAGGGGTCACTGGAGTGCCGGAAGTTCTCCCTGCAGTGGCCCCGGCTTCCCCACTGGGCTCCCTTCCCGGCCTCACAGTCACAGCCTCCCACCGAACATCCTGACAAGTTTCTTGTTATTTTTCGTGTAAAAGACAGATAGGAAAAAGCAATTCAGTGCCTCGGTCTTGTTAAACTCGCAGTAGATTTCAATCCCCTTTACTTATTTATGGACCTATGTTTCCCAAGTGTTCCTTTTCCCTGGTATATTTGTAAACACCATTTTCATTTCCTCTTAATCCTTTTGGCAGCATTAACTCACTCCGTACTCACTACCCTTATCTTTCCTAGGGAAAATGTTCACAGACAAGGTTAAAATTCAGGTTTCTTTCTTTCTTTCTTTCTTTTCTGTTCTCTCCCAAAACTTTTTCTGATTTGAGGTTTAGGGATGTTTTCTCTCATAGACCACATTTTGCTGAAGGCAACTCACTCATAAGCTCAAGATATGTTCCTTACTTTCTGCATCTCAGTGCTCCCATGCTGTGCACACAGGTCCCTTTCTGTCTCTCTCTCAGGCCTGGAAAGTATTCACTCTGATCTTGGCCTTGGGCACAATGGTCGGCAGCCTTGCGCCTCTGGACTAACAAAAGGTTTCGGATTCCCTGAGGCTGTCCTTCCTGCATCTCCCACCAACTAGATTTCCACTCACACAAATGGCAGCATGGGGCCTGCCGCTCTTGGAAGGTGGCGCTACAGAACGTTCCAGCTGGGGCCTTAACCCGTCTGTCAAGCCGATGGCGAGTGGAGACTTGAGGATGTCCGGTGGTTGTAAGGGCCTGGTCAGGGACAAGACAGAGGAAGACACAGCGGGGGAGGCTGCACTCCTTATTCACGGATACCATGAATGCTCTGCAGTTTCTGAAGTCTTCCAGCATTTTCCAAGATGGGGCCTTTATTCTCCCTCCCACTGCTGCCAGGCTCAGTGACTATTCTGTGCAGACAGCAAGGGGAAGGGAGTGTTCCAAAGTGCCCTTCTGCAGCGTTTGGCTTTTGATTTTCCCTCCCTCCAATTTAAGTGATGGGGGATGGTCAGCACTGCTCTGGGGAGAAGGAAATGGGAGGACGTTACCTCCATTAGAACCAGCCAGAAATGAAAACCATTGCCTGGGAGGTAGGGAGGTCACCATCACACTGAAAGCCGAGAGGCTGGACCCTTTGGGAAATGTTGTCCGCATGATTATAGCCTCCAGGGAAAGGGTGGACTTGAGGAGATCATAAAATCCCAGGACTTCGAGACCACATCCCTCACTGCAAACCCACCACCGTGTGCCCACTGCAACGTCATGAGCCTCGACTCCGAATTTCGGAGATTCCAGGGGACGGGACACTGGCTGCCTCCCAGGGGAGGGCATCCTGTTTTGAGATGGTGTTAAGCATTCAACATTTTTCTTGTTTAAATTAAAATCTGCTTCCTTCTCATCTCTACCTATTAATGTTGGGTCTGCCCTTCTGGGCAAAACAGAGCAAGTCTGACTCTCTTGCTACGTTTGTCACCATGTCCTCCATTCACTGCTCCTTCTCTAAGCTAAACACCTCCGAGAGTGACCAGCCTCTGGTCACTCTCATCTGGACATTGTCCAGGTTGTCACTGAACTGCCCAGACCTAAACTTTGAAATCTGTGATTGACCAGACCAGGTACCAGAGGGCAAGATTCACACACACCTTCCACCCCCACCCCCCACACTTTCCTGGGCACCTGGGTCCTACTGATTCTGCAAGAGCACCTTAGACACGGCACAGGTAAGAGCTCGCACACGCCCCACGAGTTTGGCACCGGGGCAGATGCTGACGAGGACACCCACATCCGCACCTCTATGCTGCTGTCATGGATGCTCTGGGGAAACACCCAGATGTCCCCTTCAGGACCCAGGTCGCCCCAGGCTTGGGAGTGTGGCTGCAGATGGACCTCAGCTCGCTGGGAAGCTGCTTTGCCTAACATAGGCCTCCTTCTCCAGGGCAGCCCACCTCTAATGGCTGTTCCATGGGAGGGTCAAAGGCCCAATCCCCTTGCCTCAATTTGGGACACCTCTGAAAGGCTGTCCCAGTTCCATAGCTCCCCTGGGACTGGCCAAGGCCACCCTTGTCACTGCCTGGAGGTGACTGTCTCCTTCTGCCCAGTCTCCTTCTCTCACTGCCTCCCTCTGAGTTACTGCTCCTGAGGAGACCTCTGCCCTGCGTGCAGATCCTACCTCGGAGTCGCATCTGGGGAAAGCTGACCTGCTCCCAGCACACACACACCTCTCCCCCCACGCCGGCCTCAAGGCCAGCTATCAGGCCCTGGTGAGAAGGGAACTCGGTGCCCTCACCTTCTCCCATCATTTGTCTTCTGCTTCAAATCTAGACACTCTGGCTCTCCAAACACCTGTCTGGCCAGAAGAAGTCACATGTCCTGTGTGCACCACAGGCCCTCTCTCACTCTCCCCTCCGGAGGGTAACATAAGGCCTAAATAACATGAAGTCTCTTCCTAGGGCAAGGACATCTCAGAGAGGAAGACCCAGGGCCCGTCGTCCTTTAACCTGCAGAGTCCTGTTCTGCGCCCGCCTTCCCCGGCGCTGCTCCGCCTGGGCCGCCCCGCCTGGTCACGCTTCTCTCCGCACACCCCGTCCTCACGTCCCCTCTTCCCAGGGCTCAAGATCTCGGCAGCCCCTTGCTTCTGCTGTGTGCTCCCTGCTCCTGACTGACAGCGCACGCCTGATACACTTCGGCAGCTGAGCAAGGACTTCAGCTGACCTGACAAGGAGTCTGGGCAGGGTGGAGAGGATGAGAAGGCTCTTAGACAGTTAGCAGGGCGGGATCCTGCTTTCATTATTGCCCTGCTGCTTGTTGCTGCCTGGCTGCTCCCTGGGACCAGCCCAAAGCCAAGGAAGCAGCTGGCAGGCATCCAGGCCTCCTGCACACCCGATTCCTCTGCCCAAGGTTCCAGAACTCCCCTACCTGGAGAAGTACTGGCCACTCATCCACCTGTCCTGCCCCGATATTCAGGGGTACAGCTGTTCAGCCCCTGTTGTCCCAGGGCTGGGCTAATTTACTTCCACACTGTAATCTTGAGACGAAGTTATTTCATTGACACCCTCTCTCCAGCACACCCAGACACAGACACAGACAAAGACACACACAAGGCATTTTTGCTCTCCACGCAGGCCATCTTCTGAATAAAAGAGGATCTACCATGCCTGCGGAATACAGGCATTTTCTCTTCTCACTGCAGAGCTGGACGACCCCAACATTCACCTTGAATCCCTGACAAACCCAGTAGCCCGCGAGCAGGGCGGACTGGCTGACAGGTTCCAGAAGCAGCAGTGGAGGGAGATCTGGCTCCCAGCACCGCCTCCGAAGCAGAAGCTCAGACCTGCTCTTTTGCCCCTGGAAGGGCTGTCTCCTTTTATGAACGCCTTCCAGCTTATTTCATTTTCCCAGATCCATCTTCTGCCCTGTATAGACAGAATAACCAGGAAGATGACAAATGTGTTCCCAAGTACAAACAAGAAATGAAGTTAAAGACGGTGCTGAACCACAGGAGAGGGGTTGCAATCACTTCCTAAGAGCGAATATGAAATCACTACTTTAAAAATGTGGTGGAATGATAAAGACAATTAACACCCAGACACAGGCGACCACGACCATCCTGACAGTTCAAACCAGGTGTCTGGTGCCTGACTCCCTCACAGCTCTATGTGTGCGGTGTATGGGGGCGGGGAGTAAGAGGGTGACACCTTAAAGTGCAGAGATGCCCGAACAGATGCTCCAGCTGTTCATGGTTAGAGTGAAGTAAAAATAGTTTGGAAGTAGGGAGAAGGAGATAGGTCAAAACGCCCATTTTCTAACCACTCCCATAGCCATTAAGCCAACAGGACAGATCCGTCATTTTGTGTGTCATTCAGTGCGGTCCTGTGGATCTGCACGTGAATTCAGGAACCAGACCACCTGAGTTCAAAACCTGGCTCTGCCACCTATTAGCTGGGTGACCGTGAGTCAATCACTTTACTTCGGTGTCTCCTTTCCTCACAGGTAAATAGGTGACAACAACTACATTCACCTTCCAAGAGACTAATGGTAAAATAGCGCCCACCTCACAGGCCTGTCGAAAAGATTAAAGGAATCACACGTGCAAAGTGCTCATGGTGGCGGGCGCGTGCCGAGCACAATGTCAGGCTTGCTGGTACCATGGCCGTCACCCTGACCTGTTTAACTACCCGTCAACTGCCTCCAGTACTGCTGGCTTCACCGTAAGCCAAGGGGGGAAGATTTTGACCCCTCTCCTAACTGGCAAATGTCTGGACACACTTTTGATTGTCACAACTAGGGGAGGGGTGCTACATGTGTGTAGTGGGTGGAGCTCAGGGACATTATTAAATGTCCTGCAACACACAGGGCAGTCCCCTCACGACAAGGAATTATCTGGCCCCAAATGTCGACAGTGCTTAGGCTCAGAAACCCTGATTTAATGCAGGAGTCATCAAACTTTTTCTGTGGAGGGCCAAACAGTAATTCTTTTTGGCTTTGCAACCATATAGTCCCTGTTTCAATGACTCAACTCTGCCTTTGCAGCAGGGAAGCAGCCATGGTTGATACACAAACCAATGAGTATGGTTGTGTTCCAATAAAACTTTATTTACAAAAACAGGTAGTAGACTGGCTTTAGCTTGAAAGTGGTAGTTTGCAGGTCTCTGAGCTAATGCCTCCTGGGCCTTCCTGAAATACCATCTTCATCACTCCCTCTCTTGCCCAAAATATACTCTACAGCTTCCCATTTCCTACAGGTAAAGTCCAGACCCCTTGTTTGGAATTCAAAGCCTTCTGGCCGCTGCCTGTCTTTCCACCCGTATCCTCCACGCCTCCCCATCAGGCCCGCTGCCCCATCACCCACTGTTTCCAAACTGGCCACGTGCATTTCCTCCTCCACCCCTCACCGTCTGCCCATAGTCACTTCTCCATCATGCACATCCTCTAATTCCTGGGCTCTTTCCTTCTCTTCATCGCTCCTTTTTCAAAGGGTGAGCTGAATGGCACTGAGCACTGTGAGCAATATGCTAGAGGCTGTCGAAGGCAATGGATTGTCCTCAAGTCAGGTAACAGCCCTGGGAGGAGAGGAACATCTGGGATGGAGAGACATTTCTGAGAAGAACAAAGGGGATTTGGTGGCCAACAGCGGGACTTACGGAGAACGACCCCAAGATTCTCATCTGGGAGACTGTGTGATTGACGACGCTATTTACACAGGCCCCAAGGTGGGGGCGCTGGAGCAGGTATCAGGGTGGGAACGGGTTTCATGCTCAACCCTGGACAAGTTAATTTGAGATGCTTGTAGGAAATCCATGAGCAAATACCCAGAGAACAGTTGGGAGTAGAGGCCTGAAACCAAGAAAACAGACTTGGACAGGAGGGACAGATTTGGAAAACATAAGCATACAGATCAAGTCCAAGACTCCGGGAGAGGGGGGATCACCCAGGGAAAAGGCTCAGACAACCGAGTGCGGAAGGGAGCCCAGGAGCTCTTCCTGGAGGCTTTGGCTTTTGGATGCTTAAATGTTTGACCTTTGTCCAGGACAGTTTTAACGTAGGGAAAGCTGAAGGCCAAGGTGTCACTTTAGATTATTTGCAAATCAATAGACAAGGAAAAAAAAAAAAGGATTTCATCCCTAGGTAGAGTAACAAAGTGACTTCCAAATTAATTCCCAGCTCCTTCAGAATATCTTGGCTCTGGGTATCAACCTATATTCTATCCAAACCTAAATGTTTTTGAGGATTTCCAACTGATGTTAATTCCACCCATGGATACAAAGCTGGGAGGTAGCATTTATTCCTTGAAGGAACCTAAGAGATGCAATCCCACTTGCTTCTCTGCACTCTTCCAAGATATGTTGGTTTAAAGATCTTGGAAAAATTTTTAGAGCTGCAGTTGATAATGATCTGTGTATCTGTGCACCTAGTCCCGGGTCATGGCTCTAAGCACAGGGACAAGAGGAATAACACGCTGGTGAAGGAAATCAAGATTCAGTGTTAAGACAGAGAACCCAGGAGCAACTCAGTGTTTACACAAATACACACATTCTTTTGTTTGTTCAGATGAGATTAAAGTGATTGATTTCATGGATAAGGAACACTGGCTGGGAGGGTCACTCTTGTGTTAAAATTCCAAGGTTCTGAACAATAGGATTAGCATCTTGTCCAAAAGTATGCTCTGTCTGCATCTTGGTTGACACTCCACCACCAGAGAGGTCTTACGCGCTCAATATTCTGCAACTCAGAGCTAAGGAGCATTCCCCCGATTCTGGCTTTGCCCTGGCCCTCTGCAGAACTGGATTTGGGGAGGTAAAGTCGATTTGCCACTATTTCACTCATCTAGAGTTTTAAGTGTGATAGGGGAAGAATACTTTGACAAGAGGGTTCATTTTGATCTTTGGGATTTGTGTTACCTTCTGATTGACTCCAGGTTTAGGCATTCAATTTACTCTGTTCTAAAACTTTTTATCCAGCTGTCAAAGGCATTAGATCTAATCACCGCCACTTTCTTTACAGAATAGTAGCCTCTGCAAGGGGAGATATTTTTCTCCTTTTCAATGGTGGGAAAAGAGCCAATTAAGCTCCATCCTGCAGAGGTACCGTGGCCTCACACACACACAACATGAACCTAGCCACTCCATTAAACTTTGCATCCGTATCCCGAGAAAAATGAAACAGAAAAAGATGATGTCAGCCACCCCAGGTCTCCAAGGACCACCTTCCTTTTCTAAATCAAGGATCGGGGTGCCCCTTCCCTTCCCTCCTGAAGATTTCTTCTCCCTTCCTGCAGTGCACAAGGAGAGGGGGAAGAAGAGGGAAGGAGAAGGGGGTCGCCAGGACCGCAATTTTTGCCAGTAATGGAGGAATAATGGCTCATTCCAGGAAGACGGAGAAAATGGGCTAAATTAGAAAACATTTCACAATGTCCGGCCTCAGTATCAAGTTGAGCCAAACTCAGTCCAGCACAGCAATTTCCCACCTCCCAACTGTGTCTGCCTGGGCTCAAAGCTCCAATTATGTCAGCCTGAATGCTTCTCCGAAAACTACTACTTCTCTTGTCCGCCTTCCCCTGCCCCATCCTGAGCTCCGGGCTCCAAAAGGGGATAGTGACTGGATGCCGGCTGCAGCTTCTCCTTCAGCTTCCTCGAGCTGCCTCCCCTTCTCCCGCTTCCTTTATTAAAAATGCCAATACTACCATTTTCTGCCTGGTTTTCCGAAAAACGCAGCGAAAAGGAGCTGAGGCAGGGAGGGAACGGGAGCGGAGATGATCTGAACCAAGGAGGGGCTTTTCATCTGGCTGTCCTCCACTGATGCTCACAGTCCGGAAAGCGGTGACGGCGCAGCAGGGGGAAGGAGACGAGGCTGCAATTTTTTTTTCCCTTTTGAAATTAAAACTCCCTTAAAAGAGAAAATGCTGTCCTTGTAACTTTGGCAGGGACTTGCAGCTTTTGTTCCCTTTGTCTGAGTGGGAAATTTCGTCTTCTATTTTGGAAGAAGAGAGAAAGAGAGAAATGGCCCGGAAAACCTGGAAGACGCCAGGTACCAGGGGAAGAAAGACTGGGAGGACGATGAGCAGGGGGAGGATACCTGGAGGGGAAAGAAGCAAACCAAAAGCGGCTCTGAGGAGGAGGGGGCAGGAAGAAGTAAAAGGAAAAAAGACCTATGGGAAGAATTAGTGACTGGAATGGTTATAAAGGAGCAGGAAGGGAAAGTACAGAAAGGATGAAGAACACAGGAAAAGCTGTTAGAGAACCATAAAAATTTCCAACAGGAAGGACTACCCAGGTAACCCCCAGGGGTCAGGTTTATCATCCGCTCAGGCTTTTTCCAAAATGCTTACATAAATCAGGCAGCAGAGCCTTCCGCTCCCCACTCTGCGCACCAGCTAGTCAACACCAACATCGTACCTTCAGCCGAAGTTTCTCTGTCTGCTTCTCACTCGTTTCCTACTTACGCCCCCTGAATAACTTCTCTGCCCTTTCCTGTGACATTTACACCACGGAGATATTACTAGACGATGTCACATCCCCTTTACACGTGCTTAACCCAAGTTAGACACGGCATGATCATTCTTTTCCTCTCTCCCTGGAAACCAAACCTTTTGCCGCCATAATGAATCTCGGTGTTGTTCCCCCAAACCCCTCCCGTCTCTGCGCTTCAGGTACTAAAGCACCTTCAACAGTCTGATCATGAAAACTGGAGAGCAATTTGGGTGGTTGTCCAAAGCAAGGAAGGGAGGGACGTGTACAGTACAGAGGAAATAAATACAGAAGTAAGAGTCATGAGACCAGATCCCCAGGCTAAACTCTACCACTAATCAGTGATGCTACTGGGCCAGACTGTGAGCTGGGCTGCGTGACAGTCGAAGCTCGTCTGAGCTCCGACAGACTAAGATCTAATCTTCATTGACCCTGCCGTCCAGCAACTTTGTGGAGGCACGTGGGCTTCAGAATCTTCAGAGTCTGGTGATGTTGGGTTCAAATCTTGCTCAAACCTTGAAGTCATTTACTTGATTCTTCTGACCCTTTGTATCCTCGGATGTAAACTTGAGAAAATATTGCCAACCCTACCGGGGACGTTGTATGAAGTAAACAGAAGTTCCCAAACTTGCCCAACTCACAGCACCCAAAGTGGCAACCCTAGGCCCAAAGGAGTCTCCACTAGTTTTATTTATTAAATCGTCAGGTCCAAAAATCTTACTAAATATTCACATCCTAACAGTTTAGTAGTCATTTGAAAAAAATTAAACTTGAAAGTGCTTTGAGTGGTATCTGTCCGATATCCCTGTGTTTCCCCTAACAATTTGAAATGCATCTCACAGAGCCCCTGTAAGGCCGCTGTGGGCCCACACCCTTCACTGTGTACCGGGGAATCAGGAAAGTTGTGTGCAAGTAAAATTACCGTAAGTGCTGAGTAGGGACCCGACAAATGGCAGCTATTTCTGCTACCAGCTAGAACATTCCTTTAGCATCTAAACTGGGACTGGAAAAGTGAGCTGAAGTTGATCCCCTTCAGATTCATTGCTTCCCCATGTGTTACATCCAGGCCCAGAGGAGCTGGAAGAGAACTGAAGTGAGCTCCTGGGTTGAACTCCACCTTTAAGAGAAAAACATATGTCTTGATGAACATTGTGAAGGAGGGTTACAAAGATGACCTTGGAGAGTGAGAATTCTACTTCTGAACTCATTAAGGACCCCGAGTTGGGCCCTGTGGCTCCTGAAATATCAAGGCTAGACAAGGATCAGAAAGGAGCCTTCTCGACTGTCTAGAATAAAATAGCAGAAGAAACTCTTGTGTCCCTTCTTTTTCCAATAAGACTTGGCATCTTTTCTAAGATGACCTTTGTTGCAGTCTCTACCATCGGGTATGACTTTGGGTGTCAGAGTAGAGAGACCCTCAGCAGGGCAAGAAAAATTCCTGTTGTTCTCCCCTCTCAGAGAGTGATGACAGTGGAGCTATCAACCACCTGCCACTATTTGCTCATTGATTCTGTCATTGATTTAATGTCTGTTGGGCACCTACTGTATGACTAAGAGGGCTTGGCACCGTAAACACTGAAAAGACAAGCACAGAGTTTCTTAAGGAGTTCCCCACTGCTTGTACAATCCAGTGGGAAACCAGACCAAGGGTTTACTGACCTCTTATGTGTAGGTGCTGTGGAATCTTAAGGAAGACTTTGTTCAACCTACTGCAGCAGAGGTGAGGAGCAGAACAAAGCAAGAGTGTTTGGGGAAGGTTTTCTTGGAATAGGAGTTAGAGGTTAATGGAGCGGGGACAATGCTTATTCTTAACCCTCCCACCTCTTCCCCCAATAAATAGAAAAACAAAACCATAAAGAAACCAGTGACTGCCCCAGGAACACTTCCTTCTTAGAAAACCACCTACTGTAAAGTCTGGCTGCATGCATCTCACCAGTGCACACCCAGACCTAACCTAGGTCAGGGGACTCTGTTGGCTTCACTTCCTTCCACGGTGACAGCCATCATCCCACCTAAGCACCAGCCCTCGGGTTATCAGTGGGACCATCTCAGGACCACTCTGTCTTCCTCAATGCACCTACCTAAGTCACTCTTCAAGATGCTTCCTTCTCATTCTTTTACTTATCTCAACTCATTCATTCATTCATTCATTCATTCCTTCAGCAGACTACATTTAGTCAGCCTCCAGCTCTCCTATATTCAAATCTCTTGTATCCTTCATTTCCTGCACATTCTGCATTAATCTCTGCTGAACGTAAATGTTCACCATAATTCTGATGGAGACTGTTCATTTCCGCATGCGAGGCTGGCATTGGAAAGATAAATACGTTAACTCAGAAACGAACACCATGACAAGTATTAAATATAAATAAACTGAGATCATGATAGCTATGGTGTGAAAACAATGGTGGAGATAATGCCTGTGAGCTCAGGATCAGAGGAGACTGGGTGGCGTCACACAACCATCTCAGAGGGAGCTATCTGGATGCAGACTGAAATAGTAAGCAGGCAACAGCCAGGAAACTTTGGCGTGGGCTAGGGACTGGGTAGGAAAAGCCATTCCAGGCACAGCACACCCCCGAGCAAATGCACAGACATGTGGTACAGCACGGTGCACACACAGGCTCTACAACAGATTCCATGTCCTGGAACATAAAATTCTGGGCAGACAGTGATCAGAGAGGATGGGGCTGAAGGGGTTGGCATGAACCAGGCCAGAAAGAGCCTGTAGGCCACCTCAGAAAGGTCCAAATTGATTCTGTAGGGCCATAGGTTTCATTGATGAGCTTTGAGCAGAGTGTAAAATGAACAGTTCATTTAGATGGATCTTTTTGGTGAATAAAGAGGAAGAATTTGAGGCCAAGTCAAGGGGAAGGGAGCCTATTGTGGCGGTACAGGGAGAGAGAAAGTGCCAGCCTGAGAGGGTGGGGGTGCAGGTGAGACTGTGTGTGTATCACGGGCCTTTGGATAAATATTACGATGATGAGGAGATGCTGGAGTCCCCTAGGGGCATCCCATAGTCATTAGCAAGCCCCCTCCCCCCCGCGATCTGGACTCAAACGCGCCCCTTAAGAATTCCATGATGGGGCTCCACTGACGGATCTTCCCAAGATACAGCAGGTTGGTGGTCACAGCCCTGAACTTTAGTGCTGAAATCTCAGGCCCAGGCTCATGCAGAAATCTGAGACCTGGATCTAAGCGAATGGCTCTGTTAATTATTATTTCATTCACAACAGGCACTGAACTTCCAAGGGATTAAGAGACTGAAATTCAGAAATAAAGAGGCTGCCCAGGTACATGACCAGCGAGAGGCAAGGCCGGGACACAAACCCGGGTTTGTTTAACCAGCGTCCAGGTGCCCTCTCCCCCTCTCAGTCTCTCTCTCTCTGTCTCTATCTCTCTCTCGCACACACACTTCCACTTCACAGCGGAGTCCTCATGGCCATTGTCAAGTACATTCTAAGTGTCTAGAGCCTCAGAGCCACTTTTGCTACCTTCCCAACCCACATCCCATAAGGCCATAGAATACTGGCTGGATCCTTAACCACGTCCTACATTCCATTTTCCGGGCCTGAGCAAGGTTAATTGTTAAATTGGTTAAAACTGAAAGAATGGGGAGAGGTTTCGTGATAGCATCACCAGCCCTCTCCCTGGGCTTCAGTTCAAAGGAATCGCGGTTCGGGGCCGGAGGAGAAAACAGCGAACTTAATGCGCTTGCAGGCTCTTCCCCGCCTCCCTCTGCAGCCCTCGGTGAGCAAGGGCACCGCGGGGGCTGCTGGGAAGCGGAGTCTTTGACGATGTGCTCTCCCTGCTGGGAAGACTAACGGCTTCAAAGAGGGCATCCCGTCCACGACAGGGGCCTGTGTGGAAAACCCGACTGCAGTGTAATTAGGCAAGGGACTGGGAGTGAGGCTAGGGTGCCCAACAACAGCCTCCCCTGCCCAGCGGAAAGCACAGTTTGGGGAGGGGAGAGACAAAGCTTTTGACGAGCAGTAGTGTGTCTTCAAGGATGACGGCTGGGATGCTGGCAGAGAGAAAGAGAAGAGTTCAAACCAAACCCAGCCCAGAAACTCAGCCTGGCCAGGGGTCAAAGTGGAAAGGTTTTAAGTAATGGAAGCAGGACCTCCCTCCTGAAAACCATCCCCGACAGGTATTTTGATACCTGATGTGAGATTCTCTTTGACTCTTGGAGGAAGGACCATTTATTTGATCCCTTTGCCACCTGGTGTTACCAACAGCCTCCATGAGTTACACACTCTTGCTTTCCGTGGTTCTACCATTTACGTCTCACTACATTAGAGATGGGTACCATTATCACCCCCTGTTCACAGGGGGAGGAACCTGTGGCCCAGAGAGCTCAAGCAATTTGCCCAAGGGAAGCGGGTAGAGTCAGTAAGAGGTAGAGCCAGGATTTAGCCCCAGACTGATTGTATGGTTTTAACCATTAAGTCCTATGGGCTCAGCTCCTCATGTGTTTACGCTTCTAATGGATTGCACCTTACAGGACTATTGTGAGGATAGAATAGAGTGTCCAGCACAAACGAAGTCCTCAGTGGAAGTGATGTGAGTGATCTCAAGGTGCTCCCTCCCGCCCGCCTCCAACATAGGCATCTTTCTATTAGCTCATTTCTCATAAGGCTTGGAATCTCACGAGCAGCAATTATGTAGTTTTTATTGAGCACCTACTACATGAAAGACACTATGTACTTGAGGATGAGACTCAAAATGCAGCCCTTGCTCTAAAAGTCTCACTGACTATAAGGGGTCATGACAAGTCTAGGGATATAAACATGGCACAATGAGACAACTGCCCCAAGAGAGAGTTTCTAGCCTGAGGGAGCCCAAAGGAGGAAGAGGTGGCTTCCAACTGGAGAATAGGGAAGGCTTTATAAAAGAGCTGGACCTGGGAGAATGGAGTGAGTTAATGAGGAGCGGCTGGAGGGAGAGAACTGGAGGGGAAGAGAGGTCCTGAGCACAAGTGGAGGGAAGATAAAATAAAAGGCCAGTGCGGTCTAGAGCAAGCAGCCCAGCTGGGCTGGAAACAAATGCTGGGAGTCTTGAGTGCCAGGAGGGACCTATCCTGAGAGGCTATCTGGTGGCCAAACTTGTCCTCAGACACCACACCGCAAGCCTAGACTCAGAGCCAGACTGCCACGCATCATCCCTTCTCCTGACCCCTACTGTGTGCTGCCCAGCAAGACTGAATCCCTCCCTGCGGGGACTTCCCCATCAGCACGGGTGATGAAGGACTGCTATGAGCACTCTCAAACTATTTACAAACAATACCTTCACTTAGAAAGCACTCAGTAAATGTTTCCTATTATTATTTAAAGTGAGGTAACACACAAAGCACCTGGAAGACATCCCAGCCCATAAAAGGAGCCCAGGACACGTGGATCTCTTTCCCCTGCTGGACGGAGTGCCCCGCCCCCAATCTCTCTCTAAGTGTACTTCACTGATGCCTGAAACAGTTCATTCCTCTGGGCTAAACTCCACCTCTCCACAGGCTCCTTTCAAAGAGCAAATGTTTCTGGGACCTGGGAGGAAAAAACCCCGTAAGTGGCTGAAAGTGGAGAGAAGATGACTGCAGGAGCTCAATCCCCCTAAACTGGAGAACTGAGAACACGGGGTGCAGGGCGATCCTGATCATTGTGCCTGCAGCCAGCCCAGCTGTCTCACATCGCTTCAGAGAGGGGAGGGTGGAGTGGAGGGTAAGGCATAAGCAAAGGGGGCTTTCGCCGTCCACAAATCTACTAGTTCACTGAATACACTACTTTCCTTGTGAGGCTGCGCCCTGAGAGTTAAGCGCATGGACTGCAGACAGATCGCCTAGATGCCGCTTACTTTGGTGTAAGCTTTGGGCAAGCTACCAAACCTCTACATGCCTCAGCCTCCCTATCTGCAAAAAGGGCATAGCTTCTTCAAAGAGTTGTGGTAAGATTAAAATATACAAGCTCATGGAAATGTGCCAGGCAGTGAGTAAACTCTCAGTAAATATTAGCTATTATGGTTTACCTTCACTTACCGGGTAGGAACCCACTGAGGGTCACAGTGCTAGAACTCCTTTTAAGGCAAGACTCTAAATGAGATAAAACTGCTCGGCCTGGAGGAACAGATAGCCTAAGAGCTACGTGGAGAGTGTGAAGGCACAGTTTTAGTAGCTTCTGGTTCTTTAGAGAAAGAGGATGGGGCAGGATATTAAAACAAAACAAAACAAAACCAGGAATGCCAAGATAGACTGGGTTCCCTAACAAGAGGGCGTCCCAAGCCAGGCTCATGAACACTTTTGATGGCATCTCTAGGTCAGCATTTCAAAGGGTGGCGTAGGCGTCATCTACTCTGATTTCAGAAAAGCATTCATTCATGGCCTTAGGAAATGCATCCTGTACCCATTCTGGGCCAGACACCTGACAAAATCTTTTATACAGATTAGAGGGAAATAGAAGGGTTGAAGGAATATGGCTGATGGATTTCTGTGTGATTCAACAAATGTAACCAACAAGTTTCGAGTAAGGGGTCAAGGTCAACCTGTGGGAAGGCCTCTGATGGGGGCAGGGCTCGGAGGTATTCTCGTTAACAATTTCATCAGTTACCTGGAGAAGGTCACCGAAGGGACGTTAATTAAATTCATAGATAATACAAAGTAGGAGGGACAGCTAACACCTGGGATAACAAAGTCAAGGTCCGAAGGATTTCAATGCCTGCAAGCTAAAATTTAATAGTTTTATATAAGACCTGAACTTAGGTTAAGACAGTTGTCTTCCGTCTTGAATATACTTTCCGTTTTTGACAGCAGTCCCTGTGAAAAGGATCTTTAGTCGATACCATAAACTAAATACATGTGAACCCCATGGCTCTTCCCTTGAAGGACCTAACATGAACTTGGCTTGGGATTCATTCATAGAAAACACAGGGGAAGAAACAGGCATGGTACATTCTGTAGGGTGTTTTGATCAGTCCTGGACACCATCTGAAAGGTATAATGACAAACTAGGGAGATGCAGAAAACCGTTAGTAGGGTCTCTACGGGATTCAGGAAAATCGCAGTCTAAAGACTAGTTGAAGGAATTAGGTACATTCAGAAGGGAAAGCTGGTTGTGGGGGGGGGGGGAATCATTGCAACTATTTGAAACATTAACGTGTAGCCAGCTCACATATGGAGATCCCGTTTGTTCACAGGTGCCCACCCCACACCCTGCAACAGAGGAGCACGTTTTTCTAATCCGCACAGAGGCGCCACATAAGCTGGCAGTCCTAGGCGTAGAAGAAAGAAATCAGCGTACTCTTTATTGTTCCAGGACAGAGCTGACCAAACAGATGGAACTTACTGGAAAGCACACTCAGGCTCAGCCTGAAGAATGACTGTCTAAGAACCTGTATCACAGCAATGGAATGAGCTGCCTTTTCCAGGAACGTGGCCTCCGTCACTGACAGCATTCGGGTGGCCATCTGCTAAACAGGCTGTGGGAGGGGTTCCTCCACCAGTGGGCAGCTTAGATGATATGACCTTGAGATGGGCTCCCAGCTCTGAGGGTGGGGAATTGTTCGTGAGTCAGCTGATATTCTTACTCCCACCTCCTGAAATTAGGAAGGTGAGTCACCACTCTCATAAGTCTAGAGATCCAGTTAGGTTCAGGAAACAGGGGTCTGTGTAAGCCTTGCTCCAAGATAAACACATGCCTTTATTTATTTAACCAAAGTTCATTGAGCAACTGCTATGTGCCAAGCGGTGTGTTAGGGTCTGACAATACAAGGCTAGATAAGAGACACCACTTCTGCCTTTGTGGAATTTACATTCTAGAAGTGGATTATTCTAAACCCAACTTGCCAAATGGATGTGAAGATCACATCATTTGGAGGCAGTTCAAAGAACATAAATGAGGCCACGAGCAATGGAAAACATCGCCCTGGGATGCTTAATGCCGTCCCTTATTGAGTGCTTACATATTTATGCCACATTATTACATTCTTATTTTTACGGCAAAGGAAACTGAGGCTCAAAAAAGTTATGAAGCTCAGCCAAAAATACAGCGCTTTTAAGTAGAAGTGAGATTCGGGCCCAAGTCTGTCTGACTCCCATTATGCTCTGCTGCCTCCCGTACAGATAAAAACAGGAGCAGGCGAACCCACATCCTTGGGAGGTAGGTAACCAAAGCCTCCTGGCTGGGATGAGGTCGTCTGACCACGGCTATTAAGGGAAGTCTGGTTAATGACATTTAAGACTATACCTAGAAGGAAAAACTGCTGAACGTATCCCAGCCTACCTTCTTCCTAGTCCAAGTAGCTTGAAGAAAACGGATGGCCCCATCCTTCAAACATGAAGATGTCACTCGACCCACTGGGCGAAAGGCTCTGAAATCTTCACCAGTAGCAAGGACTTGCCCATGTGTTTTATTCTCCCTCATTTGTGCCAGCAGGTGGGCAAATGCAATGCCTGCACAGGGTCCACGGTGAGAGTGCGCCATGTCCTCCTGATACAATGGGCCCTCCTGACTTGGACCCTACAGTCGTGAATTTAGACCAGCCACAGCCCAGAGCTACTCAGCAACAGGTGCCTGGCCCCGACAGGTACCAGCCTGGGCCCCCCAGGAGGTTCTGACTGAGTGCTTTTTTTCACATGCATGGGACAGGAGGAGCCAATGGCATTTGCCGTGTTTAGGCCTCCAGCTAGGTCCCCCTGGTGACTTGTCCCTTTGCCTAGGACTCTACATCATTCTGAAAGAGATGCGTAACTGCAGACTACATGCTTATGGTTTTAATCAAGGCATTTGCTCAAGGATCACCTTCCCCCAGAGCCTCAAGGCTGAATTGTAGCTTCTCTCCTGCTTTCATTTTGAGACTCTCAGAACAGTAGCCGTTGTAAGTGTCAGCTATAATTACTACTATATTAATATCAGTATTATTACTGCCGCACCTGAAGGGTAGAGTGTGGGGAGTGCTGTGACACCAGGCATGCGAAGTCCCACGGCTCCCTGGCAGGGACGTTAACTTCACTCCAGGTGGGGTTCTCTGAGTGTGGAATATGTTCCCACGTGTGACCATCCCACCATGGTGAGCACTCACTCCATTTACAGTCATCCTTCTCATGTGGAAGGAATATAACAAGACAGAAAGAGACTCAGAGATATTAGAGAAAAACTAGTGACTACCGGCGGGAGAGAGGGAAGGGAAGAGCAGCAAGATAGGGGTAGTAGGTTAAGAGGTACAAACAGGGATGTCTGTCAACGTTTTATAAAAACTTTGAATGGAGTGTAAGCTATAAAAATATTGAATCACTATGTTGTACACCTGAAACTAATATAATATGGTAAATCAACTATACTTCAATAAAAACAATAAATGAAAAAAAAACAAAAGTCATCCTTCTCATTTGGTTATAAACAAGGGAGCTGCTGCTGTACGGGGGACTGGAAGAGGTCCACGCCAAGCACCGTGCTCCGGGCAGCCCCTGGGACATCCTCCACCCCCAGGGCCCATGGGGCTACAGTGGCACTGCGGCACTGAATAGCTGTTCAACTTCCACCGTGCGGGCCTCCCTTCACAGTCCTGCACAGCAGACATCTGGGGACCCTCCTCCATCCAAAGATCTTTGCTCCATAGGCCAACCTCGACTGCAAAGTGTGGCTGCCAGGCGATCTCTCCTCAAGCCAACAATGCCACTCAGTATGAAAAACCTTGTGGAAAGGTTAATAAACTGGGTGGGGAGGCGAGTACAGGGGAAGGAAGAGATCGTTCCAGCGGCTGAGCTGCACTGTGTGACGAAAGGAGCCTTGATGTTGGCCTTAGGCAGTTCTGTTCACCAGTCTGCGGCCTGGCCACCATGCTACTGAGCCTCACATAATAATAGGCACCTTGCTCATTGTATATGAATATACACACACATATACATATCTATATGTGTGTAGAGGCATGAATGAATATATGTTTTATATATATATATATATTTTTTTTTTACAAAGCAAGAGCTATAATAATACGATGTGATTTCTGTTCAAAAAATATTACCCCTAAACAAACAAAAGACTTCAGAATGAGTTCCCTCCATGGGATGGCCCTTCAGATGACTTGGATTGCCTTCTTTTTACTGTTCTGTGGGGTTTATTTTTTTATTTAGATTTTCCACCCATTACATGCATCCCCTTTATAAAAATAGAAACAAAAGATAAAGACCAAAATGTGCAGTGATGAAATGTTTGCTCTCCAACACAAAGTTAAAACTTAGGGGAAAATAATTGTAGTTATGAATGTTTGAACAAGAATTTCAAATGCTTATCTAAGAAGAATAAACCTTAAGATGAGTTTTACTGAAATTGTTTTCACAGAAATTGTGGGTGGGATAAACACTACGAATTGCTCACCTCTTAACCAGTTTGGAGGAGTTTTATCAAGATTAGTGATGATATTAAAAAAAAACAAAACACTGAGCCCAGAATTATATGCTTAATATATGGCAGCAGTTAATCAGCATTATCTGAGGGGCTGCTCAAAATCTCCAGTGACACTGAAGTTGTACTGTGTTAAATATTGTGCTGAATTTGAGGGTCACTTCTTGGTGTCCATCCAGTCCTTTGCTTTACACAGACTTACAGAGATGTTTATATTAGAAGAATTTGACCTGAATGCTAGACCCTGAGCCACTTTCTTCTTTCCTCCAAAATCAGGTTTTCAACTGAGAGTTTTCAGTTAGACATTAAGAATAACTTCCCCAAATAAAACAGTTTGAGAAAGATAATGTATCACAAAGACACTTTTAAAGCTTCTTTCTTAACTGCCCCCCCCATTTTATGGTTACAAAAGTAATACATGCTCATTGTTAAATTATGAAAGAGAACAAAAATATATTCAAAATTGAAGGGGGGGCAATAGGAAGGAAAAATTTTTGATGCATAGAAAAATAAATTGGGAAGAAATATGCCAAAATGGTAATGGTAGTTTTCTCTGAGCATGGAATAATGAGTGGACTTTTCTCCTATTTATGTTAAAGAAAACAAGATAGTCAGGATCTCCAAAGCCAAGGAAAATGACAGCGTTCTCAAACCTAGCATTCTTAGATCGAAACCCAGAGAAGCTGCAGGTCTAAGGAGCAGTCCTAGTGGAAAACATCCATGCATTCAGTAGAATTTATAAATTCAGGACACTATCTGGAAAGCGTAAGCCAGACATAAAACATTCATTTCTATAAAATTGAAACAATTTATCTTCCATTCTTGAGCAGATGGGAGGGTAAATTGAGGTTGATTTTTTTTTTTCACCCTGGTGGTCATGTTGGAGGAAATATGAGTGTTCCCACCCCCGGCACTGTTTAAAATAAGTCTCTCAGTGCCATGACTGGACCAGTCAGAGAGAACGCTGTGAAAGTTTCATCCTCCTTTGTGGGGGGGTAGGCAGTACTATAGGGGGACTGCAGACACTTGTCACGTGGGGAGGGGTGGGATGAAGCTGAGTCCCGTCAGTCCCTGGGGGAGGAGGACACAGAGAAGCAGGTGGGGACCACAGAATGTCCACCTCTCACCTGCAGCTGATAACAGACTTCCGGAGTGTCACATGCCTGTCACATTGTGTTCTCTTTGAAATCAGTATTTAACTAAATGATTTATCTCCAATACCCACCTGCCACTATAACGCTTGGCCACCAGCTATGTGACCTTGAGCAAGTTCCTTCACCTCTCTGATCCTCTGTTTCCCAAACAGTAAGATGCAAGAATCCTTTAGGATGCACTCAGACGCTAGTCTACAAACCTGTTCTTGTTTTCATTAGAGGGGATGCCTTCCTTGGGGGATGTGGAGCTCCTACACCTTGCTTAGGAAGGGTCCTTAAGTCTGGCTGTGTTTCAGAATCATTTGGCGGCAGGGGAGCTTTTCTTATGTACAGAGTCTGGGCTTTCTCCTAGACCCATGAAATGAAAATCGCTTGGGGTAGAGATCAGAAATCAGTATTTTAAATAAGCTCCCCAGATGATTAAGTCTCTGCTCCATGAACTGGCATCAGGGAGTCAATTATTAGGGCGTATTTCGCCCTCGTATCACCCTGAGTAACCAAGAAGGTTACAATTGCCTCTAAAAGGAGAGCAAAGGGCATCGCCTAAAATGACCATGGCCAGGGTCAGCAATGGCTCCTCAAGTGCCTTTGTGCAAATGAGGAAAAGGCACGTATCTAGATAAACATCCCCTGTGTCTCAGAGTTTGCTTGCTTTGGCCGCAGGGGCAAGGAGGGTCTCAGCCCTCAGCCACTCTTCTAGCAAGATGTCCACCTGCAACGTGCAAAGTGTATGGCTGTACTCAGCTGCCTGACCACATGCTTTGTGAAAATGGGTCAAGTTCCAACATGTTTTAACTTGAGAAGATCCCTGAGAATGAGGTTCAGAATTCCCGAAGCCAAATAGGGGACTGGATCCCGTTCGGTCTGTCCAAGGAGGTGCTGGCAGGTGGAGATTCCCTTTCAACTACTCAGTTCCTGCCTGCTCGCCCAGCAGAGGTCAGTTCTATGGGGCAATATTTCTGTTGGAAACAGGTCACAGCGGGGCTGAGACAGAGAGTGAGAGCGAGAGAGAGAGAGAGATCGAGAGAGAGAGAAGGAACTAGGAACTTTAGGTTTAATTCTAAGAGCTAAGATGATCTGTTTGACATTGAAACGAGTGGTAGAGAGGACCGCCACATTTCTACTGACTCCTGGAGGAGACGCAAGTCAAGAAAAAAAGAGGAACGAAAAGAAGAATGAGAAATAAAGGGCCAATTAAATACACAGGAAACCCTTGCTAGGAATAAGTCGAGTAAGTTAGGAGTAATTAGAAAGTCTCTCTCTCTCACACACACACAGAAACACAGAAACAGAAAAAAGGAGAAAGAAAAAGAGCTAATGGGAAGATAATCGCATTTGTGCATGGCGTGGCGGTGACAGGAGCTGGGCACAGACAAGGAGGTCGGGGCTGGAGGGAGGAGGGAGGGCACCTAGAGATAAAAGAGCACCAGCCGGCTGGCCTGCAAATCTTGTCTGAGGGGCTGGAGGGAGGTGAACAGGGCATCAGTGACACAGAAACAGGCATGGGGGTGGGGAAGCAAAGCCAGATGAGCTCACAACGGGCAAAGGACAGTCAGGAAATGTCATATGTCACGCAAGACTGTCTGACTCCATCTGAGTCACTTCTGACGAGACTTTGGGCAGGTCAAGGAGGCCAAGCACTGCCCGGGACCTGGGCTGGCAATCAGAGCTACCCCCCAGCACCCTAGTCACTGCCCTACAACAGGTCAGCATTTGCACTTTGATGGTCAGACAGCTGAGAGGACGATCTCGCTCAGGTTTAGGTGGTCAGAAGGTGAGACTGGGTTTTAAATGGATCATTTTGAATAATCAGTGGAGGCTGGTCTCTGCTCCATACCTAGAACCCAGAGGCAAAGGCATCCTCTCCAGCAGGCTGTGAGTGGCCTCTAGGGAAATGTTAGAGATGGCATCATTCAGACTGACTCAAATAAAATTACTTTCTGTCAAGGACGCTTTTGAGCAAGACAGAGGGGCTGAGGCCAACCATGACAACACCATCCTCAATCTTGGCTTGAAAAGGAAACTGGATTCTATGGTGTGGGGCATTTGTTCCTGATACAGAGTTAGAATCCCTTAGCAGTCACTCCTGGGAGGGTGAACAGAAGGGAGGAGCTGTAGACATGGAACAGTAAGCACCTGGAACAATGGAAAAGACATATTAAGGTGGTGTGGGCTGTATGAGAGTGTGTGTGCATGTGTACACGCACCCACGTGCACACACGTGTACTAATCTGGAGGCAGGTCACGGTAAGCATGTGGCCTCCTGAGCAGGCAGTGAAAGGAGGCCTCTGATGAGCCGGGCCACTCCTGACAACAGCGTCTAAAACCTTGGAGAAACACCTGTTCCTTTTCCACAGCCAGTCTCTTCCCATCTCATAAATTATTACTTTATCACCATCCTTCAGCGCTGAAATCTAGTAATCTATTCTCAGGTGGGGCATCTCCTTGGTGTTGCTCCCTGTATCTGAGATGCCAGAATAAGAAATCAGACTATTATTTACCAAGAATCTTCAAACACATGAATTTAATCTAACTGCGATCTTCTGAAAAATGTATCTAGAGGCCACTGTATACACTCTTAACCTAACAAAAACATTATTATAGCCTCTCTTAATAATCTCCAAAGTAGTTTAATAAATGTTTTTCCTCCTCGAACATTTTCACGTAAATCAATCTCTCTTGCCTCCTCCACTCTTACTTACTGGTTTCATTTCTTGTTGGTGAAAAAGTTTAATTTGTCCTTGTTGCCCTAGCAGACAGAAATCAAACAGACACCCTAACAGTCCTGGCTGTGTCCACGCAGCTGTAGGCGTGGAAGGCGGCGCAGTTGTGCAGGGATCAGACAGAAGGTGTGGCGAAGCCCTGCGCTGGGGTAGGACCCCTCTATCCTGGCTCCTCTGTTGGGCACCTGGGTCACCAGGTGGGCTAGGGCACGAACTGACTGATTTTGTCGCCAACCCCAAAGACCAAGGATGTAAGCTCAAGCATCTCATGTTCTTCACTAGAAATCTGTCATCCAGGACTTTGTTTAAATCCTTCTGAAGCTATTTTTACTTTTAGTGAATAGGAGCCCTGTGTGTAATGACTTCAGTGATCTTATAACCTGCCACTTGGATCCTCTCACCTGGGTGCACTTCAGTGATGGGCTTTTCCACCCAGACTCACACGCGGATGTCTCACTTCCTGGGCATTTTTGGCAAAACCAGAGTCACCAGAAGATGGCTGAATCCCCTCAACTCACATAACTTGTACATTATGGTCCCCAATTTTCTGTCATTCTTTGCTGTTTGGTCTTGAAAACTTTTTATCTACAGGATAATTTTCAGACTATGCTTTACTTGCAGAATCTAGATAAATAAAACTTTAGATAGCCTCAAGAGATTCTGTATGTGTTCCCTTTGGTTTCGATTTTCTTTTTAGGATAATTTTAATTTATTTTGAAGGGCCCAGAAAAATAATGTGTAGTGAGGGGACATCCCACCAAATAAGCAGACGCTCCTGCTGATAATTCTAAGGCTGTACACGTGGAGCTTTAAGGTCCAGAGCCTTAAGAAGCAAGAGCTCTTCCAGCTTTAGTCTTTACCCAATTTATCAGCCTCTTCTAGTGTCTCTGTAAATTACACAGTTAAGTTATATTGAGTTATTTGTTGGCCATTCTTGGAAAAACCATGCTCCCTACGTCTCCATGCCCTGGCATGTGCTATTCTTTCTGCTTAGAATTACCTCTGTTACCTGTTAAACAGAACAGTTCAAAATCTAACTTCTCCCCAAAGTCCTATTCTAGACTCTTGGATGTCACGTAAGTCACCCCTTAATCCCATTGAACTTTGCTCACAATTTGTTTTCACAGGTTTTAAATTCATTGTAATTTTTCCTTTCTGTTATGTGCCCATCTACCTGTCTAGACTATTAGTTCTTCCAGAGTAAACATCTAATTAGCAGCCTCGCTTATCCTGGGTCACAATGGGTGATGGAGTGAATATTTGTTGAAAACGTGAATGAGTGAGAGAAGAAATGATGGAGTGTCGTGGTGAGAGGATTTCTATAAACAGACTTGCTCACTCACACACACGTATATATACACACATACGCACCAGTCCAGGTAAAATGAAGCAACAAGGCTGGATAAAGCTGCAGGTGCAACTCCTCTGTCTCACAGACCCATCCATTTGTGGTTTTTTTGGATTAATGTCCTTGATCAATTTTCTTCCTTGTCTGAAAGTCATGAGTAGCTTATTGCTACTTTTCTCCTGGTACATTAACCTAGATTTTTCACAAGGGAATTCATTTTAACTATCGTGGGCCTAGGATTTAGCTGTTCTATTTTAAAAGAATGTTCAGCTGCTGTATAATGTATGCAGTCTAAGAATACTAAGTGAAAAACAAACACCCATGCATGCTGCTTACCTCCACCTTCTGGACCATTAAATAAAATATTCAGGAAAATCAGGCCGACCATTGATTTTTTCCCCCCATAATACCCCAAGCCATGTATCATTAGTCAGCAATCTGTCAGGTACTTTTTGAGCCAAGTGACAGTCTTCATGTTCAAATCAATTTCGATTAATTTTGTAAGAATCATTTAAAGAAACGCAGCATCAGATCCTTGATTTAAATCAAGATATATGGCATCTTCTACTTTTCATTTATCTTGTCATTTCATGAGGGAAATGCAATCCTTTGTCTGGCACTTTTTTATACACATATAAACTCCCGGTGCTTATCATTCCCGGTTCCATTATTCTCAAGATAGGCACTTTTTTCCCCTCCTACCAGTTGCTCCTTTATTTTATTAGTGTCCAAAATGAGACCTCATAGACAGTGATGATCAGGGAATAATGGAAATTGGAGATGGAAATGACAGATTAGGTCTCCTTGTCTGTTTCCTGGGGCTAATGTTCCTGTCAGTCTGTAACTCAGCGCTTGATCCTGTCTTATTTGAAATGACACCCACGTGGGGCCTCCACCACTTCCCTGGAGGCTCCTGTCTACATCCTAGGACTGTCTCTACACACAGCCAGAGGGAATAACAAAGCCTTGTGTAATTACCCAGTGAAGTCAGGCCCATCCTCACATGATCTGTCTACAAGGCAAGGGATGTGGAGGCCTGAGCGATTAGCCACCAAATCCAGTCTCTGCAGAGAGCCAGTCTGGACCATTCGGGGCACAAACCTGAACGATATTTTGTCATTGTTCACTTCAGCAGCAGGTACGCAGGTGAAAAGACAGAGAGCTAGTTATCTGTCACCTTTTGCAATATTTTACCCAATAAGAATCATAGTCAACTGAGATTCTCGGCCATCACATAAGCTAAAATCCTGGCTTCCCAGAAACTATGCAAATATTTCAGGGGTCAGAGGACAAGGGAACAAAACTGACTTTACACAGCCGTGGCGAACGGCACTCTTTATTCAAACTCCTCTTGGCATCTATGAGCCAAGTTCTCTGCCCTCCCCACCGATCTTTCAGCCACAGGCCACCTCATATGTATTTACCCTCCTCCAAACATCTTCCTCTACATCTTGTGGACTGCCTCCCTGATAGGATCTAAAATTCAGCGGAGATGGAGCCATCCTTCATTTTTCACTAACGGAAAAATTTCATGGCATTTTGACTTCCTCTAAGCTTTCTGACCTGTGACTCAGATTTCCTTTCCCTAACTTCATTCTCTCATGTCCTTATCCCTCAACTTCAACCCGTTCCAGCACATGTGCCCTCTTTGAACGTCTAAGGGCATCCATCATGCCTTGACTTAGTCATCAGCTGGCCAAGTTCTCAGAGTGGAGTTCTTCTATCCCTTGGTCGTAAATCACTCCCTTGGGATCTTCAATCATTTTTATTGCTCTACTCCAAACTCTCACCCATTTGTCTCCATATTTATTGCTTTAAGAGTCCAGAACTACATTCAATATTCTAGGCTTGGGCTCATCAGAATCATACAGAGGAGGCTGAGCACCGACCTCGGGGCGAAGAATCCTCCATGGCAATGTGTGAAATGACAGTGGTTCCTTTTTTCCACCTTGTCAGGCTGCAAACACATTTCTACTCTGCAGTCCGAGCAATCACTCTGAGATGGCTTTTGCCTTTATTTCTTTCTAAAGCTCCCTTCCCCATTGATGGCTATTATTAGTTAGCGTTTATTGATTTATTGATCCCTTTCTCCCCACACCCTCCTCCATAATGCAGCCAATGCAGAGAGGAAGCTCTCAGCACCCAAAACAAAGTAGAAAGTTGCTTTTAAAAAGCAATAGAAGATGGATGGTGGTGATGGTGGCACAACAATGTGAATGCGCTTAATGCCACTGACTTGCGCACTTAACAATGGTGGAAATGATCATTTTTACGTTATGTATATTTTATTACAATAAAAAGTTGAAGAAAAGAAAAGAAAAAGAAAGCAATAGACTAGGTAACTATTTTATCCCAGTCGTGTGTGCTTAGGGGAAAGCAAAGGTCTCACAGAGAAACGGTAATTGGGGATCGGGCAAAAATCCTTTGACTCAGTCCCAAGCACTCCCCGAGTCTTTGTGCTTCACACTCGCTGACAGCCCTGGTGAAAACAAGTTTCTACTCATGTCAGTCTCGCAAAGCTCGTCAGGCTCCGGGGGAGCTACCCTGGAGACTGTGTGGCTTCGCGTGCCTCCAACAAAACCATCAGCTAAGTTCTGGCTGTGGACTTCTCGTGGCTGACAGTGGCGTGAAAAGGAAGAGAGGGACAGCTTGATTTCCAGATCCCAGCTGGAGGCAGCCGGGCTGCGAGTCAGAGGCACCATCTCCAAACTCGTAAGTGGAGAGAGAGATGAGATGGACGTCACTGGCATGGTATAAATACGGAAACGCACGGGGACATTTTTACCCGTTTGCCGTTCAGAATATAACCACCCTTTTGCTCTGTTCCTCTACACGCAGTGGCTCCACGTCATGTCTGCGTGAGGGAGCGCTGACATCTGGGAACCGGCCGACCCGCCGCCCCCTCACTTACCCCTGGTTTGTGCCCCATTCGTTCCGAATGCAAAGATGCTTGTGGACTGGATCCTTCATGTAACCTTCATAGCAGAGGCATTCCCCTTAGAAGCAGGGTGAGGAAGGAGAAAAAGAAACATGAGGAAATGGATTAACATGTCTGTGTTGGAGAAAATTGATGAAATGATCACATCAAATGCTAACAGTGGCACGGATGAGACGGTAAATCCCATATGGCCCAACACACTCCCGCCCCCACTGCCCACGGCCAGGAACACACCACCAGTCTCTGCATTTCCCACTGCCTGATAACGTTCACTCGTGGAGGAATCTACTGTTTACAAAGCACCTGTTACAAGGACTCTGCAGACACAAAGTCCAAGAACTCTTTGAGCAAAGGGACTGTTTTGCCTTTACTTTCTCAGTGGCCAGTACACTGGGAGGCACATAATAGAAGATCAGTATATGTTTAAAGACTACATCAGTGAGTTATTTCATCAAATACATCCAAGAAACTTGAAAAGTAGGTATTATTAACCACGCTATGCTGGTGAGGGCAACTGAGGCTCAGAAAAATTAAGGGATCTGGAGACAGGTTTTAAACGGCAGAGTTAATATTTGAACCTATGTCTGTCTGACTCCTGAACTTTCCTCCCAACCAGGCCATGCTCCTAGCCCAGGAACAACTATTGTATTTAGAGGAGGCCACTTAGACCCATGGTGGCATTATAGGAACTCTGGGTTTTTATTTTTAAGTGAAAACGGCTAATTACGTTGGTGCTGACAAACAGAAGGATGACCTATGCTAGTTTAGAATTTCACTCTGCTTCATTTCATGAGTTACTCCAACAGTTTACCAAGAGGTCCATGGCCCCCTGGAGTCGTACGCAGAACTGTGCGTGTGTGTATGTGTATCTTTCCTCGGCAGGCTTTCTTCACATTCACTGGATTTACAAGCAGATCCAAGATCCCCCGAAGATCAAGAGTCTCTGCTCTACTTCGTCTGACCTTGGGAAAAATTGTAGCTGCTTCCTTATATTAATAATTCCTTAGGCAACGCTGTGTACCCCTGAAGTACTGAGACCAGCTCCCCTACAGTACCAGTCTTGATGCTTTCACTGGGCTGGTTATTTAATTTGCAGGTAGTGGAAGCACAGGGTGTGACTTCCTAAAATTCAGAAATTACGAAGGTGCCAGACCTTAGGGAGACAAAGGATAATACGATTTCTTTATCTCCCTGGGAAGAGACATTCAAAAAGGAGATAGAAGGAATAATAGCTTTGAGTGCCATCTTCTCTTTCCAAAGATAAAGAAAAACAATAAAAAATGAAGTGCAGGGGCCTCACAGTTGGAAGGGAAGGGACTGGGTGGGTTCTAAGCAAGAAGTTTTTGTTAGGATCTGAGCGCAGCCATTCTTGTCGAGGCTGACCTACAGGCTTCTGCCCTGTAGGGTCTCCTACCAGATAACGCGCGTTTCCCTCTCCCACCCCTGCTCAGCTCAAGGTGCTGAGGAGTGGCGTGAAAATAAGGAAATTCTTAGTTTGTGGGGGAGGCACAGGGAGTGCTGGATCAGCTGTCCCCTGTGTGACAGAGTCAGGCTTCTACATGGCCTAGGTTCACCATAGGCTCCATTTCCTGGCTTCAGTGGTGTTGTGCTGTACCTAGGAATGGTCAGGGAGCTGTGAGTCGAACATAGGAAAACACAGCCTAAAATTCGGTAGGGGATGATAAGACTATCATGTGAAGGCTGTTTCTCTGATAGAAGGAAAGATGAAGGGGCCAGGTACCAGAGAAGGGCAAAAGAAGACAGGTACCATGAGCCGGGCATCATACCTCACCAATCCCAAAGAAAGCGTGGGCTCTGGTCTATAAGCCACACAGGGCAGCAACGAGTTAGTTTTCCCTTGTTTGAGTAGATCTTTTATAAACACTCTGTAATGGAAAATAAATCAATGAGTTAAAGAGTGTGCCCTAAATATATAGATACCACTGCCACTGCGTCTCCTCAAGACACCAGTATCGAGCCAATTATGAGCTTTCCTCAAGGAGAACATCTTTCAATCTCTTTGTGGACTTCAGACCTGGGGATAGTATTACAAAACAGGAAGTAACCTCGGGAGGGTGTCAAACCCATCACCCTGACTCTTAGAATGTTCTTGGCTGGATGCCTTGCCTAGAATTAAAGATTGATAAAGAAGGAAGTCCTCCTTCCATATTTGATATCTTGTTACGGCAAAACATGAAGAAATAAATGTGGTAACGACTTACGAGTTCAAGCAGAGCTTGGCTTTCCTAATGATGGCAACACCTACCATTTGTAGAGCATATTTAACCTTCTCAGATTGCTTATATGGTCATTATCTCCTTATGAGGTTTCCATCATTCATTACTATGTGGGGACACACTGCTGACAACAAATAAAGCTATTCTGCAGCTCATGTTATATACAGCCCAAAGTCAGAGCAACAGGGAAATTTTCAAACATATCAGGTTAGAGTGTGAGGATTTCCAGAACTGGCCTCTCAAATCATCCTCATTTCCGGGACTCATCAAACTTCCCTCTTCTGTATTCCTCCTCAAAGCCAGTTTGACCATCTATGTTGAACGGAGCTCAGACTTGATAAGGAAAGTTGCTATGGCAACCAACTGCTAAATCTTGACTTTAAGAGGGGTTTCGTGCAAGCACCAGCTCTGACTGTTAGCTGTGAATTTTAAAGACCCCACAAGGGTGTTGGATGCCCTCCTAAGCTACAAGCGCTACAGCGCCTGCATCTGCTGTGACAGATGGCAGGGAACACATGACGTGCCGGCTCTGCGGCGGTGTTCACAGGAGTCCAATGGAGAGACATGTCACGGCCACGGAGAAGTGCCCAACAGGGACAGCGTGTGCCCTGCAGGGGGCACTCTCAGGCCACCACACTGCCAGGGACTGGAAGCCCATCCAAGAGAAGACCTGTGCTCGATCTGTGCTTGGTACCCTGAAGGCAGACACCTCGAGGTACCTTCCATGGTGGACAGTGCCTTCAGTCATTTCCCATTTCACAGATGGACGGAGGCACAAATCTCCTGGAAGGATCAAAGAAAGACCTTGCAGCTAGGGCTCCTCAGACATGGCTGGGCTCACTATGAGTTCTCCATGAAGTCAACACAGATCAAGGCCAAAAATCCTGATCACCTCCATCCTTCTGGTTGCCATGGGCTTTTATTGAAAGGAATTGGGAATCTAAAAGGGGACATCTTTCTAAGACATCTGGGCTGGAATACTGTCTAATTGCCTGGTCTCCTCTCCTGTCCAGACGTCAGGCAAGAGGCAGGCTCAGAGTCAAACAGCCCCGGTCATGTGGCCACGACTCTGGGAGGACAGAAGGAAAGGAAATGGGGCAAAAATACATCCTGAAGGAAAGTGCTTTAATTGAGCCACAAAAGGGAATTTGGGATGCGTGGGCGATCCAGGTAGCAGGAACAAAATGGGAGCTGTGCTACCGTGCCAGATTGGGTTCTAAAAACCAGGGAAGACTAGAGAGAGACAAAGGCGTAGTGCAGAGCAAGGGAAGGGGGAGAGGACAGGAGTGATTCTGGTAAACTGGTCCAATGCCCCTCCCAGATTTTACACACCTCTACACGTTTGGGGCTAGCCTATGGAAAGATCTAGGGCAGGAGGAATTTCAGTGAACATCTTGGATGGTGATTAAAACCTGGCTTAGCTTGGAAGCCCACGCTCCTTGCAGACCCATGAAAGCCACATGTCTTGAAAAGGGCAGTGAGGGTCTGGGCCCAAATTGATGGGGGCTGTGAAGTCAAGCAGGTGTGTGGAGCCTCCACAGATGCCCTTATGGCAGAACAAAGGCCAGGAATGGAGCAGAGAGAGAAGTTGCTGAAGCCCGTTATTCTGTGTTTCCGTCAGAAAACAAATAAACAAACATATGCTTGCAACAAAAACCCTTAGAAAGTACAGGAAAAGTCCACCTCTGCCTGGATCCAGCCGGCCATCAAGCCAGACAATTTTAGTGGTTTGCTGTTAGCCTGACTTGACCAAAGTTGTATCTACGGTTAATGAACTCAGGAAGATCTGGGAGAGGATGTCAGGATGTAGTTGGCAAAGGGCTTCCAGGCGTCAGGCTACAAGTTTTAGGTACATTACGTTCCTCCCAGCTAGCATCTTGCAAGAATGCAAAAGGGAGGCTGGAATGGAAAAGAATGACAAGTTTCTTTCAGCTCCGGTCCCTCTCTAGACACCTGACACTTTAGAAGGTCTGCACAGCCACCCTCTGGAAACTGTGCTGGGGTGATGTAAAGAGTGCTGTGACAACGCTGCTGCCTCTCCTGCCCTTTCTGTCCTTCCCTGGTGCATTCGTTTCTATAGCTGCCATAAAACATTACCACAAGCTCAGTGGCTTAAAACAACATACATTTATTATCTTGCAATTCTGCAGGTCAGAAATCCGAGGCTAAAAACAAGGGCTTCCTTTCTGGAGGCTTGTGGGGAGAATCTGTTCCCTTGCCTTTTCCACTTTCTGGAGGACACACATTCATTGGTTCGTGCCCCCTTCCTCCACCTTGAAAAGCCAGCAGTGGCTGGTGGAGTTCTTTTCGTGTCATATCACTCTGGCCTCTTCTGCCTGCCTCTTCCACTGTTAAGCACCCTGCTGATTACATTGGGCCCACCCGGTTAATCCAGGATACTCCTTTCATTTTAAGATCGGTTGTTTAGCAACCTTAATTCCATCTGCAACTTGAATTCATCTTTGCCAGGTAACGAAACATTTTCAAGGGTTCTGGGATTAGGACGTGAACATCTCTGGGGGCCCATGACTCTGCCTACCACACCTGGTGTTCTGGACCGCTGGGCAGGTGATGAGTAAACACACATTTGAGTTTGGAACACGGTGGAAGGATGCCCGAGGAGACTTTCAGACACCGGAGGTTGTTCCTTTGCAGAGACCAAGGGCCTGTTGTTTGTGTGTTTGTTTGTATGTGTGAAAAAGTACACACGTGCACTTGCACGGCTCCACCCATCCATATGGGCAGGCCCCTCGGCATGGCTGGGAAAGCACATGTCCCAACACTACGACATTTCCAAGTGAGTTAGCTGGAGGACTGCAAAAATAACGTCGACTTGACTTGCAGCCAATTCCCACACTCAGCTCTTTGGAGAAAGGCTCTAGGATGGAGTGTGGGAGGCGATAAAGTTTCTCACTGATGAGCGTGTGGGATGACCACATCATCCCATGTGCAGAAAGAAGCAGGGCGGCAAGGGGGAGGGTGCCCAATTCCCACATTAATGAAGATGGAAGTTTCTGCAGCATCATTTCTCAGAGGCTTCCCCAAATGAAGATGTTGCACCTTAGTTCTGTTGTGGGTTTTTATTTTTAATCTTCCTCCCTGGCTTTCCAGTTGGATATTCATTAATTGTCACAGATACTGAGAAGCCACGTGCAGGGGAGGGGCTTCCCAAAGTCATTTTCAGCAAGGGTTAGAAATGAGACATCTGGGAGGGATTAAAGAGGTGATGAGAGCTTCGCTGTGGACAAGCAGCTTCCTCAGCTTCTGACTCGGGAAGCAGTGATGCTCAGCAACGGTGGTTGCCTGAATAGTGTTAGAGCTGCAAATATGCTGGATCTGAACTGCCTGGGGAAATGAACCACCTCTGCTCTGATTCCATGGTGGACAGAACACCGACTCTGCCTTAGGTAGCTGTGGGACTTCAGGCAAGTCATGTAACTTCTTGGGGAACTTGAGCATTGATCTCAAGTAAGGAGGAGTTTATGTCTAAGACCCTCCAAGCTTAAAACACCGATCCTTTCTTTCCACATGTAATTAAAAGTGCTTCCCATTCCTTAAAATCTCAGGTGAAGCTTCCGTGGCCCTCTGGAGATCAAGCTTCTCTCAGAAGTGAGTTTAACTACTGAGATTGTCCAGGGTCTCCTAATCCAGATCAGAGAGGGGACCAGAGACTAGCTCAGCTGCACGGAAAGGCCCCACCTCTGAGATGAGCTGGTTTTTCTCCCTCCTAAGCACACCGGCTTTTGGGCATGGTGCACAGCCCATCTGTCTGGTTTGGTGTTTGCCTGACAGCGTGGGAGGAGCAGCAAGTAAGCACAGTCTTAGATATCAGATGTTTAAAATGCTGTACTTTCTCCTCCATATGGGGGCCTAGAATCTCTGCGATGGGCCCACGTAAAAACAACTTTTAGACCTGTGAAGGTGAACTTTAGATGTTACAGTCACCTGTTATTCCCCCAGAGAGATACAGTAATGGATTAGAACAGAAGTAAGAGCTAGATCTCTTGGAGTCAACTTCTACCAATATCCTTCCACCCCAGCACCTGAAGAAGATGCATCTGTAAGTGTGTGTGTGCGCGCGTGTGTGTGGTGGAGGAGGGGTGGTACGTGAGGTACAGAGAACTGGAGGAGTTGGCCCCAGACTCCAACATTTCACTTGAGGGTCTTAGGTATCAGTGCATCCCCTTCCTTGGTTCTAAGGCATCGTACCACCTCTCTGGGAAGGAGCTATCTGTGGTACTGAATCTACTGGAAATAGGTCTTTATAAAGACTACCATAGATGAACCCCTTCGACAGCGGAAGTGCGAAACAACCTGGCATGAAGGACCTGTAGTCCTGGGTATCTTGGGGCTTGAGAAGCAAGGTGAGTGCCCCAATGCATGCCGTGTCTGAATTCAAACCCTCTCTCAGAGCAGCTCCGGCCCCATGTGATAATATAATAGCCTGAAAGATGTCTCTGCCCTTTGGCCCAGTAATCTCTCTTCTAAGATTTATCTGAAGACAATAACTTCAAATGTGCCCTACATTTATGTGGAAAGATATTCATTTTAGTAGTATTTGGAAAATTAAAGGTTTAAAGCATCCTAAATGTCAAATAATAGGGGACTATTTAAATGAGCTATGATATAGACGTACAATGGAAGACCAAATGGCCATTAAAATTATGTTATTGAGGATTATTTAGTGGTTCTGGAAAACTCTCGTGATAGAAGGTAAAATGAAAAAAAAATGAAGAAAACTCTATTGGACTTAGTGTGTTTACAAGCCTCTAAAAATCAAGCATATATAAAAGATTGGAAGGGAGGATATTAAAATTTTTTAAATGATTTCTTCAGGAGATAGAATTACGAATGATTATCATTTTCTTCCATAAGCTTTTCTAAATTTTCCAAATTTTATAAACATGCATAAAAAGTCAAGCCCGGTGGCAGATATCCCCTGACTGGATGGAAAATGGGCTGTGGGGGTCGTCCTGCACTGATCTGTCTGGCTTGAGGCTCGAATTAAGATGCTTCCAAAGTTTCTGCCAGAAGATGACCCCCACTGTAAACCAACATGCTCAGGGGCCCAACCACACGTTGCCAGCTGCACGGTCTAGGTTCCCAACGGTAATGGGACAATCGGGAGGGACGGCCTGGGTTTTGAGGGGGTGATTGCGAGAGGCATGAGCTCTGACAGTTACCCGCTGCCCGGTGCTCCCGCCTACCAGTTTCGGGGTCGCATTGGTGTTCACAGGGGTCCAGGAGCCGCCGGGCACAGAGGTCCATGGCCCAGGGCCCGCTGGAGTTCTGCTGAGAGAAGAGAACCACTTGGGCAGGGTTCAGCCAGTCGCTGGCGTCCAGCTGGCTCCCCTCCAGCAAGATGAAGCGGCTCCCTGCAGGGGAGAGAGAGGAGGCACACTCGCGTGTGCACACAAAACACGCACACGTGTACACACACATCACTGAAGACAGGGTAAGGGCCGCTCTGCACATTAGTCCCAACCCAGGGTCATTACTTCTACTAATGCTGGCCCGCCAGGAGCCACAGAGCAAGGGATCAGCAGATGGAGGCGTGGCCACCACTTGGTCCTCCCGCTGTATCATCCCTGGCTGCCTTGTCTCGTCCCGTCTCTACTGGGGTGGACCCCAGGGCGCAGAGTCAGGGCAGCTCCGTGATGGCCGTGGCATGGCTTCATCAGACCCAGCCACAGGCACTGGCACTCATCCAAGGAGCAGAGACCCGCTGCCTGTCTTCACTTGCCGTGAAATAGCAGGCCCTCTACCACCGCGGACAGTCCCCACCTGTTTCCAGCCTTACAGCAACTGAGAGAGCAGACATTAACAAGTCAATTAGGTGCTCTGGGCTTAACTAATTCAGGGGCTCTCAAATCTATATCACTCCCTCATTATATTGGTGTCCCCCTGGATGAAAGTGAATGATTGCTTCAGGGTTCTAGGCTCGTGAGTTATTGCAATTAGAAATTTCTCATCAGGAATTTCACACAGAAACATGGCTGATGCTTCAACACTCTACAACTCCACTTAGCTTTTTCCCTCTCAAACGCTAAAAGAATCCTGGTGTCTACATACCTATATCCAGTCTGCTCTGTATTTATCCACAAAGACAGGTGCTTATTTAAAACAAACAGAAATGGGAAATGGGCATAGAGAGGAGGAGGTGATCTGTTCATTTTTTTAACCTGTTTTCTGATTTCATCTAATTTTGTCCTAAGCATTACTTATCTGAGTATAATCTTTTCCTCACTTACAGTCATAGGTCACAGTGCCCCCTGGCTTGTCTCCATCTTTCTTGCCCACCCTGAAACCTTCCCCTTGGGGGAGGGAGGGGGGAGGAGGTGGCAACCTCAGGGGTGGGCTCACCATCAGCGATCAGGTGCTCGGGGACGTGCAGGGTGATTTTGACAACAAGAGGGCAGCTGACGTGAGAGGAACACACAAGGCCAATCACGCAGCTGGTGATGCTGATCAGCGTCAAGGTGGTCTTATTCACGGGACTTCGGGGAGAGCCCACTGAAGCAAAGACAAAAGCAAGACACTTGGCGGTAAAAATCTTGGCAGTGAAGCATCAACAACCTTTTGCTGCCCGCCCTGGCAATCAGGGGAGGCAGCTGGAAAACCCAGTCCAGGTGGGAAATGTGCCCAGCGCATGAGTTCAGTGACCTTCACCCTCACGAACACCATGTCATCCACTGCCTGGACTCAGAGGGGACTTGGCCCACTGGTGGTCCTCAGGGGCAATAGCAGTCAGTTGCGCACAAGTCCTCTGCACGCCTTCTGGGCCAGGTTCACAAGAGAAATCATAAAGGAGGGCACTGTCCGCCTCTACTCGCCTGACAGGGCTCCAACCTCTTGTCCAAAGGAGACCGAACGCTTTCACCCTGTGCTGGAACCCCCTGCACTTCCCATGGCTTTCCACAGAGGGCGCTCTCACCAAACTAACTCGGCTCCAGGGCTCAAAATACCCATCAGGAGACACTTCTGAGCTTGAAGAGCTCACACCTACTCTGCGGGTGGGAGTCCCACAGGTGACTCTCACTCTGTAGGGCCTCAAAGGAGGAAAACGAGGGAAGTCTGCCCTGTATGAGTAAAGGAAGTTGTCACGCCAGAAGGCTCTCCCTGGGTCTGCGGTTGTTGGAGTCCAGTTGTAAATGGAAGCTTAAGAAAATACCAAAGCTGTGGGGTAAGAAAGATTCCCCAGGTAGATGGGGACAGGGCTAAGAAGGGAGGTTTTTGGGGCTGTGGGAATTTGGGTTTTTTTTTTGTTTGTTTTTGTTTTTTTTTTGGTGGGGGAAGGTAATTAGATCCATTTATTTATTTAATGGCAGAACTGGGGACTGAACCCAGGACCTCGTGCATGCTGAGCATGCGCTCTACCACTTGAGCTACCCCCTCCCCCTGTGGGCTGTGTCTTTGGTTTGGTTTTGGTGGAGAGAATAAAACGGTACTAACAAGAGGGACCTTTAATGCAGAGACAGAACCGATGTGGGAAAGTAAGAAAGTAAGGCAAGCTGCCAACAAAATGTGTGTGTCCTTTGGAGTTTTCGCACTGTCTAAGTGAACATTTATTACCGATAGCACTGAAAGGCATCTCTTACAGCCGACAATATGCTAAGTGTTTTATGGACATTCTTTTAAATATCTGCTTCCTTACATTAGGTGTATGAGTCAGCGCAGTGAGTACCCACTTTACAGATAAGGAAAAGATGTCTCAAAAAGATTTAACCTCATAGTGATACTGAACACTTATGAAGCATAATTATGTCAGGCACCAGCACGCAGGATTTTACGCAGCTTATGTCACTTAGCGATGACACGATCTGATGCGGCGGCTGCCAGGCGGGAAGAGTGCGTTTGGGAGGCCACAATGTGTGTCCAGAGTCAAGCAGCTACTAAGGAGGGAAGCCGGAACCAAAACATGGTCCAGTGAGGCTACAGCCTGTGGGCGATGCCCTGTTCAGGCTCTGGGCCTGGGGGGAGTCTTTGGAACCGCGGTTTTCAGGAGCACAGGGAAAGGTCTGGTCTCGGGCTGCAGCACCCTTTAGGGAGCAGGTTCCCTGTGTGGGTGTGTTGGCGACAGCTGGGAGGGAGTGATTCCAGGGTGGCCGGCAGCCTCTGGACCTCTGTCCCTGGCTACCTGGAGATCTTCTATACGTGTTCGTGTCCTAACTTACAAATTTCTACCTCCAGCCCAGACCGGGCCTGGGCAGCAGACCTACCACCAGCATGGCCCCCAGACACTCAAACACAGTATCCACAACTGGCCTCTCCTCCTTCCTTCCAGCCCTGCTCCCTCCTATTTCCTCTGCCCAGCAAATGGCACTGCCATCTACTTGGTTTCAGAACTCCAGCATGGCTGACTCTTCCCTCTCTTTCGTAAGCGACACCCTCCCCACCACTAACACCATTAAATCCTTTTTTCCATTTTTGTGTCCAAAATTTCTCTTGCCTCCATTCTCTCCATCCCTACCCGTGCCTCTCATCTTACAGCGGAGCAATGACAAGAACCACCCACCCAGCCCCACTGCCTCGGCGACCTCCTGCCCTCACGTAGCCTCCACTCATTCACAAAGCAGAGCAGAGCAGGGCTTCGTGCTTTAAAAGGCTTTAGTGACTCCAACTGAAGGGCAGGTCCAAGTCCTTCAGTCAAGGCCATGTACTTTCTCCCGATCCTCCAGCCTGATTTCCTAAGCAAACCACAAACCTGCCCCAGGAGCCTGATCCCAGCAAACTACTCACTGCTCTCTGACGAGACTAGAATTATTTCTGTCTCTGTGACTCTGCACGTATACTTCCTCCTCCACAGAAGGCTGTTTTGTCACCTTGTCAGCCTGGTGGACACCGCCTCTTCGAGTCTCAGCGCGAACAATATCTCCTTGTAAACACTTGCCTGAAACCTTCAAGAACAGCTGCTCGCTCCTTCCTCGCTGTCCCTCCAGCCCTTGGTTACAGCCCTGCTCACTCAGTGCTGCCACTGTTCACAGGCACTGTCTCTCTGGTCCCTCTGCACCATCAACCCACCATCCAGCATCTCTCCCCGACTCCAAGCTTCCCCGTGGTTCCCTCTGACCTGCAGAACCAAGTGCAAGCTCAGTAACAGGCTACAGGAACGACCCTTTGGCAGCCAGCCTGTTACCCAGCCAGCCTCATGCCTCTGTTCCCCAGGAGCCTATATAGTCATACCCCAGATTACCACCGCCATAGTGAACTATTTTTACTTGCTTGAAAAGACCATGTTCTTTTGTGCCTTCAAGGCTTTGTATCTGCTATTTTCCTCTACTGAAATGCCCTTCCCCTGGATTTTCCTCTTTCAAGAAATTCTACACATTGTACCTAACCCAAGTCTAATTATTTTCTCCTTTTTTTTTGCCTCCTGTTGCTGCCAGGTGGAATTAACTGTTCTCTCTTCTGAGTATTCATTTTACTTTATTTCTGTTATTAAATTAAGCCTTATCACTGTGCCATGTTTTCCTGTTTCCACCACTGATCACAAAGCCTGATCCATGGCAGGTGGGTTATAAAATTTCTTGCTGGACTGATTGATGTATCCAGTTCAATTCAACAAACACTTGAAAGCATCTATTATAGGCAGAATTCCTCACTAGGCACTTTGGAAAAATAAATTCGACATGCCCATCCCTAAGAAGCTTACAGTCTAGTTAATAGCAATAAACAGTTGATGCACTAGGAGAGCTTGGTATTTAAAAGGCACAGTTTCATGCCACAAAGAAACGCATTCTAATTCATTACTATAGATTTTCTGAAACAGGATTTTATTCAAGAAGAACCCACCGTGCTTTGCTGGGGCCTCGGTTCGATGGGTCTCGGTCGACTCTCTGCGGTATGTAAATATGTAATGAGGACCAGAGGGTCCACGTCCTCACCTCGAGGGCACTGGGGCGTCACACATTAGGCTACCCACGGCCTCACTGGTCTCTTGAGAAAAGTGGTGGGAAGAACTATTGTACTGATAGCGACAAAGCCTGCAGAAACTGGGACTGAGGAACTCACAGGGCTTCTTTCAGTCTCTGGGAAGAATTCCTCAGTATGACAGGAACTCAGGCAGAGGTAGGAGAGAGCCAAAAGGGAGGTGTCTTTTGGTGGGGGGCACTGGGTTGGTTACTGGTCGGGGAAAACGTTACTGAGTATAGCACAAGGAGATGTCACTCAGATACCCTCCATTGTGTCTCAAGGGGCCCCTGTCTAACAGTCTTCAAGATGAAGCGCTGCGGAAACCCGAGGCTGCACTGTGGAGCATTCTAATAGCAACTACAATAGAGATTTCATAGTGCTCTGCTGGTTACCAAAAAGGCACATTTTGATACAATTTAGCCCTACGCGTGATATATCATTAACCCCTTTAATATGTGAGGAAACGAGGTTCAGAGAAGTTGTTGTCTTTATCCAATATCACATAGCAAGTAAATGGGGAAGCTGATTGGTGCCTGAGCACAGACCTCCCTCAGTCTGTGGGACTGAGGTGGTGAGACCACCCATCACAGGCAGTGGCAGCCACACCTGAAGCCACTGAACATCGAAGTGGAGTGGCACAGACTGTGGCTCCGTGAAAGGACAGCTCTATCAATGCTGAGGAGAATGAATGAAGCAGCCTGGGTCCGGCCAGAGGAGGGGAGGGGACTTGGAGGCTGGGGGTCCTGTGATTGTACTGGATTAAAGGTCAAAAACCATTACACGTTTTTCAGGCCGTAGATGGTTCCGTAATTATCCTATCCCCACCTGGATCCCTGCCTTACCCAGTCCCAGGGCCAGTGTGGCTGGGCAAGTAAGGGTACATCTACTGTCCGTTTTTTCTCATGTAACACATTTTATCAACTTTATTTCCTGTGTCTAAACAGCAAAGTATGACTCCTGGGGCTTCCAGAAGGAATCGAGAGTCTTCTGACCAAGAAACAGCCTTTCAAACAACTCAAAAACTTGTTTGAGAGTGCCATTATCTGGGAGAGATGATTCTCTGAAATTCTCCACTCTAGGCTCTTCTTTCTTCCTTAGGAGGAAACACCAGTTCTGGTCCAAGAATTCTGCCCGCAGAAACGGATTTCGGTCCCCAGAGCCCCCGACCCTATGACCCAGCCCCTCTGCAGGGCCCTGCCTTCCCTTCCCCACGGCCCCTTCACCCCGCTCTGCCTCTCCGTCCTTCCTACCTCTGCTGCGCCTTCGGCTCCGCGAGGGGTCGGTGTAAAAGGTCAGCTGGGGGTCGTTTTCTGCCTCTGTGCTTGAGTCCCCTTCAGGGTTCAGGAAGGCGGAACCGGCTGTGATGAAGAGACAAGGGCAAAGACGGGATCTTCAGTTTTGTCTTCATGACACCGAATCATTCGGCAAGTTCAAGAGGAAAACGAGAGCAGGTTGACTGACGTTCTGGGAGGGGTAACCACAAGGACGGGAGCTTCCTGAGATACAGGTTTATTGGAGAAGTAGACCTTTATATGACAGCCGTCACTGGGGCCAGCCCACGCTCCTACCGAGCCGGCCACTCCTGGCGGCTACCTGCCGGCCAGGACCTTCGCGGATGGCAGGTGGAAAAGGAAGAGGGGGCAACTCCCCCCGTTACAGGTCAGTTTTCTGGTTAATATGAGACTGGAACTATGTCTTAAGGGGCATATGTCTATATGTCTTAATAGCTATATAATATTTTTTCTCGTTCTAGGATTCATGTGTATTCAAAGTGAAAAAGACAGAAAAGAATAAACAAAATACCCAAAATGTTTAAAAGGAACAACCCCAATGTACTCTAATAGGAGAAAAACTCAGTTAACATTTGATGAATATACTCTCCACCTTTTTTCTGATACAGGAACAGGTAAAGTTTTTTTCTTTTTTTTTTTTTAAATAATTTCCCCTTAAAAATGGCATTCTGCTGCACCGTCTGTTTTAACACCTCATTTTTCCCCCACTTAGTAGACGGGTGGGCAATTTTCCATATTAACAAGCCTAGATCTGTATCATCATCTTAAATGATCGCACAGTAAGCCCCTGGACAGGAGACAGATATGCAGGTAGTTAAGCGATTCCCTGCTGATGGACATCGAAGCAATTTCTAATTTTTCGCCCTTTTAAACAACGTCCCGATGAACAGCCTTTTACACACACCTTTGCGCACTTGCCCAACGACTTACTGAGGATAAATTATCATTGATGAAATTACTTGGTCACAAGGTTTGTGTAGATGTTCAAATTTTTTGGTTAAGTAACACTCAGCAGGCCTCCGGAAAGACTGTGCCCAAACACAGCCCCTCTCTAGCCATGCCTGAGAGTGGGGCGTGGGGGACGTTAAGGGCCCCGCCTATCCCCACACTAAGGAACCCGCCTTCAAGCCCTGCAGGCACCGCCCGCCCGTACCTCTTGCTTTGCTGTTGATGCGCTTTCTCTGGCTGCTGGAGGTGTGCGAGAGCAGGGAGGCCTGCTGGTGGTTGGCGTCCACGGGGCTGGTGGCGATGATGTTGTCTTTGTACTTGTTCATCAGGGACAGCTTGGCGTTGTCGCTCCCTGCAGAAGGCGAGGTCAAGGCAAAAGCTTTGAAGGAAAAGGCCAAAGGAGCTGAGAGCAAGAAAATCTGTATGAACCAAGGAGATGGGGGTTCACAGAACTGAAATATGAAAGCTTCAAAGTGAGAGATGGGCAGAGACAGAAATACTTCTCTGGGATTTCTAGGGGACTGTGAAGTCAGAAGAGAAGGGACGAAGAAAGAGTGATTACAACAGAAAACCCAGTTCAACCAATGCTGTATTGATAGGATCACCACGTGTGGCCTTTCAGTGGGGGGGCACACTGACTGCAGATTTCTTTCTTTTGGTTGGCACAGAGGTTTTGAAGAACCTGAATTTGAGTGTCCTCAGGCTGAACATGCCCTCTCTCTTTCACCACAGTCTGCACCGTTCCCTATTGTCTGACTTCCGGCTATGTCACATATTTGTGCCATCTGCCTGCTCCCTGAATGCATTTGAGTTTATAAACATGTGGCTACTTGGTGGCCTTAGCACTACGCCAGGTGCCATAGGGAATATGAGATATCGAAGGCACATCCCCTAATTCTCAACAAATTTCCAGACTTTAAGTCTTACTAGGAAGTGCTCAGGCTTAGCAGGACCTTTTCTAGATGACAGGATCTCTGCGATGTGACTTCACTCTTTCCAAGCCCCACTGAGAGTCCACATATCTTAATCAACATTCAGTTTCAAAAATGTCTTCTTCAAAGACAATTGGCCAGTTCCTTGAAGGATCATTGTCTTGGGGTTCTATCTACGGATAGTTGTTATTTACAGAAGTATAAGAGAAAGACAGGCTAAATGAAAATTACAGTTGTTTGACCCTGGTCTTGTTCACCCAGATTAGGTCCAAGTCACTTCCACCCAGTATCTCACAGATACAAGCGTCTGAGGTCAAACGGTCTGAATGTATTCCTTCCTTTTCTTTGAGGAAGTACATCCCTTGTAAAGACCACAGACGCACAGGCAAGACCACACAGCTAGACCACCCCAGGCCAAAGTCTCAGGAGTCATAGGAAAGAACAGATACCTCTGTCCCCTCCACTTCAATGGAAAATTAAATTGCCTGTGCAAACATACTATATGCAAAAACGTCATACACACACGTAAACCGTTCTTGCTATCTCCTTACTTCCCTGAGGATTGCTCATTATATATGGAAAAGGCTCTAACCCACTCTTCCGTTGGATGTAAAAGTACCCCTGCTTCCAGTGCAAAGTGGAAGTGGAGAGGGATCAAATTTACACTTGTTCTTCTGATTTCCTATATTAGAAAACAGTTCCCATCATCTCAGGAGAAAGCGTATGCTCTTCTTGCCCACCTGGGAAAGGGCACTGGCGGGTCCCATTATGTATGACAACCAGCCATGAAATTAGAAAGCAGCTGCTCCCCGCCCGCTCCCCAGCTCCTGGAGACCAGGCCCCACGTGCGAACCTGGCGTGAGGTCCATGCCTGCCTTCTCATTGCAGCCCTGCAGGGAGTCGAGGGTGCGGGTGACCTGGCTGGCGAAGTCCTCCCCTCCGTTCATGCACTCTCTCTGCAGGTGGTGGCGCAGGTCTGTGATGTCGTACTCGTAGCCGTCCAGGATGGGCGTCTCCCGGATGCTCAGGGTGCCGCTGGAGTTGTGGCCCTGAACGCGCGCGTTGCGCAGACTCTCCCGGCCGTGCCCGCCGATCAGCACAGAGGGGATGTAGTGAATCTCGTTGGCTGCCTCGGCGCTGGCACTCTTCTGGGGCTGGGGGACCCGGCGGCGCTTGCACCAGCGCCGGCGAGTGTACAGGATCATCACCAGGCACAAGATGGACAGCAGCAGAGCAATCATGCCACCCTGGGAAGAGAGAGCGGCAGGTGGATGCGGGAAGATGGGCGCGCTCTTCCCACAAAGAGGCATTGCCCCTCTCGCTGCCACCATCCATCACTCACCCATCCAACCATCCATTCATTCAATCAGGTGCAGTGAGCGCTTACAGCAAGCACCACTCAGCAGCAAAGGGTCAGTCTGCTGTGATCAGTGTTCAAGGCAAAAGAAAAATGGAACTCGGACGGCCAGCGCATCATTTCAACTGGCCCACAGTTGCTTCTGGCTTAGCGAACAATTTGAAGAAGAAAGAAGTCTTTGGGATTGTGTGTGTGTGTGTGTGTGTGTGTGTGTGTGTGTGTGTGTGTGTGTCATTTTAGCTGCAGAAATAGGGGAAAGGGTTAGTTTGTTAAGGCAAATCTGCTACATGTAAAGCTGGTTTCGGGCCAGCTTTTAGCAACGGGATGGCATCTGGTTTCTTCCTGTTTCACATCTGAAAATCAATCACGTACAGATTCTAACTCTGGCTCCACCAATGATCAGCAAATTCTGTAAATCAGAAACCTCAGATGCCTGGAGAAGATACCCCTTACCCTCGCAGGGTGGAGTAAGGACCAAGTTACATAACCGTGTCAAGCACCTCACAGAGTGTATCACAGGGAACCAAGGCGGTCAGCCCAACCTTAAATGTCTCCGTTGGAGTCACTGCCCAGCGGGAGAAAACCAGCGGCCAATCCAAGGGGACGTCTACATCCGCCGGGCGCTCACAACCAAGCGTGCGGAGGACTCTCATCCTTTGAATGTGCCTCTTTAGGAAACACTGCTGCTGCGAGACAGCTCTCTCCCACTCATACAGCCCTGAGTGATGCTCCCGATCCTGCTACAGCTCAGGAGAGGGGGCCCATGTCCTGGAGTCGGACTGGCGGAGGGGTTTTCTTCTGAACCTTCTCATGCTCCAAGGCCATCCTCTAAGCCGTTACTTAAAAACCCGCACACCACTCAGTTGTCTGTCACAGGAGAGGATGAAGGGCTCAGCGAGACCGAAGACCTTGCCTTGACGTGCACCCGGGGCAGGGTTTGGAAGGAAGGGCTGGCAAGCCCGTTGCTGCACAGCACTCAGCGGGTATAAATCTTCCCGTGTGCAATCTGTATTCACTCCCTTTATTTGGGTCAATATCCCTCCGAACCTATTTCATGAGGCGGGGGTGTGCCAGATGATTCTGCGCTCAACCTTGGGCTTCAATCACTGCCACCCCATCATACAGGCTAGAGATGAAAACCCTCTATTATTTTCCAGGGGGCCCACCCACGCAAGGCTGGGTCAAGATAAGTCCCTCAAATGTATCAGAGGGGGCTTTTTCCAGTCTCATAATAATTACGCTTTGGATTTATAAAGTTTCTCTCCGTGTAAATCTTCCCATTTATCCTCCCTCTCCCAGCACCACTGTGAGCAAAGGAGCATGCGCGTGCGCACACACACACACACACACACACACACAAGATGTTGCTGCTTTCAAACGGGCAGCTCAGAAGAACTGAGAGAAGAAGCAACAGCGTCAGCTGCCAAGTGACAGGTCATGTCAGGTGGCTGGTCTGGGACATACACTGGCCTCTAGGTTTTCAAATTTTTCTTTTATCTGCAGAACCCTTTCTCCTGGTGAAATCTCTCAAGCAAGTACAGAGAAAGCATGACTATGAAGTTGGAGATGGGAAGCAGGGATGGGAGTCCAGAGCCCAGCATTCCAGGTCCCGGCTAAGTGCCACCCCCCTCCCCACCATCCATCACCCCTCCAGGCGTCCCCGCAGACGTGCACACACAGCCCCTGCGGCGCCTGAGCAGGGCGGGACCGACCCCTGCACCCGTGTGCTGAGGGTGAGTGTTTGAGTCCAATCCAGTGGTTTTTTGGCAGATCCTTTATCTCAGAGTCAGACCCACTATCCTTTCCATCACCCCAAATTGAAACTGCAACAATAAGTAATTAAGCCACACAGAAGGAATAACTTTCCGAGTGACGGAAATTGTCAGACATTGAATTAGGCTAGTGAAAGCGCGAGGTGATTTTATTCCCTAAAGAGCCGTGAGAGGAGCATAAACATCAGCCTCCCAGGAATGGTTTAAACTCCACCGCGCCTGCTCGCAGACAGGTCCGCAGCAGCCCCTTCCTCTCCTCCTCTATGATTCCCCTTGCAGGTGCTCACGGCAGGATGTGACAAGATCCAGGCCGTAGGTTCATGCCCCACATTATGCAGTAATAAAGCAGGACAGTGGTCCATTATGGGGCGGTCACTCTGTATCACACATTTGTCCCAAATGTGCTACACTTTTAACTCTAGGAGGTAGGGTCAACTATTTCTCCAGATTAGATTTGAAAAGGCTAGGGCACAGATGTTGAATAACTTGTCCAAGGTCACACAGCAAGTGAATTGTAGGACTGGAATGGGACCAAAATGACTCCCACTCCCGAGTCTACCTTCTTAACCACCAGGCTACAGTCACCCTGAATGAGCTCTGCTCACTGGAGACGTAGACACCATGGCATCTATGTCAGGCACTGTAAGAGGGTAGAGTAGGAGAGTGTGGGTGGTTCCACCTAGATCCATCCTCACCTCTCGAAGGAAAAAGAGAAACGACTCCAAGTGCACAACTAGCTGACAGTGGGTCCAAGAGCCACTATCATAAACAAAGGACCTTCCACCAAGCACCCACTCAGTGTCCAAGCCAAGGTCAGCTGCCCGGGCCAAGACAGCAGGCACCGTTCAAGGTCTCTGTGCCAAAATAGGACTGTGCATCGCACATCACTACCTGCCTGGGGGACACCATCAGACTCTCAATTTAGTTGAATTTTAACAAAGAGATCTGTGTTCTCTTTCAACTGTAAGACCCACTGGAAATCCCTGGGCTCAGCCTCTCCTTTCCTGATGAAGAAACAAAGGTTCAGAGAAATGACAAAACTAGGGGGTGCAAAACTGGTTCTAGGTCCAGATCGTCTTCCACTGCTCTTTTCATGGCACTATTTTGTTAGGTTAAATTAATCTAAAGTCCCCTAGACCCCCTAGACACTCAATCAGCAGTATTTTATGCTGTTTTTAAAATAACAACTTAGAGTGAGCTAGAACACAAGTTTTCATTTGGCGAAGCCAGTGCATTTAGCAGTTCTAACCTTGGTTTAGCAAATCATTTCGTCTCCTTAGAGTCAGTGACTCCAGATGACCTCAACTTTTTAGTAATCAGTTACCAGCGATGAGCTCCAGCCATTAGGTGAAACTCAGCACAGACACAGGGAAAAGGAATTCTCAGACTGTCTAGTTATGAAACAGTCTCTCTGCTTCTATAACACAGATTGATGGCAGGTGTCACAACACTTTGTGATGACTTACCAACTGTGGACTACAATGGAAGTAATAATATACATAATGCTGTATGACATTAATGTGTAATATTACTTCATAATAATATGTTGTAATAATAATTTGTAAAATCTCTACACAGATTCCCCCCAACTGCTTATTGGTTCTAACCAGTGGGAAGAGTATAGGTCGGAGAACTACGTGCACAGGGTCTCTGGGAAAAGGCACGGGTGTAGCCACGTTGGTAACGTGCCTTCCACGGTGAGGACGTGCAAATCCAGTCCTCAAATTTGATTGCTTTTGCACCTCTGTGATAAACCATAATTCTTCGATGTTATCATTATTTTTAACCTTTCTACTTCCACTGGGGATTCTGAGCAGGTTCAATGAAAGTCACAGGTGCGCTAGGACTTTTCTTTCAACTAATCTAAAGAAACCAAGAGGTGGCAGATGGAATAGAAAGAACACCGAGGTCAAGCAGGGCGATAGCTGGGAGCTTCTTAATAACCAAGTCAAAAAGAGCAAGGTGAGCTGTACAGTCTTCTCGTCGGACAAAAGAAAGTTTGTCAGTAAACTTATGGTTACAGAGGGAAGCAGGGGAGGATAAATTAGGAGGATTAACAGATACACACCACTATATATAAAACAGATAAGCAACAAGGTCCTACGGTGCAGCACAGGGAACTGTATTCAATATCCTGTAATAACTTATAATGGAAAAAAATATATAACTGAATCACTTTGCTGTATACCTGAAACTAACACAATATTGTAAATCAAATCTACTTCAATAAAAAAAAAAAAAAGAAATTTTGTTGGGAGGAACAAGCTTCCTCCAAGCATTCAACCCCAGTTCGTGTGAACATGAGCTCAGTGGCAAACACAGGAGGCCATGTCATCACACTGGCCTCAGAGAGCTCCCAGGAGTTCTTCATATACGTACATCTGGCTTTGAGTTTCTGTCTTACCCTAGCTGTGTTCAGAGTATGTTCTTCATTTAAGTATTAGCTTCAATGTTTTTTTAAATTAATTAATTAATTAATTAATTATTTGACTTTTTTTTATTGAGTTATAGTCAGTTTATAATGTTGTGTCAACTTCCAGTGTAGAGCACTACTTTTCAGTTATACATGAACATACATATATTCACTGTTGCATTCTTTTTTGTTGTGAGCTTCATTTTTTATAGCATTAAAAACAAAACAAAACCAAAAAACAAAAAAAGCATTAAGGTACCTCTGGACCCAAGCAGCAGGTAATAAGCTACAAACTTTAAACATTAAAAAAATAACACTGACAGCAAGAGATGGAATTGTTTTGCTCTTTATTCATGTTTCCATGAGTTTTCTGATTATTCTATTGATTTTCCTCAAAACTGTTAACATTTTGTAACTTGAAGTGTGTTTGGGGTATATGAGATCTCCACATCTGTTAAAAACATGCTTGCAAAAAATGGCATTTAAAATATATTTGTCTTTTTAAAAATCAATAAATCATTTCTACTGGCTTTAATAGAGATCAAACAAATGAAATCAGCTTTTATTTTATCATGAAACTAACATTTTCGGCACTTACCTGAGAGAGTAGTATGAGGTTTGTCAGATAATTTGCAGATTTGGGAATATTTAGGTTAACAATGGTTTATATAACATTGATGGTGATTGCTCAGGGATAGAAAGTTCTAGGCAGATTTCCCTTTTATGTTTATCCCAGTCACACAGGCCAACCACGAGACTGTCTCATTATCTGAGCTGGGTATTCATCCTGGGTCTGGGTCACCCCTCCCTCCCTTAGCCAACCGTTACTTGTCCTTCAGAGACAATTCAGTGACATGACCTCGGCCAGCTCTTTCCTGGTTTCACTGAACCACCCACAGAACCCTCCGCATAACTAACCACAAGTACTGTTATCTTTGCTCTACTTGCCAATCTCAGCTACTAGATTACAGACGTCATGAGAGCAGAGGGCACTTAGCTCCAGGGTCAATCATAGTGCCTTCCATGAAGCAAGTGTTCAATAATTGCAGAAGGAAGGGAGAGAAGGAGAAAGGGAGGAAGCGGGGGTCAACTTTGAGTAAATTTCAATATAGACATCATCTGTGCGCCTGCAAGCAAAGCTTATATAAGTTAGTTGCTTATGTCACTCGTTCATTCAATTCATTACTCAATCATTCAGTTCACTTTAGCAAGGCATTTTTCTGATGGTCACTGTCATGGGGAAACCGCAGTGAATAATACAGAGAGAGGTCCTGAGCTCATGGGGTTTACATTTGAGTTAGAGGAAATAATCTGTATAGTTAGGTTTTTAAAGGTAAGTGTAGGCACAAAAGGAAGATTAAAAACAGATCACTGGGACAGGCAATAGCCTGCAATTACTTCTTTTCTTTATAACAGAAGAAGCTGTGATGGGTAAAGACGTCTTGGACTGAGGTGGAAGACTAGGTAACACCTCAGGGGACAGCGGAATCCTTCTGTTATCTCAAGTTAGTGTCATATGGTCAGTAAACCCCCAAATAAAGAATCTGGACTTATCAAATATCACCAAAGTTCAGGGCTTTGTCACCTGGCTTTTGTGGACCCTTGGCAGAGAAACAGAAAAGCTGAGATTATGTTTCCAGCTACCATCTGTCAAGGGGCTGCAGCCAATCAATCAGTTCACATTTCAAAGCTTAGCTTCACCCTAGGAGTAACCAGAAAAGTGAATCTGAGACATAATTAATTATCCCTCAAGGCAAGTGGACACATTGAATTCAAATTATGTTCCTAAAGGAATTAAATGGTGGTTCAAAAGTAAGACTCCAGCAGACAAGTTTGGTGGCCCATGTCAGCTATTTCTCCCCCATAACAAAGCCCAGAGGTCAAGGGCAAAGGCCCTTTCCCATATCTGACACTGATCATTCACATCTACCTCCAGCTTTCAAAGAAGACAGAACAAGAGGAGGAAAAACTGTGCAGGCCCATATGGCAACGCTGGTCATATTCTAGTCTCCATCCAAATGTCCCAAGGGTTGGGAATGGAAAAGGGGAATAGATGACTTTTTAAGGTCCCATCCAACCCTGTTTCTCTGTGCCCAGTGGAAAACTAGACCTACATTTCTAATAGTTTGAAGGTCACCAATAAACTTGCAGCACTAAGCAGCCAGTTGCACACCCTCTCTGAACCTACGCCAGGCCTTCATCTATCAGATGGGGTGAAATACATACATTGCCTCTTCCAACTTGAACATTTCCTGATTCTAACACTGATCCCCGTCAACCTGCAAATAGCTCTAAACTGGTAAACTAATAGTGGATACAATGTTTGTGAGCGCTTCCTGACCAGTAATGGCAGCAGCTACAGACCAAGGAAACGATCCTTCAGAGGCAGGCTACCAAATCCAGGTAGCCAATGAGCAGACCCTGATAAGCAGACCCAGTCCTTTCCCCAAAGGCATAATAAGGCCTTGGAAACTGGAAAATGCCATCAGAATTGCAGGAATACATCCTGGACCTTGAGGATTCCTTTATTGCCAAGAGTCCCTAAACTGGAAGGGAAGGCCCCTTGGTTCGCTCTTCTGGCAGATTCCCTTTTCCATGGTGGCTGCTGAACAGAAACCCATTATCCCCTGCCCATCTCCTTCCCAAATGGAAGATGAGAGCTACCCGTTAAGCATATTAAATGGGGAGTTCAATTTATGGGTTATTAGGGACATTACCTCCCCTTGAGGGTTTTCTGAAGTCTATAATTGTGGAAATGCTTTCCAGTTGCCACATCGTTAATTAAGAGGCTTCAGTATGTCCTCTGGGGCTTCTGATGTGGCCCGCACATCCCCCCGTGCATGGCTAGCCTCTCGCTGGGGCCTGAGACAGCGTGAGTCTGCTGCCAAGAGAAGCTGCAGAACCTTCCCCACCCTTCCAGGTCCAAGTAGCCAAAGCTTAGGGAAGATACAGGGTGTCCCCCAAGATCTCTCATTAAAATGCCATTTGGGGGATAAAGATAGGAACCAGACAACCTTCCGTATATAAGCAAGAGACAAGCTCTAAGACCAAGAGCCCCCTAAGTGAGGTAGGTTGGTGTTTGAGGGCCCTCCCAACCCAAAGAGGCTATGAGCATGAAGTTTTCTCAAGAGGAAACTCAACTTCATGGCTTTCAATGTTTTTTCTTTTCCCAGGTCTGAAAGTTTTAATTCTGTGAGGTTTGGTCACTGTCTTCCTTCTTTAACCTGGGAAGTCTGTCTTCAGCATCTCTATGAGACTCAGAGCTTCATCTAATGAGCGCCCAAAGCTCCGCAGGGGAGGTGGCCAGAAGCTGGCGTGCTGGAGTCGGCCTGGGCTATTGTGCACTGTCCGCTTTCAGACACTTTTTATAGAGCTGCTTTTTTTCCTTCTTGGGATTTTTCTTACCTTGGAGCCTTGACTTTGCTGTCCCAAAGTAAAGCAAGGGAGTACATGTGTTCACCAGGAGCTCAGAGCTCCCTGATCATCCGTAGCTTTGGGGACCTGCCGTTCGCCTTAATGAGAAGGCTAAGGTTGAGGGGAGCTTGGATGAAGCAGGGTGACAGAGGCAGCCTGCCACAGGCTGGGTTTTCCAGATCCAAAGCTACCCTAGTGGATCCCCTCATTCCAAAGACTGGCCCACATCACTGCAGGGTGGGAGATCTGTGAGGAATCAGGTGACCGGGGCAAAGCTGAGGTCCTCCACCCCGTCTAGCTGTAGACTTAGCAAATTTCTGAGATGCTGCTGTTCAGTTAGACATTACAGATGAAGCCCCAGTCAGTGCTGTGTGATGAGGCTGGCCACACGCGTAATCCATGTGTGTGGGTATGTATGTGCGTGCGTGCACGTGCACGGATGTGCGTATTGTGCATGACAGGCGGGCTAGGAGATAAAAGGGTCCCCACAGAAGCAAAAGCACTCCGAGTCGTTGTCTCAGCAACCCATGGGCAGAGCTGCGTGAGACAGGCTCCCTCCGTGGGCTACGTGCACCAGCCCTTCAAAGCTTCACAAGCCAAGCATGAAGCCAATAAATAAATATCTCCAGCTGAATAATGCTCCATGCCTATTCTTGGCCACGTTCCTTTCCCTTCTTTCCTCTTTGTTTTTAGGCAGTAGGTGATCTTGATGAAATGAAATAATAACAATAATCTGCTCCATTAGGACCAAACATTAAGGGAATTATTGAACAAGTAAGAGAAGAGGCAGCTGGCACAGTGTATGCTAATGACCATTAGACTTAAACCCTCTTTCTTTCTGAACATAATGGCGTTGTTAAACCCCTCTTCCTCCCACCTCCCCAAAAGTCAGGCCTCCCAGCCCGAGGGGAGGAGAGGAGGCCTTGGAGACCTAACAGCAATGTGGGCAGCAGCTGGGGCTGAGCAAATGAAAACCAACATTAAAAACTAGTCACTGAGGGCAGACCTTATGCAAGACACCTTGGGGGGCTCCAGTGACTTCAGATGAAAAAAGTCAGAAGTAGAAGGGAAGAGAGTCAAGATGTCAAGATTCCCCTGAATTTGGTACCTATTCATCTATACCGCTCTCTGAACCAGTGAAGATTTGAAACATCTTTTCTTCTTCAGCTGAAAACTGAAATGAACCATTAATGTCCTATTCAGGAGGTGCCTACTAGTGAGGGGACTGGCAGAAGGCCCTTCACAGAGGTGTGGGCCTTGATCATATTTCTGTCCCACACACAGAGGTCCAAGTTTATCATCATGACTGCCATGAGGTCTGGTGTGGCAGGGTCCAGTCAAGTGTTCAGGGGCCCTGCCCGGGTTCTCTTTCACAGGAGACCCTCCGGTGGCACAGTGTCTGTACTGGGAGAGGTGACAGTCCCACAGAGCTGATGGTTAGCTTTGTAAAGATCTCAAAGGCTACAAGTCACTACGAAAGCATTTCTCAGCTTCCTACAGCAATCCCATCACACATACTTAATTCTTCCCCTGAATTCCTGTCTTATCTTGTAATTCTGTGCACACCTTGCCTTATTCCTATAGGATCGGCACAATGGAGGAGACATGATGACAACTGCCACTTGTAAAGTACTTACCATGTGCCAAACATGGTGCGTGGTGAACCACATTTATTATCTTATTCAATCCTACCAATAAATACAAGTAGTAAAAACTATATTTTTCGATGAGGAAACAGAAGCTTAGAGGGGATAAATAACTTGCCCAAGTTTCTGTGGTAGCATGACCCTGAACCAAGGCTCACCCACTGATCTTAATGATCTTATTTTATGAGGTTGTTGAGCAGAAAAGGGTTCCACCATGGTAGCCTGGGCTCCAATTCCCCGGCTTTCTATCTTCCCTAAATTAAGCCCTGGATGGTCTTGCTCTCACACCTAACTCTTAGGGTTATGCAAGTGAGGATTCCCATATGTCTACACTCTGTCTTCACTGCCTGCCCCAGATGCTCCCAGTCTTCTTCAATTAAGCTGATTGGTTAATTTGGTCACTAGGTTGACCAAAAGCATAATTTCAAGCAATAATTTAATTGTGCCAAGGGTGACCATACTTAACAGGCTGACGTTCTAATGTGGGCAGGGAAGATCTATGAAGACATCTTGTTCTTGGGTGGATGTTTTCTAAGTGAAATCGAACACCTTCAGGGTCAACAGATACAGATGCTCAATTATTTCCTTGAGAAGAGCCTGCCACACTTGCACACAGACTCAGGTCTCTTTGCTGTGTGTAAGCCCCTGACCTGGGGTCAGAGACCTACGAGGAACAGTAGACATGTTCCATAATATAACACACATGTAGAAGATAGACTGGGGAGAAGATGTGTGGCTTGAATAATTTCAGGAAAATTAGAACTTGCATTGGTTAGATCACCCAAAAGACTGCAGGCCAACAGATTTGGAAAAGGTAGGAGAAACCCTGCATGTCATGTTTTACATCAGGACCCAAACAAGGATGATGGTCACTCCTGATGCAAGTCATTCAATGCTGGTCAAATACAGAGGTTAGCAAAACTCTCCAGACATGGCTTTCAGCTCATAAATCTCCTCTAACTTGTAACTTACTTGACCCACAGTGCTGGGAACGATGGGCAACCATGGCCACATCTCTTGTAATACTCCTGCTGTGACCCAATCTTGACATCAAGTAAGATGCACATTAGAGCTGAAGCATTGTGGCAAAGGGACAGGCGAGGGACTTAAGGACTGGGGGAGACGCTGAGGTACGAACATAATTAGTGCATCATACACCGAGATCTCCTCCAAGCCCCTTATCCCTTGCCAGCAAGCTTTGTTGGACATCAAAGAGGGGAGGGAGAGGGAAGACTGACAGTCAAAAGGCCCTCCTCTGGGGCCATACACTAAGTGCTGTGGCTCTTGTTTCTCCCCCTTAAAAAAAATATTATAATTCAATTTTTCTGTGGAACTAATCAAGCACAAAAATCTGGAGAAGAGGCCTGGTTGTGAAGGCAATCTCTGAGCAAGACACTGACGTTCTCATTAGGGCAGGCTTCATTAAACCACCAGCTCCAACATCAGCAGCATATTGTCTTCAGCTAATTACATTTTTGCTGGCAAAGCCATCGTACAAGTCTTCAAATCCTTCCCATCATTAATTTAAAAACACACACACACACAACAACTGCCCTGCCCTGCCTCCTCCCTCCCTGGCGTCCCACCCACACATCTCTGCATGCTGTCAGCTTTGTTCTTCTGGTTTTCCAGGATTCCTCTCTTATATTGGGTTTTGGAGGGGGAGGAGAGGAAGTGGAGGAGAGAACCTGCCACCTATTAGTTTGATTTTGTTCACTAGCTGACCATGGCTCCCTCTGTTCCTGGCCAGATGCTAGTTATATGCACCAGGACCTTGGGCTCAGGCCCAGTGCTCACCAACCAAAGATGGACCAAAGCAAAGAGAAGCTGGAAGTTGAACCCAGCTCTTCCCCCTCCTCTCGTCACTCATGGAAGGTGACAAAAGGCCTAACTCTGCGATTGTTTTGGTTTCCTCATCAGTGGCTTGATCAGGCAGAATGAATTCATCAGTCAGCCGGATCTGGCCAAAGACACTCACATGATACAAAGACAGTCAGGGGTTCATGCTTCCAAAGCAACTGGACGAGGCAGAGATCATCCACCCAGTGAGCGTGTAACTCTGCACCGTGGGGCAGGCCTGTTTTCCTGACCCTGGTGTGGGGGGTTGGGGGGGGGTGGCGTTCCCAGCCAACCTGCAACATCATTACGACTGCATTCAGACCGTGGCGTTCTGTTGTCAGGGAGAGAGGGGCACAGAGAGAACAGGCTAGCGCGATGGGGGTGTCCGTGCCTGTCTCTGAGCCTCTGCCCTCTCCCTTCCCTGACATGTCCTTCCTCCCCCTCCTTCTATCCTTCACCCCCTTTAAGTCCCAGCATACGTTCCTCTCCCCACTGAAGCCCACTTTGACTACTCCAATGCTCAGACATGCCATCCTCTCCCAATTCTTAAAGCACATAAGAGCATTTCTTAATCAATCTCTAATCCCGAATTCTGCTGTTTCCCATATCACAGCTCTGACTGGATTTGCAGGCAGAGACCACGGCTTAACAACTTTCTAGAGCCCCAGCCTCAGCAGAGGGCCCAGCCCAGAACTGACCCCCTGTAAACAGCGCACTGCTTGATTAATCACAGGGAAGCACGTCCTGCTGGCTTGGCAAAGTTGATAAAGCACAAAAAGCATGATGTTTACACTGTCGGCTCAGAATTAAGGCTTCCATCTGGAAGCGTGTCCTCACTCTTCTCGGCTGGCTCCTCTGCCAACCCTGAGGAAGGAGTCAGCTACGGTAGGGCATCCGTTCTCTCCCCACCAAGGACGTGCAAATAGGAGGCCCGCTGCAGACCCACCATCCAGAGGATACTGGCTGTGTTTTAGGAAAGCGTGATGGCTTCCACTTACCCAGCCTCATTCTAGCTCGCATCTTTCTGTACCATTAGCAAGCCATTGTGAGCTGGCAGAGGGCTCGCTTAAGCTGACCGAGATGGTCTTTTCTAGTAGAACTAACTGACCTGTACTTGGAGCTGACTGTTCTTGCCGTCCTCCCCAGAGCTCTGCACGAATAGAGTCTCATCACAAGACAGGTGAAAGAAATTTGTCATCGCATTTAAAAAAATTTTTTTTAGCAAATGTTTTGAAGTCTTCATTAGATTTATTTTTATGGGTTTTTTGGGGGGGATAATTAGGTTTATTTATTTAATTATTTTTTTTAATGGAGGTCCTGGGGATTGAACCCAGGACCTCGTGCTCTCTGCCCTTTGAGCTATACCCTCCCCCTCCCCCATCATCATATTTTAAAACATCTATTTAGCACCTAATTCTAGGAAGAGCTATACTATGTGCTTTACCAAAAAAAAAGTCACTCTTCTTAGAAAATAAAGCTTTAATTTTTTTGTTTTTATTAACATATGCATATACGTATTGATGGGTATATATATATATATATATATATATATATATATATATATATATATATATATATATAATTGCATTTCTGTTTCTGCAGAGTGACTGCAGGTAAGATGGAGAAGTTCTTTTTCACTCCATTCTGTAGTTGGAAAAATTAAATTTGGCTTAGCAAGAGGGATAAACACTGTCAGAGCCAACAATTTTCAACAGTTTCCTCTACCACCACACCGTGACAAATGTGGGCCACAACCTGGTAGACCCCACAGGCACACCGAGCATTTGATGTACTCCCCAGTTCCAGCTGTGACTCCATTTTTTTTTCTCTCTCCATCGAGAAGCCAGACCACAATGCAAGTTGAGTGAGAATGACCTTATTACAGGTCATTTATAACAGTGACTCCACTCTAATGGAAAGAAGCAAACCGGTCACAAATTTCAGCAGTTTACCCATTATTTGTATCAAATTCACCTGCCACATTTTACAACTGATGGGGTCAAGGCACTGTGGCTGTGAACTACAGAGGTGTCAACGTAGCCACTGAGGACAGGAAAAAAAAAGATTTTTTTCTTTTTCTGAGAGCCCTGTTTTGTTCAGAAGACTGAGTCAGGGACCGTCTGGTCTTCAGGTCCCAGGGGGGCCTCATCCTTGTACAACAGCAGGTGCTACCAGCTTGGTCCTTATTCCTTGCCATGTAATGCTCACAACTGAAGCTCTCACTCTGAAAATCTTTCACAGTCATTTTGCTTAGTGTCAATTAAAACAAAAATTTAATACAGATATATATAGAGAGAGATGGCCTTGTGACCTGGACGGCTCTGGTGTGTGTGACAGTCTTCCCTAAGTTCCTTCTCTATGACATGTGAAAGGAGGAAGAAAGGTGAGGGGTGGGGGTTAGTGGAGAGAAAGGAGCTCCAACAACCAGAGGAGATCTGAGCAGAACCAAAGGTGTTGTGACACAGAGGAAGGGGCACTGACTGAGCACTTGGCCCCAAGTCCCAACAACCCTCCCTTTGGCCCCTCTGAGCCTCAGCTTTCTATGATGTCAGACTTGCCCAGCCTTCCTCATGGGGTTGTCCTTCCATTCCTAGAGTCCCTTTGGCCAGGCCCTCGGCTGGGATACAGACATGCATAATCCGGCCTAGTGAGGAGACGCGCGAGGGGAGGCAGCCTCCTGCACGGGGAACGAGAGCAGGAAAATTGCACTGGGGGCAGCCCTGCCCGACCCGCCCCCAGGGAAGGGCGCTCAGGGCCGTCTCCAGGGGGAAGTCACAGGGCAAAGTTTAAAGAGTCATTAGAAGCGACCCTGCTCAGAGGAGACAAAAGACATTTTACGCTAAAGTACAGCACTAGTGAAATCACAGATGTATTCATCTGTCAGGCAGGGCCAGCAAAGATGACTGAGCCAGTCAGTGTGGCTAGAACGGACAGCGGAAACCAAGGAGTGGTAGGAGAGGAGCGTCAGGGCATGAGAGGGTCAACATCTTGGAATTTACCCTGCAGAGAGGAGGGGCTACTCGAGGTGTTTCACCAGGATGGGGACACAGTCGAAGCTGCATTTTACCAGGAACAGCCTGGCGGCAGTGAGAGGGAAGTTCTGTGGGGATCAAGTCAGCAGGCAGCAGCGTGAACAGGGGGAAAACCCTTGCAGCAGCCAGGTGAGAGGTGATGGGGGCCTGTATCAGCAGTGGTAGTGGGGAGGGAAAGAAGAGAGAAATTCTAGAAACATTTGGAAAATAAAAGGAGCAGAGCTTGGTGCTGGACTGAATGAATGAGGGGGGGAAGGGGCTCTAGCCTGGGTGACCATGTTGGTGGTCCCTGCACCAACAGAGGCAGAGAACACAAGAGGTGGGGAGGGTGGCGGGGAAGATGGATGATGCATTTCACGTGAGCTGTGCTGTTCAGAAGGCACGTGGGACATCCAGACAGATAGATCTGTACGTCAGAAGCTTGAGGGAGAGAAGCCGGGGCTGGAGATGGAGATAGATGTAAGGACCAACGGGGAAAACACATGATCCAAACAAATAACATTCATTCCACAAACACCAACTGGGGATGTTTCTTGTGTGAAGCGTTGTGCTGGTAGCTGTAAGAAACATAAAGATGAATCAGACTCAGACCAGATCCGGCCATGTAGAAGCCTAGTAGAGAAGGAAAGACTCATCAAAATACTAACACGCTGGATGGCAATAGATACCACCCATGAGAGAGGCTCAGAGGACGCTTTCCTGTTGGCTCAGCCATAGCAAACCAAGAAGAAGCCATGGTCTCTGGTTGAGAGGTTGGAGAAGGTGGCCAGGTGGAGATGTCTGAGGCAAGACCTGAAAGAGAGGTCGGATTTGAACACACACACGGGGAGGGGAGTGGAGGCCACAAGGGGACGATGCCACGGCCATAGCAGGTACAGGGACACTGAAAGGGAGGCTGCAGAAAGTGGAATCTTGGGCAATAAGAATGAATAGGAAGATTGAGATCCTTCTGTTCCCAGGAAATAAAATGCACTATTTGTGCAGATGATTCTCTCAAGTGAAATAACTGTCTTTCTCCTTTTGGCTGTTCTTTCTCTGCAACCCTAGTGACCTGGGACGGTATTATCTGGGTAAGGCAGCCTTTAGCATAAATGCAGGTGAAAAAAGTCTGGATGTAGAAACAGCCCTTTGAATGTGCTCACAGTATCACACAGAAATAGTTACATGGCCCACTTCCCACTCTAACTTTTTTTTATTAGATAAAACCAGGTGAAAATGAACATCAGATCCAAGCTCGATCAAAGAGGCAAAGGAACTCACAAAGAACATGGAGAGGAGGAAGCAGGGAAGAGGAAGGCAGCTGAGTCTCCAGTGTCTCAGAGAGGACCTGCCTTCCGGATGGGAATCCAGAATCGCCTTGTCCTTGTCCCCATGCAGAGGCTGCGCTGGGAACCAGCAGGGCCCACCTGGAAGGGGAGTCTGGGAAGTGCCCGAGAAGCCCCAGTGCTGGTAGTCAACAAGGCAGAGTCCACTACCCTGTCAGGAATTTTCCTTCCTCCTAAGATATAACTGCTGTCCTGAGGACAGAGCACACAGGGCAACTGAGGCTGTCCAGTGAGGGAAAAACACAAATAAAGCCGCTGGCTTGCCTGTGCATGCCAGGAATCATTCCGCCTCTGGCTTCACATTAGTCTTTTGTAGACAGGAGGATAAATAGCCTCTTCTCAGAGCACCAAAGTTCTCCAGAGGTGATTCCAGAGCTTTCTGTGGGACATTTCCCCATACCAGATCCCCCAAACTGGAGGCTGCAGGCCCTTCCGGTGAGCTGGTCCCTCATGTGGTCCCAGCGCCACTCCATTCTGGAGCACCTCCTCCCAGCAAAGGTGGGGGCATGTCTAGAGAGGCTCCCTGGAGACTGTGCGATGCAGAGCTGGCTGAGCACAAGGGGCCTTGAGCCTGCAGTTCAGCAAAATCCCAGGATGTCTGCAGAGAGATCCCTGGGGGCCACAGGAAAGGGCTCACAGCCACCAAACTCCTTTCAATGGATCAGCACCGTGGGAAGGGATAGCTCCCTCCCAGGGCAGCACTGCTCCCATCAGCCCAACATAAGGCACAGATGCCTTTCATTTTCCCCACAGACGGTCATCTCATGCTCATAAACGGAAAAAAAGAAGAGCAGAGTTGCTGCAGGGGATAAAATAGAGGTTCTTCATATATTGCTCTGAAGTGAGTTCTAAGCAGGGATGGCAGATGTCTCACATGCCCTTCACTCTCATATTCCTGGGATGTGAGAGCAGGGTGGGGGAACTTGAAGGCCGCCTAGCCTGGGATTCTCAGGGGAGCACCCACAGCCCATCTAGTGCCCCTGGCCGGTGGCATGCCCATGGCTGGCAAAAGTGTGAAACATTTTTATTTTATTTATTTTATAAAATATTATTTTCTCTAACCTATGTTGAAATAATTAACTATCACTTCAAACCCATGATTCTGTTGGCATTTTCATCTAAGATAAGATTAAAATAAGTTCAAACTGAAAAAGACAATCAATTTAAATAAAGATATTCATATAATACTAACACAGATTGTATAAAACTTTGGCAAAAAAACCCCAAAAAAACCAAAAAAACCCCGAATCCTAAATGCCCAAGGTTTTGAAAAACATTCACTTACAGATAAGAAAATTGAGGTTCAGGAAGGTGAAGGAGCTTGCCTGAGTTTTCACAGGCTTTCGTGGGGAAAAGGACTTTAATGAATGCCTCCTGACGTCTAATTCAGTGGTCTCATCCACCATTAGGCGGCTCGTCATCTCAGCAGAGCTTTAATCACTGCTGGGGAGAGTGAGAGGGGATGCGGTCTGGATGGGTACAGCTGGGCTCTCGGCCTGCATCACTGTGCTACGGATGCTCTGAGCACAGCCTTGGCTGGACATGTGGGTGCTGCCCCATCCCAACTCCAGATGGAGTCCAAGGAAGGCGATGGTGCCCTGGAGAGGCTGGAGGCCTTCGATGCTGAGGCTGCGTGCTCAGCAGAGCACTGAGACGAGTGGGGCCGCGGACTGACACAGCCAGCTGAAAGCCTGAGGATGGTGACCTGGATGTATACACGCCATGAAACTTGGGGAACAAAGACAGAATAAATGAGAGCTGCTTTAATGTCACTGCTGGGATGCAGAGTGCTTCTGAGTTTGTTCCGTGTGGCAACTTTCCTCACTCCATAACAATGTGTCTAAGGCCCATCACTGCCAGATTCTGACATGTTCACTCATAAATCCAAACTGCATGTGTGTCTTAGTCCCAAAGCTTTCCAATGTCTTCCTCAGACAAGATATAGGAAGGGAGGAAACAAAAGGCTGAATCTTTTTAATAAACACTTGGTGTCGTCTCTCCCATAGGGATCTCATACAGCCCTTTATGCTGTCGGAGCAGCAGAACTCACCTCAAGTTCACCTTAAGCGAACTTTGGGATTGGGAGCCAGAGCCCAGAAGGTCTCAGACACTGCTCCGCGAAGCACCCGCTGCTGTCAGCCACGATCCAGTGTGTTGATAAACTGAGCGTCTGATTCATCCCAGTTGGAAGGCTACTTGACTCATCTCTGCTGCTATCCACGGATGTCAGCAGCAGTGACGGAGGTACCAGGAGAATCTTCAATGGCAGGGCAGTATCAAGAGGCTGCTGACCTCCGTGGCGAGCCCTGCGCAACGTTGAGGAGGGCTACTGACGTCAGCGCCTCACATAGGCAAGACTCTTAATGAGCTTTAGGAGGTACTTGAGGGAATCACAACTTATTTTATGAGATGAGGTCTTAAAATGCTTTGTCCACCCTCCGCCTCCTCGGCAAGGCAGAGAGCCACCACCAACTTTTAAAGCCCTTACTTGTCAGCCCCACACAAGCCAGCTTTAACGTGACATGTCTGGAAGCACAATTCTACTTCCACGCGTGCATGTACATGTGTATCAGTATTTCGCTTTAAGGGGATATTCTAACATAAACAAGCATCTCATAAAAGTCTACTGTGTGTGGCAAAGTCGAAACCAAGCAGGAGACACAGGGAAGAAAAGATGGCATGTTTGCTTATCCGCGTCCTGTTCATACTTCTTTTGTCAAGTCTGTTTTTGTTTTTGTCAACTTCTGTCTTCACTGAACCCATCAGTACCTCTTAGGAGAGGCTAATGTGAGTGCATGTCACCTGAATTTGTGAGTACCACATGCTCTGAATTGTAGCAAGAACAATGTTTATCACAGCCTCCCTTAAGTGACAATTACAACCAATCCACAGGAATCTGACAAAAACCAGAATCTATTTCCTTTTATACCACAAATAAGACCCTATCATGTCTACTAGTTAGAGTCTAGTCTCTGTTTGGGTTCTGTGGACAAAATGAGGAGAATGTACTAGATTGGGTTCAGCAAACTATGGTCTGTAGGCCAAATGTGGCCCGCTGCCTACTTTTATAAATAAAGTTTTATTGGAACACAGCCACATCCATTCATTTATATCCTGTATATGTCTACTTTGGCACTATTATGGCAAGAGTTAGGTAGTTGCAAAAGAGCTTAAGGCCTGGAAAGCTGAAAATGTTTACCATTTGGCCATTTACACATCCTTGGCCTAATTTCCTGCCATTAGCCATGCTAGGGCTCTCTCTGTGGGCTAGCTGGCTGTATCTCCTGTACCTAAATCTAGACTGTTTCCAACCAGGGCTCATGGGTGTGGGTCTGAGGTCATACTTAAGGGCAAACTTCAGGTCTGTGAGAGAATCTCAAAGCTTTAGGGAGGGGCAGAAGGCGAGAGAAGGGAGCATGATCTGATGCAAAGAAAATGGCATTAGGAATAGGGATCTCTGAATTTTTCCACCAATACTGACCCTGAACATAACCCATCATTATATGCCTTGTTTTCCCTGTATGGATATCTGGGCAGAAAAGGAATTCCCACAATGACATCATTTGGCCTGATCAAAAAATAAATAAATAAATTAGTGAAGTTCTTCCAGGAAGTCTGGAGCTGAGATTATCATCCTAAACTGTAAGACAGCTGCTAGGAAACCCTGTAAACAATGAAACAGACGTGACTTAACAATGCCCTGGATGTACACGGCCACAGCCCAGCTTTGTAATGGGCCCATTCTGTGGCCCTGATGGCCCTAATTGCCTCGGTCTTTTCTCTGAGCAAAACTCCTCTAGGACTCCTGTAAGAAGTTGCTATGATCCTACCTGCCTTCCTGGTTTCCTAAGGTACCGAGCCCCTGGGTAATACATTGCACGCAGAAATTGTTACAGCCAGCTTGCATAGTACCCCAGGAGTTTACCTAGGTAATATTTACTGGGCACCTCCCATGGGCCAGGCTTTGTAGGAAGTGCTTAATAAGAATCACCTCATGTAATCATCAAAACAGCCTTATCAGGTAAAGTCTATTATCATTCCCATTTTATAGATAAGGAAAGAGAGTTTAGAGACATTAAGCAATTTTTCCAAGGACACCAGAAAATCTAGCTCAGTGGCAGAATGAGGATTTAACTTGGTCTCTCTGATAGCAAAGCCACTACCAAAAGCTACCATAGCTAGACCACACAATTAAAGTTCTGCCCCACAGTACTTACTGTCTTCACTGGCTTCTTGACTTCTCAATGAGCTTTGCTCAAATGCAACCCCAAGAGATGCTTGCTCTTGTTGCTCAACCTAAGTCCTCATTTTTTGATGTGGCTCAGAGACTCCACCATGACGATATCTTGCCCAGTTCTCTATGTGCCTTCCTAATCTTCGTCAAGTGGAGAGTTTCTGCTGTGCTAGCTAAAAGAAGCAAATGTAGGACCTAATGAAACTTACAAGCTTCTGCACAGCAAAGGAAACCATAAGTAAAACAAGAAGACAACCTACAGAATGGGAGAAAATTTTTGCAAATGAAACCGACAAAGGCTTGATCTCCAGAATATATAAGCAGCTCATATGACTCAATAAGAAAAAAATAAACAACCCAATCCAAAAATGGGCAGAAGACCTAAACAAGCAGTTCTCCAAGGAAGACATACAAATGATCAAAAGGCACATGAAAAAATGCTCAATATCACTAATTATCAGAGAAATGCAAATCAAAACTACAATGAGGTATCACCTCACACCAGTCAGAATGGCCGTCATTCAAAAATCCACAAATGACAAATGCTGGAGAGGCTGTGGAGAAAGGGGAACCTTCCTACACTGCTGGTGGGAATGCAGTTTGGTGCAGCCACTATGGAAAACAGTGTGGAGATTCCTCAAAAGACTAGGAATAGACCTACTATATGACCCAGGAATCCCACTCCTGGGCTTGTATCCAGAAGGAACCCTAATTCAGGATGACACCTGCACCCCAATGTTCATAGCAGCACTATTTACAATAGCCAAAACATGGAAACAGCCTAAATGTCCATCAACAGATGACTGGATAAAGAAGATGTGGTATATTTATACAATGGAATACTACTCAGCCATAAAAACCGACAACATAACGCCGTTTGCAGCAACATAGATGCTCCTGGAGAATGTCATTCTAAGCGAAGTAAGCCAGAAAGAGAAAGAAAAATACCATATGAGATTGCTCATATGTGGAATCTAAAAAACAAACAAACAAACAAACAAACAAAAACAAAGCGTAAATACAGGACAGAAATAGACTCATAGACAGAGAACACAGACTTGTGGTTGCCAGGGGGGCGGAAGGTGGGAAGGGATAGACTGGGATTTCAAAATTGTAGAATAGATAAACAAGATTATACTGTATAGCACAGGGAAATATATATAAGATCTTGTAGCTCACAGTGAAAACAAAATGTGACAATGAATATATGTATGTTCATGTATAACTGAAAAATTGTGCTCTACACTGGAATTTGACACAACATTGTAAAATGATTATAAATCAATAAAAAAGTTAAAAAAAATTAAAAAATAAAATAAAAACAGTGAAAAAAAAAAAAAAAGCAAATGTACTCCACAGCCTGCAAAACTGGAGAAGCCAGCCGACCCTCACGCCACCAAGCTGTAGTCTTATAACAGAATGAAGTCTGAAGTCAGATGCAGACTTGCCTTGAATCCTGGCTCCACCTGTGTGACCTTGGGTGTGTGATTTACTTTCCCTAAGTCTCAGTGTTCACATCTGAAAAATAGGGGAATGAGTATCTGTTTCACAAAGATGCTAAGGAAATTGATTGATATTATTCATGAAAATAATCCCATGTATTGCCTGGGACATAGTGGGTGAATGGGTAGCTTCATTACTATGAATATTACCAGCTCTTGATATTGATTTAAACCCTGCAGAGATTATGACTCCCACTTTCAAAAAGATCTTCAGGGATTTGGGGAACTAAGTACTTAAAAGTAAATCGTTGGCTTCTATGTCAAGTGAGCTAAATTGCTGAACAGAATATTACATCAAGTTGTTAAAAGACATTATTATCCTTGTGAAAATTTGGCCTCTTAGCTATTTTCCTTGCTGTCTGGAGAAATGGGGGTAACTTGAGGCCTCCATAAGCTTCAGGAAAGAGAACAGAATTGTAAAGAGGAAATTAAGAATGGAACGGAATGGGGAACCACTTGGTACTCGGTTCTGCCAAAGGCCATCCTCAAATGTTAAGTATTAATAATATGACTGAGTATTCCTTGAAAGCTGAATCTTGTATTAATTTTCCATCTCCTTAGTAGTTAAAAAAATACTTGAAGCCTGACAGATATTGCTGAATGAAAGAATCAATATATAAATGAATGAATGAGTCGATGATTCTTTTAAATCAATGATAGGTCAATAATGCTTTTAAAATGCTTTTTTTAGTTTCTAAAAGTTTACTGCCAAAGTGTGAAAGTATATACAAAGAAGCCTGAGTTCATGGTTACATGACTTTCACAATTTTAGAGTTGGAAGTCCCCAACTTCCCCGCTCCCTTCTCTGCCAATAAACCCGCTGCCAGCTGTGAGGCAGCGGGGCTGAAGCCAAGGTGAGCAGGTGGGGCCAGCCGAGCTGAACAGACTCTGAGCTTTTGGGGTGAGCTGACTGGTGTAGCCACAGAAAGACAGAGCTGTATCCCACCTTGGTTGTGGGACCTGGTGCTCAGAGTTCTTGGCTTTGAAGTAACACTGGGGACACGTGTCAGAGAACTCTCAGCAACAAAAGTTGACAAACAACAAAAGCTGGTAAAAGGACCTGCAAGAGACACATCGTGGGCACTCATGATGGGCCAGGGTATGAACTGGGTGCTTCCTACTGCACAGAGTCTAGATTCTGACAATTGTCTCAACTCAGGTCCTGGCTCTGCAACCTTAGGGTTGTTTGACTTTAGGTGAGTTACTTAGCTTGTCTGGCTCTCAGTCCCTTCATCTGTAAAATGAGATAATAACAAACCCTTCCTCATGGTGTTGTGGTGAAGATAAAAAATAAGCTACTATATATTCAAAGTACGTAGATGGTTCGCACATAGTAAGCACAAAATAAGATTGTGATATGATGATTATGATTAAATCTTTTGATCCTCCTAACATCTCTACAAGTTAGATTAGTATGCCCACTCTATTGAAGAAGTAAATCAGGGACTCACAGCTTCTCAGCCTCTGCTAAAGGAAGCGGTTCCAAGCTGTGTCCAGAGCAGGAGTGGCCATTATCTGTGGCACATCGGTCAACCTGCCCATAACTATAATCAACAGAAGAAGGTTGGTTAAGGTCACATCCACCCATGGGATAATTTGCTAGGAAGGTCTCTGAACAAACAGGAACTATGGAAGCCAGTGGGGTCCATCTGCTTGTTTCCCTGAGTTAGAATGAAGGGGTGGGGGGAAGTAGGAAACCTGGTAGCCACAGGAACAAAGTTGGAAACCCTGCAAAGCTGAGCAGTCAGGCGGGATCATAAATGAAGTGACTGGATGAGTAAATGGATAGTACAAACGTTTTATAAAAGCATCCTTGTGGGGTAACATTTACAGAGCAGACGGGACAAAGTAGCTCATTCGCGACACAAGGAACCATAGAAACAGCTGCAAACACCAAACCACATAGCGCTGAGGGGCAGACGGCGGGCCTGGATTCGAGACAACCCGCCAGTTCCAGGCTTCCTGAAATTCCTTGTGGACTTCTTTAAATCAGAAGATTCCTGTCTCCCTTGTCTCCACGTGAGCTTCTATAGTAAAACTCCATTATAGAGAAGGCCTGGGTAGACCTTCATTCTTTAAACGGCCTAACCAATGCATTCACTTCACACGAGGTAATGAAGCTTTCCAAAAGGACAGCAGATTACCTGAAGTGGTAAAGCCAGGATCTGAAGCCCACCTTCCGACTAAACACAGCATTTCTTTCCACTGAACCCCAGTTCTTACTCTGCAGGGATAGGGGAGGGCAGCAAGCAAGCTCAGATAGCTGATCAACTGAAAATGGATTCACATGTACCTGCACCTAATGCATCTTGACAAGAGAGGCACAGACAAATCATGGTGCCAGGCGGGGGAGGTCTGCAAGCCAACGTTCCCTTGGCACTTGGAATAGCCCTGAAATGGACCCTGGCATCTCTTGCCTTTTGCACATCAGTCTGTCAGAGAAAACCCAAAAGCAAAGGGGTTTTGTTTTTAGGGACCTTGCTCTCTTAGGAACCACCCACCATTTTCCAATTAGGAGGCCAAGAACACAATGATGGCTTTGGCAGCTGAGCAGTGACCAGTCAGTCAGTCCAGCCCTGTGACGGATGGCTTAATTGCCAGAAAAGTTCCTTGGACTCAGTCAGGACCTGTTTTTTGTACCTTCCAATTCATTACTCAGGTTCTGTCTTTTGTGATAACACAAGACCTGTCTAAACGCCTCCATTTGTTTTTCAAAGATCAGAAGGACTAGCCCTGATAAGTTAGGGAATCCTCACTTCAGCTAAACAAATAATAATATTAATTGACAAAAAAGATGCAAAAGTGACTCTGATGAATGAATTTGCTAATGAAGTTTTTGTAACAGGTTTGTTGAAGAAAAAAGGTGCTGACAGAAAAACCATCCAGCCCGCTCTCCTAGGCCCATGCACACTTAACAAGCACCTGATAAGTCTTGGTGGCACCTAGCAACGACCATGCTTGGAACTGCTCCTCTCTGCCCCAGAAGTGACTGAGCTTTAGGAACGAAATGGAGGCAGCTTCAAGCAAAGTCATACGTGACGCTTAGGCCGCTGAACTGAACTTGAGCAAAGATGTTCAAGTAAGAGCAAGCATGGGTCCTCCGGCACAAAGTTGTCTGCAGCCCTGGAAATGCATTCCCAGAGGCCCCCACGGGGTGGTCCGCAGGCTTTGTACCAACTCAGTCCCAAGTATTTCTTCCCCAGAATGGAACGCCCTTAATCTTGCTTCTACATTGTTTTTATTGGAAGAAAACTATGTGTCTTGGGCTCACCGGGGGCTCCCAGAAACGAGGAGCCTGGGGACACCTGAAAAGCCAGCAGTCGAAGGTCACAGGAACCTGCAGACGCTGGCTAATGGGTTCCACCCAGCCGGGGCTAGTGGTCCTGAGCATCGCCCAGGTCTGATCAATGGGTTCTCTTCACAAAATTCTCAGGGCAGATAAACATACACTCAAAGATGATTTTTTTCTTCAATTGTGAATTATGCCTAAGAAGGCAGAACTATGAAAAACAGTACCCACCAGCTGAGTTATCATATATATATCATGTATATATATAACTGAAGCATTTTTGAAAGGCTGCTTGCTGTGAAAAATATATTTAACTAACCCATATGCATACAGGAAATCTATTAACACTGCCATCTTTAATTACAAAATGAAATATGTAGTTAATACATTAAAATTCTATTATGCACCATTAACTCCTTCTGCATACTTTAAGAAGAAAAATGTAGAACACATAGCAAATGAGCAAAAAGTACAATATGGAAATCTAAATCCATACAGAGTCTGATCCAACTATCTAATGTAAAGTCATAGTAAAACCTGATCTTCAATGGAGTAAACACTTTGCTTATAAATAAAGAATTGCTTGACTTCTGGTATAAACTCACATATCAATTTTCATTTGATGATTTTGCTTTCACTTGTTCAAAAGTTTGCAAAAGAGTATCCTTGTGTACTTTCGTAGTTTTAAACATCAGTCATCTGGCAAAATTTGAAATAAATCTCTTCAGCCAAGTTTGAATCATGCAGGAGGTTAAAACACATTGTTTGACCCTCAAAGCAATAATATAAGATTTCAGAAGGGAAATCCAATTATTCTATGTAAGGAAGAAATAGTACCACTTTGGAAAAAGTAATTCAAAAATTTTGGGATGTGATTGAAAAGTAAGGGAAGCAGAAGGGTTTTCAAAGTTTTAAATTGCCAAGTTCCTAGCTGAGGTATTGGTTTTCTATAAGCCCACGATGTTTGCTGATAGTATGTTTATACTGGGCACAGTGTGAAAGAGAATTTACCAATTGTCATCCATACAATGTCAAAAGGATACAAAAAAAAAAATGGTTTTCCTTTGCATCTCATTCTCTCATGACTTAGATTTTGCGTGTAAAACAAAACCCAGTAAAAGTGAAATATAAAAATAAACAGCAGGCTCTGCCTTGAGGCAATATGAATGAGAAAAGTGTAAATACAAAATGAAAGAAATGCAAACTTTAAGGTTTTCACAGAACCATTAATTCTCTCCGCACATACTGGAAATATTTAGGATTATCAGTTAAGCTTTTAAATAGACATTTTCTTCACAAGAGAAAAGGTTGGGTCTAGTCACGTTTTGATAATAACTTTAACTTTTCTCTGTTTGAATTATGCTATTCGGATCCAACTAAAAACCGCGTCAGTATTGATCATTACAGTTAATGAAAAATAGCCCTGCGATTGTTATTTTGTAACTTACAGGGGTTTGGGTAGTAAGGTTTCATTTAAGTGCATTTTGCAGCCCAACAAAGGATTTTGCTGACGTCTACGTTTACAATGCTGTCGCTCCAGATGCCTCAAACGGCTGCCTACTTCACTTCCAAAGGATATGGCATGAAGTGTATCAGACAGTGTCTACCAATCTCTGAGTCTCTTAAGAAGAAACCATCAGAGACTCTCGGAACGACATCTTCAAACAGGATACCCTCAGGCGTGATTTCTAAGCTGAGGGCAGATACACAACTCCAGTCTTTGAAACCATTTCTAGAATAGAATGTTAAGGACGGAGAGGCAGTGTATGAGGGTGTAGGGAATCAGAACGGAGGAAGGCGGGGTGGCAAGAGGGGCTGGGGGAGACTCCACTGACCACGCCGTCTTTGACAAGGATGTGGGGAGAGTACTTATATCTTCAGTTCACCTCGGGGGTCCCTGCTCTCCTGCAGAAATCAAAGGCTTTGCTGAATTTTGCATGGAGATATGGGCCCAACCACATCCAGAGATCCAACCAGAGACAAATCAAGGCTGGCCCACCCTTACCCTTTGCCCAAACCCTTTTAACCTCTGCCCTTTCCAGCTTAGTTGAAAATAACATAGGATAACATAAAGTAAAGCAGAAGGAATAATCTCTTCCATTTTTTTTGGAAAACTGACTGTCACTGTCGGTCTGGCTAACCGGCAGTGTAGGAAGGAAAGAGCTCAGAGAGTCCCAGGTTTAAGGCTGATGTGTTCTCATTCCAGGTCAGTGTCCCCTGTCCATTAATTCCTGCCCGGTGAGGGAGGTCTCAAAAAACATTAGCAATGGAGGGCTTTTCATAGGGGTCATTATATTTTAAGGATATTGTCTTTTCCTCAAATTCTTTGGCATTCTTGATCAGCCATGCACCCCCCACAAACACGTGGACGCATACACATGTGCGCGTGTGCACACACACACTTATCTAGAGAATCTCAATTAACCTGTAAACCTGACGCATAGCCGTCTCAATCACCTGCTCGCTCTCCGGCATATCTGGACACTGAGGTTTACCGTTTGCCATTCAAGGACTCTTTTCTGGACCACATAGGCCACTGAAGATATGATGGAGGACCAGGACAAGCTTTGGACTGTTTTTCCACAGATCCTCACAACACTCCCCCAACCCCGACTAAACATACCTTCTGACACCTCACCTGTCTTAACCTCTGGTTTCCAGGGTCTTCCCTTCAGACACAATCACACCCAACATTAGTTCTTGGGGCTCTCTACTCTTCTCTTCACCCTAAACATTTCCGTGATACTGGTTCTTTGAAATGGCCTTGAACCAAAAGAAACGGAATGAAAACCATGCATGGCAAAGGCCGCTTCCTACACTGATGGGAGGATGTGGACGGCTGGTGGGAAGTCCAGCCTTGTGCCCTTCTTTTCAATCAGACTACATTACAAATATGAAGACAATGTGGCTTCTACATCTGTCACCCCAGTCAGCGCCAGGGCTGATTGGGCCAATCTGCCTGATCTCACCACAATCTGGAAACTACAAGCCACACTGAGGAAGACAAAGCTTCCCTGAGAGCGGAAACACTGGTCTTTGATTAAGGATGCGCGTGCACTCTAACCCCCACGTCATAAACCTGTTACTTTGTAAATGTGAGACACAGTCATCTCATTTACCTGCTCGCTCTCTGGCGTAGCTGGACACTGAGGTTTACCATTTGCCTTTCAATGACTCTTTTCTCCACCACATGGTTTAAACAGAGTGGAGTAGTATGTATATGCAGGTAACCTTCCAAGTCAGTTATTCATGGGGACACTGGCTGAAGGAGAAATAGAAGGCTTACATTCTGAGATTTTATCAGAGATTTGATGGGGATATTTTCCATGCCAAATAGTCAGATAATAGAAATTTTAACGAATCTAAAATGTGCTCAGTTATCCCCAATCTAATATGCAAAACTGAACAGCACATAGTGACGGTATTCAGAGTAATAGATTAATTAACATTTGGACCAAGACTTCATTTGGTTCTCTTTTGCGTTTCCTAAGAGTGAAAGAACCCAACTCCTCCCACACATATGGCCCGCAGATAATCAGTCAGGTCTCATCCTGCTTTCAGGCTACCCTAGGAGCAGAGGATGTACTGATTTTACTAATAAAAATACAAAGTGAACCAGGTATTTTCTGTCTCTCCTGGGAAATGAGTTCATTTACTTCACAAATAATTAAGCACCAACTATGTGAATTGTTATTTTAGGTGTTGAAAGTATGCCAATGAACCAAACACCACCAAACAAAACCCCTGCCTGCCATTGTAGCATTTACTTTCCAGTGAGATTCTAAAACACAAGTTCCTAGAATTTTAGGAAAAATCTTCTAATTTTCTTGAGGCCTCAAATTTCCAAGTAAGAGAAGGGATGCTGATGGTGAGATTTCTGAGCTCTCTAGAGGGAGAGGCAAGTATCTACTGGCATGTCTTTTATTGTAAGAGGAGAGAAAGTTAGGACTGACTTTCTCCCAACTGGGAGAAGAGAGAAGAGGACTTGGTAGCAGCAACATCTTGGCAATTCAGTCATTCAGCAAACATTTTTGGAGAAACTATTGTAAGATATTCGGATCCAGTTGAATAATTCTTTCTAAGACAATCCACTACCCCCATCTGATACTGTCTCTGGTTTGTAAAAGTGACTCCATGTGTAAGCGTGTTCCTAGAGAGAACATTCAGGTAATGGTGTTGTAGGAGTAACTGCAACTTTTATGTACATCACAGGGGGAGTACTTGTTAACCAGATCAATATCAGATCATGGTGTTGGGTCCAATGGAGCTATGTCTGAGGCACCAAGACCCTTAGTGTCAAGGTAACAGAAGCCACGGCCTGAGAGGCTGAGGTGGTGCTGCTCTTACCATGACTGAGATGTGGAGGATCCTCAGCTCCTCTTCTGCTGACTCATGCTGGGGTTCTTCTGTCGGGTCTTGTCCAGGGAGGCTTGGGGCGCCATCTTGGTGGTGGATGTGAAAAAGCAAAGTGCCATTCTCCAGCCACTGCTGCCTCCAGCGCACCAGAGGGATGTCCTCCGTGTTCCCTGAGATCTCTAGAGGACGAATACCAAAGGCACGGATCAGAATTCCAGCTGGACCTGTCTGAACCTTCTCTTTCATCTCCTTCCTAGACATTGGTACCGATTAGCCAGTGTCAGCTGAAGACAACAAAAGGTTTCTAGTTATAGTTAGGTTAGGTTTCCTGCTGCTCTGAATCTCAAGGAAGGGAAGAGGCCCTGAGAAGAAGAGAATTATCCCCCCCATAGGTCTTTGCACCCTAAACTAATGGCCTGGGCTCTCACCCATTGAGAAAAACCCAAAGGTGAAGATTCCAGTTCTTCCCCATATTTCTATGATCAATAGCATCCTTTACTCAGCACAGTTTGAATACCCTGATAACCCCCTGAGGTAAATAGAAGGTTGTTTGCCTCTTGTAAATTTGAAAGTGCGAGTTCCCTAGCAATTACTCCGAGACACCAGTGCATCTACCAAGGAGAGAGTTGGTAATTACTGTGCAGAGAACTGGCACTTACAGAAGAGTCCTGGGAGGTTACTGCAGAGCAGCTGGAGCTAAAACCACACTCATTGGCTGCATAGTCCACTGGAGATGTCTGGTTCTTGCTGTGGCAGGTAAAGCAATGTTTTAGTTCCCTCTCATTTTTCCCTTCATTTCTGCAGAGCAAAGGTGGTGTACGTGGAGAGGGCAGTGAAGAAGTGGGCCCTTATCACAGACACAAGCACTCACCTGCCCTCAAAGCTCTAGACCCAAACACCGAACTATCATCAACAGATGAATAACAGCATACCAAAACCTACTATGCCTTTTGTAGTGCAGGTGCTAAGTGTTGCAGAAGTACCCCTTTCTCTGATATTCCTAAGCAGCATCTTATCAAAGATTTGAGACATCCCACAATAGAAAGAACCTAATTAACCCAGCTTTCTCGAGGTTCATTTGGCCCTAAAAATCATTTTTTCCTTAACTATTATTATTATCATCCTCTGCTGAACATACTTTGGCAAAGCACTGCTTTATAAAATTTCATTATTTTGAAAGACCTGGCTTCTTCTCCCGAAATTTATCACCTTTGACAAAAAAAAAAAAAATCAATCTACATAAAAAAGATTTAGTAAGACACATTTAGAATAGTATTCTCATCAAGTACTACAATCGTAAAGAGGAAAGCAATTTTAAATATTTATGGAGTTTATAAATATCTTTCACTCTTTGTGGGAGGGTACAAATGATGTTCTACTGTATTTATTTACTTATATGTGTTTTCATTAGTTTATTTAACAGGCATACATTGGGCATGTGTTACGTATGTGCCAGGCACCATTGTAGGCACTAAGAGACAAATCTCAATGAAGCCCTCAACGGGTTCTCCAAAGCGATGCACTGCTGAATGAATATGGCAAATGTTACACCACATGCATGACAAAGTTTTGTGGGGACACAGAAGAAGGAAAGAGTAATCATGCCTGGGTAGAGGGTGGAAGACAGACGGGGGAAAGTACCCTTCCCAGAAGATGATGCTACAGGTGTTGAGCCTTTAAGTGTGAGTGGACTTCCTTTTAATAGGTGGGGAAGTGGGGAAAGGACATTCAGACACTGATGGGAGAATGAGGAGGAGGAGGAGAGGGAGGAGGAAGAATACTGGCTGGTCCTCTAGGCAAAGGTCAGTGAGAAGGATTTATGGGAGCCACCAGTCATCAGCCTGTCCCTAAAAGACACTGCTGTGATTCCCTGTCTCATCCTACCATCCTACAGACCAGGCAGGGGAATAGACGTAGGAGTGTGAGGGAGGATGAGGGCGCAGCAAAAACAAGATGCTAAGAGTTCCCACATTCTTAGCCTCCTCCCTAACTGCCTGAAAGACTCAGTCATCCTGTCCTGTTGGGCTGGTAAGCTCTCCGTGCTCGGGAAGTGACCCGCACAAGCATCCAGGAAGCTGCAGTGGGCAGAGGCTGTGAGAATGGAAGGGCCCCAGCAGCCCGGTCCTGGTTTTCCAGGCACAGCTCCATTTGGTAAATGAGGCAGTGACACAGGCTTCCCAAGTTCACCTTTCCTCTAAGGAGCCCTTCCAGATTTCCAGGTGAACAGAAACCCTGGGGCGCACCTCCAAAGATGCCTGCTTAGACCGGCTGCAGCCATGTGATGCTTCAGCACACGTCACCTGATCACAAACCCTACTCACAGCACGCCACCTTCCTCACCATGCTTCAAGCCTTCACATCAAAGCACCAGGAAGACTCCTCCTGGGAAACACACCTTTCTCTCCCAAGTCTGCCACTGCAGTAGAAACCAAATTCCATCTCCTTTTCAGCACAGACATAAAAATCACAAGCAGCAGCAGCTCCTACTGGAGGACCTAACGGCATAATTAAATCACCCAGAGCAACATCCAGTCTCTAGCCCACACCTGCTCTAACCCACCCTGGGATTTATTCCACATGTGCTGGCTGCCACTTTGGCCCTTTCTGTAACTATTCGAGAGGAATCCAGCACCTCCTACCTCTGAAGCACTTAACAGACTGGCTTTTTATTTCCCAGGAGATCCTCGTCAAATAGGTCAGACTCATTACCTCTGTTTTAACGGTGGAAGCAGAAACAAGAAAATACCCAGACCAAAGTCACCCCCGCCTGACACAGAAGAGGGACTAAGATGGATGAATTTCTGTCAGATCCCTTCCACCTCCAACACACGCATCAGACAACATGACCTTTGCACATGTGTAAAGAGTTGAGTTGGAAGTCCATGGGATCTTTTAGGAGTTTTTGTGCTGTAGTATTTTAATTTTTTGCACAAAGCCTTAGTATTCCATGAGTTCTTTTACAACTGAAATATAATTCACATACTGTAAAATTCACCCTTTGAATATATACAATTCAGTGGGTTTTAGTATATTCACGAGTGTGCAGCCATTGCCACTCTAATTCCAGAAACTTTCATCAGCCCCAGAAGAAACCCTGTACCCACTGGCTGCCAGGATTTTTTTTTTTTTTTTTTTGAGAAGGAAGGAGTTCTGTCCAAGGTTTTAGGATTTAGGAGTTTCAGGTGCAGCGGGGGTGTGGACAAAGTGCTCCCACGGCGAGGTGGGCTGAGTGTACAGAATCTCTAGCCTTGGCTTCCAGGCCAGCCCTCTGAACCTGACTGTGGGTTATTCGTGCCAAATTCCTTCGGAAAGTGATATCCCTGTTTGGCTCAGACCAGAATCATCACAGAGGGCAAAGGGTGAAGGAAAGAGAGTACCAGGCCTGCCGGTGAAGGTGCCTGTCACTTTTTAGATTCAAGATAATCACAGAATGATAGTTTCTTTCTTGGCTTTTTTCCCCCCCAATCCTGGCAGGATTTGACGTAGGAGAGCTAAAATGCTAAACCAGGAACTTACTTACTTATGCTGTATCTGGCCTGGGTCAACCAATGAAAAACCACACTGGGCACAGTAAATGTCTCATGAATTTCATCACAGTGGGGCTGAGATCAGAGCTGGGAACATCAGTGCAATCACGCTGGTCTGGATGTCAGCAGAACAGCTCAAGAAGAAGAAACACTCAGAAATTGCTTTACCAATGCAAGCCTGACCTGGGACTCCCAAGGAGCAAATATGAGAGGTGATAAAACAGTTACTTTAGTCCACGGCCTCCTGCGGGCCGTGGATGAGGCTCAGACAGAGAGCCTTTGCCGGTGCCCTGAATAAAACAAGTGCCAACAGGAGCCCACAGTCATCTCAAGATACCACAGGTGGTGTGAGTACGACAGCTATCATCGCACTGTGGGGCTGAGAGCTCCAGAAAGTGGAGGCTGTCCTCACTTTTAGCATTCGATTCTCCCCCTCCATCAACCTCGCAGATCTCAGCACCTCCAAAATCCTGGAATGCACAGCAACCAGGGTGCCATTTACTCTTGTATATAACAAAGATCGTTGGAGCACACCCTAATTTGCCACACTGAGCAAATTGCGCTGCATGGTCCCTACTCTCAAGGAGCTTTTGCTCTAGGAAGAAACTGAAGACACAGCAATGAATCAGTGCTCCAAGCCATAACAGCAGTGCTGCGTGAGAGGGTGGAACTTGGCTGGGCGTAAACCCTCGGGAAGGGATAAAATGGGAAGAAATGTTGGGAGGCGATTCGAAATGAAGAGAGCAGTGTGTATAAAGGAACAGCAGGGTGATGCCTGTTTGCAGAACTGCGGGAGGTCTGGTTATGCCGCAGAGGGGAGGATACGGAGAGGAGTAGTGGAGGACACGCTAAAAATCTAGATTGGTGTCAACTGTAAAATTGTGAATGCCAGTTTAAGGAGTTCAGAGCTAATGGAAAGTCATCCATGGTTGCATTAAGCAGAGGAATGAACAGAGCCATGATCAGAAAGATGAAGAAGACTCAAAAAGAGAGTAGATGACACACTAGACTCAATCATCATCTCACTATACCTATATTCTGCAGTGAGCACGATACTCAACTGGAACTCAGGAGACCTAGGTCCAGAGTAACCTTGAATGTGATGTGTAACTTTGTTTTCTCATCTCATTTCTTGTAGGAGGAGCTGTAGAGAAGAATTTCAAGATCCTTTTGTAACTTGACAGTCCACAATTCTAAATCCAAAAGGGTCTGCTTCATGTGACCATCCACAAAAAGGATGATTTTGATGTCCCAAGCGATGTCAAATCTTCTCTAAAGTCTAACCTGCACGCTACCTCTCCCCACCCTCTAAGCACAGAGTGGACGGGTTAGGGGTGATTTGATCAGAGTCTTTAAAAGCCAAGCCCATCTTCAGATTGGACCTCGGGCTGGTGAGAAAGGGTCTTATTCATGCTGATATAGACATACGGTTTCTAAGAAAGAAACCTTGGAGCTTTTGCGTGCAATAGAGAACCAGGATGATGGGCCCTTGGGCAGGGGAAGTCATGCTACAGAAAAACCTGGGATGGGGAAAGGCAGAGAGAAGGAGAGTGAGATGAAATCACTTTTAAATTGGCCTTAGTCATTGTTCTAATGTTAGCTTGTAGCATTGTCTTTCTGTGGGGTTAGCTTAGGACACCCAAAACGTGCTACAAAAATTCCTTCTCCAGGCATTACAACTTCCTTATACCTTCCAAGAGCTCTGGTCTTTCTGCAGGCATCCCCTCAAGTTGAGAGCCTCTGAACAGAGCTGCTAAGACATTACATCATATTAGAATCAGAATTTCCCCAGGAGACAACTTGCATGATGCCCTCTTTCAAAGATGCTGGCAATTTAAAGTCAAACGTGGATTTGAACTAGAGAAATTCTCAAAGATCCTTTAATTCACTGAATAACTGAGAGTGGAGTAGAGCAGTCCTGGCATTTGAGGCCCCTTTTCCACTCCTGGCAAGGCTGAGTTTCAAACTAAATCCAGCTGAGTAGCAATGAGGTGGCTCAGGTGGTGAGGTCAAGTCAGGAAGAGGCCCCGACTTGTCACTTCTTGGCCTCATGTTGAACCAACCGTGCTGTCTACCACGGTTCAGGGTGACACCCTCTGATGGCCATTATTACTAACCATTAGAAGATCTTGCTTAGATCAGGACTTTCAAATTCACTGTTAATCTTAAAAATCCTTCCTCCAAACCAAACCTAATATGGCTTCCAGGTGGGGGTGGCTGATTCCCCAGAGCTGAGTTAGAAAAGAACTGGATCGATTGGAAGACAAATAAAATGCAGAACCATGAAATTCCCTTCCATTAGGGGATTTGGGGGGAGTGTCTATGGGTTATTAGTTTTGCTTGGTTGTTTTTCAATTCTATTAAGTGTGGTATTGTGGAAAAGCCTTGTATTCTTTATGAAAGAATTACAAGGGGAAGGGAACATCTCTAAAAATAGAATCTAGCCACCCCTCCGCTCTGTGCTATCTCAGCTGCCATTGTGAGTTTCCCGATGTGACGAGGATTAAGCACAAAGCTTTAGTAGCGATAAGCTAATTATCCAAAACTAAGATTAAAAATGAGTCTTGTCCATCAGTGACTATCATTAAGGTGACCAAAGGTAGGCCTGTGATACAGTTACCCCTTTCCTTTCATTCCTTTTTATTGCCCCTCCCATTTCAGAGTTTGAAAGGTATTGATGGTCAGTCTAGTTTCCCACATGGTCTCATTATGATCTTCCGACTAAAACGATTAACAGTGGCATTAACTTTCAACACCTCTGTTAGAAAATAACCTGCTTTAAGTCAGGGGTTAATAACAGTAGGGGATCACTAATTATCCTGTAAATCTTTACTCTGGTATCAAACGTGACCCAAGTCTTTAATGTCTCAGGAACGGCAGCCTCTAAAGACCCCAACTTGTTCCATAAACATAATGACAGCAGCGCATTAGTGTCCTGGCCATCTGTGAAGAAAGATGAAGGACAGGTGAAAATCAGACAAAGGAGAAGGATGCAGAGAAAGGACAAAGTCAGGCGGAGAGAGGACAGGACACCAGCCAGAGAAACAACGTCCCATGGGCTGAGCTGGCTGGGCCTCCACACCTCTCGCCACAGGGACCATCTGGTATGGAGTTCGGAGGTGACACAATCCCACATCCAAGAGTGAGAGCCACATGCAGTAAGGCACCCTGCTGGGCCTGAACTCAACCAGCACAGATGCCAGGAACACCAACAATTTGCCTGAAGTTTGTGCCTATATAGGCCTGGCTAAGTGAACGCCCAGAGGGGAAATAGCACAGCCAGGTCATTCTTTCGTGAAGATGTTCCGAATCCAGCTGGAAATGGAACTCCCATTGTGGTCCCCCTGTTCCACCCACAGTCGGCCGTGAGGCTGCTGCTTATTTCTCTCTCGCTCCTCTGCCCCCACACCGAACTACGTGAGCAAAAGCTTTGCAGCAAAATGGCTTAAAATTTCAAGACTCTCTCACCCAACCGAAGAACAGGATGTTCCTTTTTCAAGTAACTAGAACCTTTTTGACTTTCTGAGATTTGGAACAGAAATTTCCAATTTGTGACCAGGAGAAGGATAATTGAATTTCTAGTTCCTCAGCTTGGTGACATTTGCTCTCAAAGGCAAAAACAAGAGAGCCTCAAAGCATTAATGATCCAGTGATGAGAAGCGGAGTGGCAGGTTAGCGGGAGCTTTGGACTGGGCTGGGCGGGGGCCGGGGAGGGGAATGAGGCTGCTGCAATCCCCCGGGAGCCCACTTTTCTCATCTTCAAACAGTGGGACTAGAAGATCTCTAAGGACGCCCCAGCCCTGACCACGGTATTCACTGACCACACCTAACACTGCCTCCCATTGGGCCCCAAATCAGGTGCAGGCTGAGTATGTTTCTGCATGTCAACTGGATAAAAGTCTCTGGAAGTTTTTTTCAAATCCAACTTTCCTCTTGGATGTTAGAACGCTTCCAGCTCAGGCCAGCCTGTCCACTTACAGAGTAAGGACTGGCTGTATTGCAACTCATGATAGTGACCTATGGAAACTCTAATCAATGGTCCCCAATAAGAGAGAGTCATCCACATGCAGATGCCTACAAATGGTTTCCAATGAGTTTTTACCTTTTGTGTTTATGCGGACAGAGTAGTCTAAACAAGAAAACGTCACCTGATCTCTCTCTGCAGCCCCACCAACATCCCTTTATAGAGCTATATTCTAAAAATCAGAAACGTTCCCTTCCTTTAGAGCTGCTCACCCACCCACTCTGTTTTCTGAAGAGGTTTAAGATGGACTAAAAGGAACTAATAGAGAAAGCAGGACTGATGAGAGAAAGAAGTAAGGACTCTAGATAGTCCACAGTATGTTTCTCTGGGGGTGGGTGGGGGCAGGGGCTGCAGAAAGCAGAGGGTGGCTTTTCAAATCAGACTTGATGGAAAGCAGCGACGCTTTCTACGGATGCTGCTGGAAGTAGGTCACTCTGTGCTCCTCTGTGCTGGGATGAATAGCAATCGAGTAGCTACACGAACATTCTATTTACCTAGCCATGGAGATGAAAACATTCCTGTGGGGGGAAATGCAGCCAAAAGGTTCTGACACAACCAAAGAGATGAGGAGACATTCAAATGGCTTCTGATTTCATCCAAAATGGTTTGCTCATTCCTACAACAGTGTTTCTCTGGATCTTTTCAAACCTCTGCAAAGAGTTTATCCACAGGATACTCATTAAAGTCCCATTTGAAAGGGGGAAAATAAAAAGCCCAAAGCTCTTTGAAAAAGGCAGGGTTATCTGAGCTACAGATGTACTGGTAAGAAGAGCTTTAAATGTATCTAGTTCTATTCTCCACTGCCATCTGACTGACCTTTGTAAATTGAGATAATGGCACACATTTAACAAAATCTGACATCGAGTAAGATGTGTAATAATATTTAAACTCTGTAATGTTAAAATATGTATTTACGGATCATTTCATACATTGTGATGAGAATAAGTCATTTTGAAGCCTGCGGGGTTTCATGACTGGAATTCTGATTCGAGCTTGGCAAGTCCCTGGGGGGCCACTTCCTTGCAGTGTGGCACTGGAAGCAATACTGACACCTGGGTTTGGGGAAAGCGGGACACTGGTTGGAGGGCGACTGCAAGGAAACTGCCCAGGAGATCCAGTGAGAGCTCTATTCATTCTGAGTCTTCTCTTATACTCGAGTCTTCTGCTAACAAAGAGTTTAGTATTTGCTATAATTCTCTGATTCTGACCTGTTTCAGTGAAGTCCCCTCACCTTACAAAATGGATGGGAAAAGGAAATGATAAGGACAGAATATCTCTTGTAAATGACTTACAAAAGAAGAGTAGCCTGTGGCTTGTCCTAAACTGTCTTGATTTATCTCCATTTCTTGTTAGTTCTCATCCACTTGTATTTCTGTTCTTACCATCCGTGATTCAACTCATCAAGTCATGACGTACCTATTATGTTCTGGCTCAGCTGAGAAGCCCTTTCAACATTCATGAACTAACTTCATCTTTATTGACCCTTTAATGTTGGTATTTATATTCCCATGTTACAAATAAGGAGCTCCAGAAAAGTCAACCTACTTGACCAAGTTCGCCCAGTTAGTAAATACTAAAATTAGGGGGAAAAAAATTCCTAGGTCTTTTGGCTTCAAGGCTATTGTTCTTTTCCACTATTTCAGTTCCCATTCTCTCATTTTGCACATCTCAACCCCAGGAAAACTTAAGTAAAGTGCTTAGCGATATCTGGCATACAATGAATGCCAGTCAACACCCATATCATCATTGTCATTATTAATAAAATGTGTTTTTTGTTGTCGTTATTGGTATCACTCATATATATTCTAAAATTGAGCAATAATCCTTGACAGAGTTAAGCAAAGGGTAACTTTAATTGTCACAAGCTGCTTAAAATCATTAAAAATCAACTCATTTCCAGTGGGGAACCTGGGCTGTGCCATTACTATAGATTTCTCTAATGCATCTCAGCCAATTGTACATTCTTTAGCTATCTCTGTTGAAACACCACTTACACTGTCTTCATTTTAAGATCTGGCCACGGGGGCTTTCGCAGATGATGCCGTCCTATTCATGCCCACTGAAGGCTGGCACGCGAGGCTAGATCCAGTGAGCTTGCTGTAAGGCACTGAGCTCATTTAAAATGGGGAGGTCTTCCCAGGCAGATGTGGAACTGGTGACTGTGGTCAAAGTAGAGGGAAGGACCAAGTTGAGACAGTGTTAAAATAATAGCTAAGCTTCCTTCAGGGGTAAACTGAGTCCTTTTCTGCAGACTAATTTGGGTAAGTGCTTATTATCATAAATGCCAAGAGGCAGTGCACTCAAGTGGAACCCTCCAGTCTCATCTTCACCCAGAGCAACAAAGCGTTTCCCCCAATTCCTACAGACCTGTGAGCTCACCTTGCCGGCTGTGAGCAGCCCAAAGCTGGGTGGCCAGTCATTTGTCTAGACTCCTCTCTAAACTATTTTCTCCTACAGAGAAGGGGGTCAGAGTGACTTCTAAAGCCTCTTTTCATTCTAAAATTCTCTGATTTTATTTTTTATCTTCCTATGATCTGCAATCACCACACTGGGGGCTGAATCTTAAGTTCCCACAAAGTGAAGATGAGAAGTGGTAATAATCTTATGTATCTCTGTTGTGTTATTCAGCCTGAGAAAAGGGAGTGGGAGGGAACTCTACAAAGGTTCGAGCACATGAAAAATTCCTATTATAATCATTGTGTTACAACTTACAAAAAGACCTGTCTTATAAGGCCCCCTCCTTTTTTGCTCATCAATCCTCTGTGGTAGGTTTTACAGATTTAGAATCGAAGGCCAAAGGGGTAACTGCTGATCTCAAGGGTTAGAGCTAATGTGATGGAGATGATTGGGCTCAAATCCAGCCTTCTGACTCCTAGCATAGTGCCCTTTCTACCAATCTGTGCTGCCTACCAAAGCAATGTTTATTTATACGGAGAAGTCATGAACCACTGTGCTGGCATGTCAGCTTAACGAATTAGATGAACAGAAGATAGACACCAATAGTAAACACTGTCAGGAATGTGAAGAGTTTGTGCTTACAGGCCTGGGAATGAAACTGAGTTATTAACCAATCCACACTAGTCTACAAATCACATGGCAATCTGATGTGATTTCCCTGTGACAGACTCCCCCGGAGGATCCAATCTGCTTCTTCCTGGATGCCAGCTACTGGTCTGAAGACTCTCTAGACACTGCCTTGGGCCCATTTCTGCAGGCTATTGTGTAAATGCTCAAAAGAGGTCAAGATGACCTCTGAATGACCTGACAGACATCTCCAGGGAAATGTTAATCTAGCCATCTAGTTCCTGCTGGGTGAATGATGACGGTTTAAAAGAAATACAAGGCCACTTGATTGCTAAGATACGTTGCTGCTCATCTGGGAGTAACAGTACACTGACAGCACCAGTTGTTAACATCTTTCCATGTTTCTCCTCCCTTAGTGTATTATAGACCTCTCCCTGGTCTCTCTTCATTCTAAAGCCCTCCTTCCTCTACAGACCCTCCGAACAAAACACCCATTATGGGGCTGGCAGTGGGAAGTGGGAGCCATGCACTCTTCAGGAAGGACGTACTTTAGAAAACAGGTCTGCCATTTTGCCCTCGTCAGTACCACAGCTCTTCCTGCTGCGTCCTGCGGGCTTCCAGCCCTCCACTGTGCTGGGCACGCTCTGCGGTACGTGTCTGCATCCATGTGTTCATATAACCATATACCCTTCATGGTGCCAGGATCTTTTCCTTTTTCTCATCTCTGTCACTACAGCTTGAAATCATGCTTTTGCACAGGCATACTTTAGAGTTCACAAAGTTTGCAGTGATGTGATGATCAGGGTGACTCCGAGAAGAAAAAGTAGGAACATCGATAATAATGACTATTTTTCACAAGAGCTCACTTACTGAGCATTAGCTACGTGGTAGGTAGTGGGCTAACCACATATATTCTCATTAAGCTACCTGACAGCGGATAAGGCAGATACTTAAGGGTATTATTATCCCTGGATTAGGAAAGTGAGGGACAAAGAGCTTAAGGAACTGGCCATGTGACTTTGGCACTGCGACTCTAGAAAAGGAGCACACTCTTCCTGAAGCCTCACCCTCTCCACCTGTCAACCAGTAAGAGGCAGGTCCAGGGAGGGACCATCAACACGCAGGCCAACAAATCCACTTCAACTCTTGCCCCCACTGACCACTGTGGCAGGAGATGAGTGAGGCAGTGTCCTTGGTGTCATCCGCCATGGCCAGGAGAATGGGGAGTGGTGAAACATGAACTGGGACCTGATCGTCTGTCTATACATCCTTTTTCTAAGAGTAGGGAAGTGTTATTGGGGTGCATGTACAAACATCAGTCCCCAAACACGGACTATCCAGTGTACACTGTGGCTAATGCTTACGAAGTATTTACAATATGACAGGTACTACCTAAAGGCTATTGAATATATTAACTCATTTCATCTCCCCAGCCATTGTGTGAAGTGGAGAACAATTACAGATGAGAGGGTTGAGGTACAGAAAGGTGATGTGATTTGCACTGTACACTTAGCAAGCAGAGGAGCCTGGTTCAAATTGGATGTCTAGCGTGAGAGTCTGGGTTCTGAAACATCGCACCTCACTGCCTCATCCCTATAAATCATTGTAATATGTACTCCCTGTTTTAAGACTAATTTCTAATTCACCTACTTGCTCACTAGGCGTTCCTTGCCCCTCTTCTCTTGGTTTTCTGTCATAGCTTTGTTACTATTCTCATAACTTAATGGGCGTTCCATTTCTGGAGTTCAAATTTGAATTTCAGCAGTGCTCCACATGTATTTCCACTGCAGGGTGACCTCCCATGGTTAGCTGTCCTTCTCAGCTGATCCTGGCACAGCTCACCAGCACCAAAGATCAGGAGATTTACAGGTGGGGCTGGCATTTCCATTTCTTACCGAGTAGCACTGGCTCATTACTTAAAGACTATAACTAAAACAATGTTAGTGGAGTTTTGCAAAATGGAAAAAAAAGTGCTGGGTTTTCTGCAAGAACACACTATAAAGGAATACAGCTATGTTTCATGATCAAGCCGACAGAGTGTGAACACAGGTGATGGTAACTGGAGAGAGTGGATGATTAGACTTAAGTCAGGACACAGAGACAGGAACTTGGGGACAGCAGATAGCATCTCCATCTAGCACTCAGCCTGTGTCAGGGCCCCCATCCTCTCTGACTTCAGTCTGAAAAGCTGATCTCAGATGCTTAGCAACGAAGTCTTCTCCATTCATGAAATTTTCAGGCTCTTTTTCGTCTTGTTTACTACACCTGTATTTTCTGATTGTACCACACACTGGGACATAAGTTCCCCACGGACAATACCTTCTGGGTGAAGTGGTGCTCCCTTTCATTTGCCCTATACTCACCTTCCTTGGGTTTCAAATAGAGCTTTGAATCCTAGCAGTTGAGGATTTGGTGAACAAGGTCACTTATGCTTGATGTGATAAATACGGATCACATTCTTCTCTTAGTCTCTGTATCCACAGACTCCCTCGTGCCCCTTTCATCCTCTCTGGCTCTTGTGTCTAGTATGCGTCAGGCTTTTCATTCTGCCCTCATACAACCACCCCCGCCTCCTGCTGACCATTACAGCTGCCTTTCCACGCATCTTCTCTGGGTTCATTAGATGCTCTGTCTGGAGTGGAGTCCTGCAGCAGGGCAGAAAGAGGAAGGATTCTAATCCAGACAAGGCTCCCACACCTAGTACCTCTGAAATATTTATGTCTCAGCTTCTCAATCTTTCGATTCATGAGAATAATACAAACATCTACCTCACAGGGCTATACAAGGGAAAATGCCTACAGGAATGCTTTGAAATATGAGAAATAAGAGTCGTAGTTATTACTAATTTTAATATGATCATTAAAGATTTGTGGCAAGAAGAACTTCTGTCATTCCTGGTAAAAAAATCACTGTGATTCCACATGTGTCGAGTCCTGTCGTGTTTCCCAGGCCCCTCAAGATGACGTTTCGTTCCTCTTTTTTAGCCAGGAGAGCTAAAAAATGTTGGGTCAATGTTTTCAGAGAATGATTCTAATGAATTCTAGGTTATTTTCCTGAATCACTAATGATATGACAGAGAGCCTTTTATTTTACAGCTATAGCTAGAGCCTGTGTCTGGGAGAGCGTCACCTTGAAGTTGATGATGTGAAAATCACCACTCTTTTCTGTCTTCTGCATAGACTGTAACAGTCTTCTTGCAGTCTGTCTCCACCAACTTGACTTCTTAATCTATGAAGTTAGCATCATCTAAATCATGTATGAAGACTGTTCATTATACTGCTTTCATAACTGAGGCTCCATGCCCAACAAATGTGTAGTAACTTACCACTGGTAGTTGTACAATTGGTAACTTAGCAAATGGTGACAACTCACCATTTAAAAACAATAGATATTTCAAAGGTAAAACCTGCCAGAGCTTTTTGAAAAATCTAAGTAGGTCTCCCTGATCTGCATGTAGGGTGCACTCCTACAGAACAGTGATCATTCAGATTTGATTTCCCTTTAGAGATTCCCGCTCTCACCCAGCACCCCGGACACTGTGCCCACCTCTTACAAGCATGCTAGGTTCCCCTACTGCAGAAGTAGTTACCAGTCTCATCCAGTAACATCGACTTTGGCGGTTTGTCCCCCGTCAGGGCTCAGAGTCCTTCTAAACAGGGACGGTGTTCCAGATTGGGCTGAACTAGATACTTCATGCCTCTTCCCCCAACTTCCTCTCTGAAGTTCTTCAGGATGCTAGAGTGTATCTCAGGCAGCACAGTGATTTCACTGGTCTTGTTACCTGGGGTGTTCTTTGTACTGACTTGTTTTAGTACTTAAATTTCAGGACGCTTGCTGAAATGTCACAGATTCTTCACTACAAACTGAGAAAAGTCACTGCATCAGTTGCTTTTCTCACTTTTCTCCCTGCACAATCAGGAGGGAATTTAAAGGTTTTCTGACTAGCATCATTTCTTTATATCTTATGGGGAATCTCTTACCTCCCTGATGGTAACAAAAATCTATTTGGGGTCAACTAACTTCTATTTAACACACATTTTTTTTTCATCCATAATAATCTATTAGTGTTTTCCAAATCCCTGCTTTAAAAAAAATTCTTTTTGATATTTAAATTGTCGCATTAGCACAAGACAGACACTAGGTAGCTTTGTTTTCTTTGTGAGAGGTTTCCTCATCATTTAAGGGATAAATGATGCCCTATCTTGTGTTGTCTTTGCTTTTTGATGAAGGGTTAGATCTGGATTTGGTGGGGGGAAAAGTGCTTCTGGTATACAGATGGCTTTTCTTTTTCTGGGAAGACCTTTCTCTCTTGGGTGAGGAGTCCCTAACCTGCAGCAGAAACCCCCTCACCACACCCACTATTCTCACAGGAGCAAACCAGAAAGCCCAGGCTGACTGGCTTCCAGAGGGACACAAGCAGAGGAGAAATACAACCTTTGCCAAGATGGGCCAGTCACCTGGGGAGGGATGGGAAAAGGAAAGCTGTCTCCTGCCTCGGATTTCTAAGACTGTGTTATAGATGATCAAACTAAGACGGAGGGACTTGGCTCTGCCTCTTTAATTACCCTGTCTGGAGAGAAAGCCTGTCATCAGGGCAGGAGTCTGGTCTGTTCAAGAGATTGATTGGAGGAAGACACTTTTTCGTCCCATCTAGATTGCTTCGGTTTTACTGGAATTGAGGCAGGCCATAAACCTATCAGTGACTCAAGAAAATTGAAGCAATTAAGTCTGCAGGTGCGCATATTTGTCATATTAATGATGGATCTGTGTTAATATAAGTCACGGAAGGCTCCCGCATGGCGTGTTCACGGCTGCCACAGGGTGAAAGGACCGGAGGCGGCTCTGAGACCCCGGCCCGCGCTGACATCCGCAGCCCAGGACCCCGGCGATTGAACCACGCCCCCACCCCAAGCTCCTCCCCTCCATCGAGCTCTGCTGAGACGCCGTCTCCTCAGGGCTCCAATTCCAATCAAACCGTTTCATAGACGCTTGATTGGACTCAGGTGAAGAAAACGCTAGTCAACGATGCAGTTGGATGTGGAAGGTGTGTAATTTGCAGGCATGACTTTGGAGTCAGACCGACCAGGTTTGAATCTGTACTGGTTTGTCTTGAACAGGTTATTTAAGCCCAATAAGGATTATAGTATCTACTTTCTAAAGTTGTTGTGAGCAGGGAATGAAGTCATAAATGCAAAGCTCTTAATGCAGTGTCTGGGAGCAATGGCCACTTTAATGATTTCTCCTTTTCTGACCTTGAAAGTATTTTAGCTCCTAGAAATTAATTTTCAGTCAGTTCTCATAGGCTGCCAACTCCTTCAGGGTGAAGAACAGTTCAGGGAAGGTTGAGGAAAAGATGGGGAGGCCAGTGCCCCAGGCAGCCCATCCTCGAGCTCCCCTCTGCTCCTGCCGCAGGGAGCTGCCCTCCTCCCGCCGCCCCTCCCCGAGGCCCTTCTTCCCACAGGACCCCCGGGGGCAGCTGGGCACCCCACCGCGGGGTGTCTGTAGACTGGGCAGGGACCCACCACGTGGCCGGACTAATCCAATTCTCACCCCTAGGAATTCGAGAGGGGGAATGTGGAAGGAACCGGGCCTAAAGCAGCAGAAGCAGAGCGCAGGGAGATGCCGAGGAAAAGCACAGATGGGAGTCTGGGCCGGAAGGGCCACTTCAAGCTGGAGAGAGGAGGAAAAGGAAAAAACAGGAGTAAGCAAAGCTCTGAGGGAGAGAAAAGGCGTCGAGCACAGCGGACAGGGGAGGCAAGGTGGCAGGGGGACGAGAAGCGCGGCCGCGCGGCAGGAGACAAGGCACGTTCACGCAGGACGACACAGGGAGAACCCCAAGGCCCTTCGCGGAGCCCCGAGAGTGTCCTGGATCCGGGTCTACCTGCCTCGGGGCCTGGCAGGAGCATGGCTCCCGCTCCTTCATTCCTTCCAGGTCACTGCCTCCTGCTGACACCTGTGAGTCCCCATCACTGAGTAACTTGGGTCACTGTGCCTTGCGATCAAAGGAGCCTACCCACTGAAATGCGATGCCCTTCCGAGGATCTGGAATGCCCAGAGAATGCCAAACCTTGGTCCCTCGAGATGGCCTTGATCACGGGCACTGGGCACAAGCCTCCTCTGACCGCTTGTCGCAAGAGTCTTCCCCCTACCCCGCTCCCCACCCACCAAGAAACAGGTAAATACATATCACTCTTCAGGAGAGAAGGCATAAGAAAATGTTTGCTTAGACAGTGAGAGAGTGATTAAACGGGACCTTGGTTTCTTCAGAACTGTGTCTTTTCAAAGACTGCCTATGGCCCTGAAGTCTCTTTGTAATTTTGTTTCCATCTGCAAAATGGGAGTTACAATGGCCCAAAGGGCAGAACAAAATTCACTGCATCCATGAGGTTGTGCAACACACAGGCAGGTAATGACACTAGAAAGGTAATGCATTCTTCTCTATTATAAAAGAAAAGATTTTCCTCTGCCAACCCACATAACTTAACATTCAGCAATTATGAGAAAGGAAACAAAACATAAAAAAGCACTGTACATGACAGCTAAAATCAGAATTTGATAAAATATTCTACTTCTAAAGGGATACTGTCAAGTAAAAAAAAAAAATCAATTTGAGTAGAAAAAAAAATCTGGTTTGTTTATTAGTTTTGCTCCTAATGCCACCAAATGGACCTCAATCTGAAATGGCCTTTGAAATCAAATTTGCTGTTCTCCAATTCTGCGACTTACTCTTTATGCTAATTTGTCTGCACCTGCAGGGACAAAGAAACTGGAAGCGTTGAACATGAGATCCAGGAAGAAAAAGCAACACGAAGATTCAGGAAATGAAACCAGAGCTAAATCACATTAGGTGTATAAAGGTTGGACTTTTCATAAAACAAGGAAAGAGTGGCTTGAATGTCTGAGAGAGTATTCTGACTGTAAAAATGACAGACCCTTGGTGAGGAAGCTGGTGTCTTTCCCAGGTCCCAGAGGAATGGCAGCATGGAGCGTGGGGTGATTTTACTGTAAGATCAAGTGTTGGGGCCAAGCTGGGTCGCTCCCAGCCTGCATGTCCCTTAATCATGAGGGTTATTATAAAAATATCTCGAAGGGTTTCATCCTTCAGGATTTAGCCTCTAGAGTTGGGGTTAATTCTCCCTTCCAATTAAAAAATTTATTTAGGGCCCTATTTTGAAAGAATTACCATGATTTTAAGGAAAAGACTCAGCCATCATTTTCCCATTGTCTTCCATTATCTGGATCCTCAAACGTTTCCCTTCTCTTGTTTCCCTGCTGCCACATCACCAGGTGTGCTCTGAAGGTGGCTGGGGACCAAACTGAGCACCCCGGCCATCATAAACCTAAGGGCGCAAGTACCACACAGGAACTTAGAAATACCGTCCTCATTTTACAAATGCCCAATCCTTCAACTGCATACACTCCACACGCTCCATCTGAAATACAATAAAAGCTCAGAGAGTTAAGTATTTTGCCCAAGGTCACACTGAGCATTAGCTCATAAGAAATCCAGAGAAAGAATCTCAGATCGAGGCTCTTTCTGTTACACTGCCTCTCAAAGTCCAGAAAAAAAATTGGAAATATGATTTTTTAATATTCTAAGATGCTTCTACTTTGAATATTTTCTCTATTTCCCTGTCCAGTGTATTTAATTTCAGACTCTCCGCATTGTATACAGCACTGTCAAAATTCAAGTTCTGTCAACAGCCAGTAACCGCTGAGGTCCAATGAAGGCTGTGAATGTTATGTGTTTAATGCTCAAGCAAAAATGTCCATTTCTACCTTGGAGTTATTAGACCTGGCGGGGAAAAAACATCAATTTGTCACGTAAAATGTTCAACAGTCACACTCCTACTGTCCTTCGTCTTCCCTTCCTAAGTGTCTCTTCACTTCTCCATTTTCTGCCCTGTCACCAGGGGTAAAATACAGGCATCACACATCTCAAAAAAAGACTTTTTATAAAATTAAGTAAAAAGAGAATCAATTATTTTATCCACTGCTTGAACTCTACTAGACCAGCTGCCTTACTTCCTTTAGACCAACCCTAGTTTCTTGTAGAAATAAGGTCACTTTCATGGTTCGTAATTGCATCAAATGCATTTTTGTAGCAAATGACACACACTCATTTATGAAGTGACTCTTTTTCATTAATTGAGTAATTGATGAGAAAAGTCTGTGTGTCCCATCTTTGTGACTACAAAGAGATGGCACATAAGAGGTTAATGGACTTTCTCAAAATCACATCGTGCAACAGGATGAGAGTCAGGGTTCACAGCTTCTGCCTCTCCAGTCCAATTTGTTATTGGAGTCACAGAGGAATGTCTTTTAGTGAAACTTCTTGAGATTTTATGTCCCTAATTCTGTTCTGTTTCCCTAGGGAGGAAGTGTAGTGAAGGGGAAAGAGAATGGACATCAGAATCAGACAGACGTGGTTAGACTCCCAACTCTGACATTTGCTAGTCACGTGATCCTAGGCAAGTTACATCACCTCGGAGCTTCTGTGTCTTCATTTGTAAAATGTAGATAATAAGACACTTCAAAGGGCATGTGAAGATTAAATGAGACCACGTGTGACATATACAGCAGGCACTCAATACATGTGAGCACCCTTCCTGTCTGTACTTTTTTTGTTGGACAATTAAAATATAATTGAGCCACGAGAGAGATGACAAACTCAAGAAACTGAAGACTTAACTTCACTCATCTCCAATTAGTTTGTGAGTTCTAACATTTCAACTTGAAAATAAGATCAATTTTGTAGAGAAAACGCACTGATGGTACCACTTTAAATGCCAAGGTCTTCTTACCGGGCAGCATGTTCCATTGATCTTTCTATTCATGTGTCAGTGCCACACTTCAGGACCAAGGCTGTTAATAGGTAGTAGGGAAAACATGAACTGGAAGAAGGAAGTTCAGGGACCACTAGTGGGCTATGTGGACTTTCTCTCATTCATTCATTTCTTTTCAAAGTGTTTTACTGAGTCCTACCTTCATGCTAAATACCAAAGATTACAAATATAAATAAACCTGCCCAAAAGTAGTTTACATTCTAGAATGGGCAGAGAAAAAAAAAAACAACTAAAAATGCAATAAAGGGGCTGTGGGAGTACACACAAGATGGAGTGAGGGGATAAGATAAGGTTGCCCATCTTCAAAAGGAGAAGGCACCAGGGTGGTTTAAAAGAAGAGGTGATACCTTCACTCAGCTGAAAGGTGAATGTGGTGTCCCAGCAGAGCGTGCGCGGTGAGGGGACGACACTCCGTGATGCAGAGCCATGTAATACTAGCAAGGCTCCCCCCTGGGGCAGCAAGGTGGTACTTGCTGGGTTTGAACTTTGTCCTCCAGGCAAAAGGGAGTGGAAGACAAGACCTGACTAGGGCTTCTAGAAAGGTGCCTGTGGAATGTAAAGACCAGAAGGGCTGAGATCAAAGTCAGGGAGATCAGCTGCCGCGGAGTCTTTGAGTGAAGAGGGGAGAAGGGCTTGCCCTGCGGAAGGGAGACATGGGAAAAGGCAGAGGGAGATGGAAGGGGAGGAATTAACAGAGTGTGTCACTGCTTGGATGTGGGGACGAGGGGAGGGGAGGACATGTGGATAACCCTGAAAGGCTAGTGTGACGTTTACACATTCACCAGAGAGGAAACAGAGGATGGGGAGCAAGTTGGATGAGGGGGTGAAGGTTCAGACATCCGGACCCCTAAGTAGGAGCACCGCATAGACAGGAACGTGGACACATCAGAAGGAACGGGAATGTCTCCTCTGTGGTCATGTACCAGTTACGGTAAGATGAAGCCACGGAAATGGATGAAGGCACCCATGAGTGTGCAGTGTGTAAAGGCTGGGGGCCAAGGATGAGACCAGGGACAACGCTGCCCTCTAGGGGCGAGGCTTCTCTGGGCCTCGGTTTCCTCTTCTGTTAAGTGAGTGGGATGGGCTTCTGGGCTCCCCCAGGTTACCTTCACCTCTACAGTGTCTCATTTCATGTCTTTTTATTTGGCTCAGGCTTTCCCTCACAGACGGCTCTTTCTTTCTTCCTCCTTTGTTATTTTTGGAAAAGGCTGTTTGAAGCTTAAGCTCCTCTGAAGGGGCCCCTTGATCCTTCTGTCACAAGGACGTGCATCGGAAGAGTACAGCAGGGAGACTTTGGGGAAGAAGAAAAGGCGAGCGAGAATCGGGGCCAGTCTCAGTGCCAGGCCGTGACCCTCCTGGGCCTTCAAAGAAGCCACAATAGCATGTATCTCCCTCCCACTCCTCAGATGTTCGGGGCAGGTGTTTTTGATACAAACCAGGAGAATAACACCAGCACCTTGCGTTAAATACTCCTGGCTTCCCTTCAACACTCTCCCTCCTGGTACTGGGGGGGGGAGCTCCACCACCGCGGACCGTGCTGTAGTATTAGTACTGCTATTGCTAGCAGACTTTAAAGTATTAGGACCAGAGCATTTTCATTGGCCACATCCCCATTCATAATTTTACCCACTCTTCCGCAATGCATCCTATTTCCTGTTTCTACATCCCGCCTGCATAAAGCACACGCGGATGTTCTCTGCGGAAAGTACACCCCAAATTCCTCTTAAACTCGAGATAAAGAGGAGGAAATTCCACTTATTTTTTGTATACTGCCTGTTTCTCATTAGCCTCGACTTCTTAGGCCCTCGGGTTATGGGCCAGTGGCTTACTTTCATGGCTGTATTACTAGATTTTATTACACTTGTACCGAGAGGCAAGATAGTCTCATTTTATATCTGGCGAAATAGGTTTAGTGACCTGATGACAATTGGCCATGGATCAGTATATTTTCCTTATTATGTGAGTCCAGGGCCATATGTTCTTGGTTGTCAGGGCGGAGTATAAAACGTATTGCCCATCACATGCAAATTCAACACCAGCTATCTATCGCCCTCTTTCTGGCACTGCCCAGTATCAGGAGATGACAAGCCTCCGGATTTTCTAAAATTCTTGTAGGAAAGCCATAGGTCCAAAAGCATTATTCTTTTCTTGATGCCAAATTAGGTCCTGTGCCATTGATAAAAAAAATGTTTCATCTCATCTTTAAAAATAAAAACTTGTTTTTAGGTATTGGAAATTAAGAATTCCAAGTGTAAAGTCAGAAATGAATGAAAATGCAACAAATGGGCTTTCCCTGTATAACACTGTGATGAGGCTTTGGGTTTCTAACCCCTGGAATAAAATTCTTTCCTAATGCAAGGGCCTATTACATAGCAGAAAAGCAACAGAAGAGTTCTTTTCTCCCCTTGTTTTTGGTGGAACTCATCCTCAAATCCTCATTTGTCAACACGGTCTCTTAAGTGGACCGCTCTCAGCGATAACCACCTGGGGTCAGGCTATCAAGATTATAAATGAAGTAGAGAACTGTAAGGGGGTCTTAACCCTCTTGGACCAAACCTCTGCAGGAAGCCCTTCTGCATCTCAGGTACCCAGCAAATGAGGGCCTGGAGGCCTCTAGGCATGCATGTTCTACATCCTCCAAATCCTTTCCACAGCATCCTTATCCTACCTTAGTAAGATGTCTTTCTTCTTTTGTCAGAGTAAATCCTCCCCTGCTGTCATTTAAACCTGTTCCTTTCGGCTTTGTCTTCTGCGGAGAGGGAAACCAGCTCCGTTCGATCCTCCTCATAATACCTGCAAATATGTGACCGCCACCTGGGGAGGGCTGTGTGCCTCCGACTGTGGAGCACAGCGCTGCTCTGGCTCCCCGTCCCGAGGGGGAGTTAAGTTCTCCCAGCCACACTTCTGAAACCACCAGGGACTGAATGGTTGGAGATGTCCCAATTTCCACTCAGGAGGAAGGAAAGGCAACTGACCACACTGAGCAGGGACGAGTGAAGCAGCCTGTTATGCGTTACCGCAACCCCAGGCCCTGCACGTCTCCTGCTGAAGACAGAGGCTGCCCTGTGAGTTCTTCCATGTGGTTTATCTAACGTCCCAATCACAGAGGTGCCTGAGTGTGTCCCTCCCCGAGGGAAAATCTCCAGAGTGGGTGCTTTCTGAGCCCAATTGCTGTTTTCATAACCCGAACCTATTATCCTGATCCCAGCCCATCTACAGGAGAGGTGGACTCCATTAACTTCCCTGCCCTTCACCTCAAGACATTTCCTCTCTTCACTTTTCCTTTCACGGCCCTTCCAGCCTCGAGGGAAAACTACTCTTCTTCTCAAAGTTCAGCCCCTCTGCCTGGGCCCCGAACTTCTCCCTCAGTTGCTGCCTCCGAAGATTGTGCTCTTCTCTCCCGTCCCTCTTACCTTCAATCTGTCTTTCCTGTAATTCTTCCTCTTTGGTCTAACATAATGCTAAAGGTGGTCCTTACCTCCATCTCCTCCTCCACAAAAACACTTCTGATCTTGATTTGGACTTCTCTTACTGTTCTTCTTTTCTTTCAATAATTGCCCATTCCTTCAAAAATGGAGCCTATGGAATAATTTTCTCTACTCATTCTCTCGTTTACTTCTTAACCCATTAACATCCACAAATGATACAGGGTGTGAGCAGAAGAGTCTGAACTTCTAACTGGGCCAAGAACCTCTCGAATACATGGCTTGGGCACAGCAAGTGAATGCTGAATGAGTAAAGGGATGAACACAAGAAAGGGATGGGCTAGCAGAGGGTCAGCATAAGGAATGACCTTTATTGAGTTACTGGTACTAATCCCTGCCAGGCACTGCGTTTGGTGATACAGATATTTGTCTTACTTGATCACAGATGACTTTGTTTCTCAATTCAAGTACTGCTCTTAACCATCCAAATGATATTGAACAAGTCAGTGACCTTTCTAGATTCTAGTTTCTGATCTATAAAACAAAGTGATTGGGCTAAAGGATTTCTCATGCTCCTTGACACCTAGGAGACAGGAAGGAAAAGCATTTGGTTGTATAGGACGGAGTAGAACTTAGAGATGAAATAGTCCTGAGTTTCTAAGTCTCCTTTCTTTCTTCCTTTCTTCCTTTTTCTTTTTCTTTCTTTCTTTCTTTCTTTCTTTCTTTCTTTCTTCCTTTTTCTTTCATCTGACATGGAACCTTGTATCGTATTTTTCTTTCTGTTTACCAAACTTATTTATTGTGTAATAATTTATTTTTTCTCTTTTTTTTCAAAGACACTGGGGTCATATGGCCCAGTGACAAGATCATACTTTTTGAAGGCAAGTAGTATGAACTTGAATCCCACTTTGCCACTCACTAGCCCTATGACCCTGAACAGGCTACTTAACTGATATAAGCCTCAGATTTCTCACCTGTAAAATGCAGCTAAGGAAAAGGGCACCTGCAAAATCCCTGCCTCCAGGGATTTTTGTGAGAGGAGGTAGAGATAAAAAGCCTGGTTCACAGAATGGTTGGCAGGGAGAAGGCATGGTTATAAATGAGTTTCCCTCGTTTTCTCCTTCTCTTTTTCTTTAAGATCAAGGGCAACATTTCTATTAGATTCTTAACAAACACTGCAAATACCTCGTGGACACTTGACTCAGTGGCTCCTAGGCAGACTGGTGTCTTTCAAAGGAAATGACTGACCTCTTGGAACCCCATCATTAAATGATGAAATAACAGAGTTTGGCCACCTGCCCAAGTTTGTGGCAATGTCAAAATCAGCAACCAGGTCGTTTCATGATTCACGGGGTTCTTATTCAAGGCCCTCATGATGCTCCTTGGGGGATTCTTCATGGCCGATTTTGTGTTCCTCAGAAATGGAATGTTTTTTCAAACTCAGTAATTATGATCTGATACAAAGACTTCTCGGTATTGAGGTCGTCAGATGTCCTGGTGTTTCATAAGAGTAGAGAAAACCTCCCCTTCCCCCCACGTATCTTCTGGTGTTTTTCTTTCTTCCTTCTTGTCTCTCTAGTGGTACTTTCTCTGTAGTGTCATGGATCATTCAACCAACCCTTTTCTCTACCTTTAGCTTTCTTTTCACATCAACTAGTTTTAGACATAAATACAAATTTCAAGAAGGGGAAAAGCCATAACCTTAAATAATATTATAATGGAAAAAGAATTATTCCAAAAATGTTCCCTGTAGAATTTAACTCGCAGACACTGGAATTCATCTAGATGCTAGAAAATGGGTAGATAAATTATGGTACAGACATATGATGAAATATGATGTAGTACTAAATACCATTGACCACCATATGTTTCAAAGAACATTTAATGACATGACAAATCACTTACAATATACGGTCAAATAATGTTTTTAAACTTTTTTTAATTGTGTAAAATATGAGGTCAGTTTTCTAAAAAGAAGTTTTATATGAATAGAAAGTTGGTAATATATGTAACAAACTGTTTACAGTTCACCTCTGGAGAGTGGGGTTATGGCAGATTCTAAATTTCCTCTTTATATTTTTTTGCCTGCTTCTTCTAATTTTACTACAATCAATAAATAGTTTGTAGTGAAACGAAAATAATAGCTTTTATTTTGACACCATAGATTGTTAGGTATCTTCTGTGGCAACTAATAATGAATACTCAGGGTGTTTTGTTTATAAAACTGCCAGAGCTGTTTGCATGGGCTCAGACTATTATAGCTGGAGAGAACTGGAAAACAGCATCGATTCTCAAATTTTTTTCAACAGCAGAACTCTTTCTTCAGAAGAAACCTTTAAAGAGATGCTTACTATGTCAACAAAGATAAAAGAAGAGCGGTTCTCATCCCAGGAGGGATCATGGGCCCAGAGCATCCTCATCTTCCCGCCCACCTGATGGCAGCTGAAGCTGTTGATTGAAGTCCCGAAGGCTCTGGGAGACACTATGTGTCAAAATCCTGATATAGTACAACCTCTCTGTGCCGCAGATGAAGAAACAGGCACCTAGAGGGGCAGTGACTTGCATAAAGTCTTCTGGGGTCTTGACCAGGACCGAAACAAAACGCCAATTTTCAGATTCCTGAGCTGGTTGTGTTAGAGACTTGCGTACGAGAGAAAAAGCATCTTTCAGTGATTGTTCTTGAGATCCAAGACTAGAAACAGGGCCTGTGATGCTGATCGTGAAGTCAGCCATCCTCAGCAGTGCGCTCAGCAAGCCATATGCAGAATTCTGCCCGTTCAGCAAGAGCCTGAACGTTATTTATTATTTGGAGGTGCCCGCGGCCTCTTTTTCAACCTTCAGACTCTGAATCTCCTCTGATCCCCACCTCTACCCTCAGGCTGCCTAGGTTTACAAGATGTACTAGTAAATCCTTTCCCCTCGTTGCGATGAATCAATGTCCCTGGGGTCTGCAGTCCTCAACCGTGTTTCACACAGAGCCAGCTTTGGGATGAAAGCATAAACCCTCAAATTTTGCTGAAGCTGTTCGGAGAGCCCAAGGTGCTGGTGGGAGCTGGGGAGTGTTCATCCCCACTTGCGAGGCCAGCTCCTACCCTGGTAATTACATTTTGCTTCAAAAAATGTGTCCCTGCCACTGCGGTTAGATGCAGTCTTCATTTTCACCTCTCCAAGTGAAGTTTGGAGTTAAGGTCTCTCTGAGGGTGGCCTGCTGACCCTGGAGGTGGCCTCGTTCCAGGCATGGCTGCATTTCAGCACCAGCTAAGCTGGGCTTTCCGTCCTGGGGTTTGCTGAGCTGTTTGCAAAGAGCTTTAGATTAAAGAAGCTGTATACCTGAAAAGCATTATTATCACCTAATCTTTTTCTATCTTCAACTCCAGCCACAGTGATGAGGAACCACCCTCATGTGCCCAGAGTTTCAGCTTAGTATAAGCCTAAAGGCTTGGATTTTGAAAATACATCTCAACCCCTCAGATGTGACAGAATTGAACTGGAAATCTACTTAAGAACCAAAAGAGAATGGAAGGCTTCCTACTGCTACCCATGGAGGTGGCTGCCTGCCTGATGCTTCTGCCAGCATGGAGAAGCCAAGACAAAGTTCCATTGCCAGAGTTGAATAATATTCACTCCTTAGTGTCCAGCCAAGCTTTTGTGGCTCCCCATCTCACAAGGGGCAAAACAGAGGCAGTATTCTTGAGCTTGAGAATCAGGCTGATAAGCCAAAGACACAGAGTAGCTAGAACCACGTGCTGTGACCTTCACCACGTGCCTGATTACATACTTGGCCGAATGTGGCTAGTGTCACCATTAGTACAATCAAAAAGGCAGGCAGGACAGTCATAAGGGGAAAATACACGTGTTTTGGAGTTATCAACAAACCAAGAGACACTAATTATTCTGAAAAATCCTACACTCTGTTGATATTATACTATTTTAAAAATCATTTTAAATGTTTCTCTTTTAAAATGTGACATGCTCATTTGAAGAAGTCAACCAACCCAGAAGTTTCTGAAGCAAAACTTCTGCCCCTCTGCCTTGCATCCTACTCCCAAAAGTAACTAATACTAAAGTTTGAAATATATTTTGCGCACCCTTCTCCGAGCTCGTGTAAATACAGATAAGCACACGTGGAGTTTTTCTTCCCTCCTTCTTTCCTTCCTTCTTCCCTCCCTCAACAAAACAGTGTAACAAAAACATCAAAATACTTCCATTAAGGTTTAGAAAATTGTAATACTCCTTTGATATGAACTGTTTCACCTGACCCAGAGTCAGAATGAGCCAAATTACTGTACGTGTCTCTTCTCCACAGCCCCCACTCCCCTCCACTTTACAGGAAGGACAATGGGCAGATACATGGGCATCGAGCAAGCAAGAGAGGATGGAGATTTCTCTTGGTTTCTGTAACCAGCACAGCCAGTTCTTCTCATAAGCAGAGGAGGTGACCCAGGAGCCCTTGCCCTAACTTCATCAATGTGGAGGCTGGGGGCTTCCTGATCTGTGATTTGTTTGATGCCAAGAGTTATCCTGCCCAGTGGGAAGCTCACGCCACCAGGTGGTCCCTGGAGGCCCCAGGAGAGCTTCTGGATTGTTTCGGAATGGAACCAGATTTGACCCTTTCAATAACAAAAGCTCCTATAGAGGGAAGTGAAAGCTATTTCTGATCATTTAGATAATGTATTAGTCTTTGCCCCATAGCTACGACCTACGACAGGAAGGAGAGAGACAGACACTGAAAGAGGCACCAGAGGGTCACCATACCCTGATAATGTTTGAGACAAATAAGATCAATAAGAACAAGTACCCCTTGATTTTCAGGGTCCAGTTCACAAAACATTAGAACCCTTATCTGATGACCCCCCACCAGGATATACACACTTACACACCCACATCACCCTCTCACACACGCTCACCACTCACACAGAGACACATGCAGAAAGAGTGGTATCTTTATTCTCACTCACCCTGCAGCCCCCTCCCTGCACTGCCCCAGCCCAAGAGCCGGCCCTCCACCTGCATCTCACACTCTCCCCACTACCAGCAGCACGCTGGGCGCTCTGGGCTTCTTCCCCAACCCCACAAACCCCGTCAGAATGGACCTTTAGGAAAAGGGCTTGAAATCAGACACTGAAATAGAAATTAGAAGTCACTAAAAACAGTCACCTCTTCCAGGGTGTTATCAGTCAGTAACTGAGCAAACCTTTTACTTCACTTTGTTTAATAAAAATAAGGCCATCCTCTTCACTTCTGACACCAAAAACATTAATTGCCCCTGTATTAGTTCAGCCCTGCTCACATGAGTATAAATGTACACACTTGTAAAACACACACACACACATACACTCCTCAGTCACTGCCACTTTAACCAATGCAATGAAACACAACTCAATACAATACAACACAATACAGTACAAAGGCAAGTTAGAAAGTTAGGACTTATACACAGTCAAACTGATCATCTCTGCAATCCATTTTTACCATAAGAGCCAACCATCACCATGTGACAATGTCCTAGATGGGAAGGAACTGGCAGTTCCACCAATCAGTAACCCACAGTGCAGCACTTTGTTCATCTACTATACATATATGCATGTATGTATGTGTGTGTGTGTGTGTGTCACATTGACTATATTTAGTTTATCTGTCTTCCCTAATTTAAAAGATGACTAACATTAGTTAAGTATATACTAGGTGCTAGGCATAGACATTCCTTTACAAACATTAAATCATTTAATCCTCAAAAGAACTCCATGGTGTTGGAATTCTTAGTATCCTTTTTAGACGGTGAGCTTCCTAAAGGACTGAGATCCATGAGACAGTCTTGTGTCTGCAGTCCCTGGTACAGTGTCTGATAGATAAACCAGCAGGGTGGCTTGACAGATAAAATGTTGAGATCTTAAAACTAGAAGAGATTATAAAGGTCATCTAGATCCTATTCCATCTGATCATAAATTCCGTCTAAATGGTCATCTGGCTTGTATCAACAAAGCTCAAATAACACTCCACCTAAAAGACCACCTATCCATGGAGAACTCATTTGAAATGCTCTCTACTTTGAGTCAAAACATCTCCTTCTCTGAATCTCAATCCATCAACCTTTTGTACACCTTAGTCTTTTCCCACATCTATGCTAAAGACCTTCAAATATCTCAAGTCTGCTCGCATGGTTCTCAGATCTTTGTCTGATGGAACAGAACTAGTTTGTTCAATTGTTCCTTATCCTTTCAACATGTCTTGGAACTCCTCTAACATTCCTTTTACATGCCTTTGTTTTCAAGATTGAGTGGTGAGGTGGGGCTAAACACAAAGGTTAGTAAGTGGCAGGTGATTAACATATATAAGTGAGTTTGGCCCTGCTCATGGTAATGAAGGAGTGATAAGGATGGTGGTGAAAGAAGAGGCCCATTTTGCCAAAATGCCTTTAAATAAGAAAACAGACTGTGAAAACTAAATATAATGTGCATTTGGACTAGAGTCACCCACTGAGTTGGATATTCCCTGAAACACAGCAACTAGAACTGACCGCAAAAGTCTGGGTGTCATTTGACCAGCTCTCAGAAAAATGATGTTAATCTCTCATTGGAGTAACTATACTTCTATTAATGCTGCAAACGTTACATTAACCTTTTAGAATGTGACATTCTGTTGACTCACATCAGGCTCTCTGCGAACTAAAGCCTGGAATTATTTTTATAGGGTTGTTATTAGTTGTTTTTCTTGAATGCAGTTTTAAGATTCTATGTTTGTTCCTACTAAATTTTACCTTGTCAGATTCGGCCTATCTTTCTGGTCTGTCAAGATTCTTTTAAGTACTGACTTTTCCATTTTTGCCATCCAATGCAAATAATTCCTTTGCTAGTTTCATGTAACCTATAATTATGATAAGCATGCCTTTTTATTGAGATATAATTCACATACCATAAAATTCACCCCTTTATAGTGAACAATCAGTGATCTTTAATATATTTGCGAAGTTATACAACCATCACTACTATCCAATTCCAGGAAATTTCCTCATGTCAAAAAGAACCTCTATTCTCATTAGCAGTCCCCGTCCCTCCTCCCTGCATCCTCTGGCAACCACTGATTTACTTTCTGTCTCTAAGGATTTGCCTATTATGGACATCCCATATAAATGGATTCGTGTAATATACGGTCTTTTGTGTCTGGTTTCCTTCACTTAGAATAATGTTTTTTTTAAGATGTGTCCATGTTGTAGCATTTTATCAATACTTAATTTTTATGGCCAAATACTAGTATATTGTATGGATATAGCACATTTTGTTTATTCATTCTTCAGTGGATGTACAGTTGGATTGTTTCCATTTGTGAACATTAAGAACAATGCTGCTATGAACATTCGTATGTAAGTTTTTTTGTGGGCAGATGTTTTCAGTTCTCTTGAGTATATACCTAAAAGTGGAATGGCTGGGTCATATGGTAACTCTATGTTTACCTTTTTGAAGAAATGTCAAATTGTTTTCCACATCAGCTGAACAATTTTACCTTCCCACAAACAGTGTACGAGGGTTCCGATTTCTCCACATCCTTGCCAACACTTTCTACTGTTTGTCTTTTTGATGATATCTATCCTAGTGGGTGTGAAGTGGTATTTCATTGTGGTTTTTATTTGCAGCTCCCTGAAGGCTGATGCTGTTGAGCATCTTTTCATGGATCATTGACCATGTGTATGTCTTCTTTGGAGAATGTCTATTCAAACTGTAGCCCAATTTTGATTTGGATTATTAGTCTTTTTATTGTTGAGTTGTAGGAGTTCTTTATATATTCTGGATACAAATCCTTTATCAGATACATTATTTGCAAATATTTACTCATTCTGTGGGCTGTAGTTTCAATTTCCTGCTATTGTTCTTTGAAACACAAAAGTTTTGAAGTTTGATGAAGTCCAATTTATCGATTTTTTTCCTTTGTTTGTGCTTTTGGTACCATGTAAGATGTACTGCCTAATCCAAGATCACAAAGACTTACACCTATGTTTTCTTCTAAGGTTTTTATAGTTTCAGCTCTTACATTTATATATCAAATCCACTCTGAGTTATTTTTCATATATGGTTATTTTTCATATATGGCTTCAACTTCATTCTTTTGCACAGGATATGCAGTTTTGCAGTTGTACCAGCACCATTTGTTCCCACACAATTGTCTTGGCACCCTCGTTAGAAATGAATTGTCAACAAATGTAAGGGTTTATTTCTGGACTCTCAACTCCATTCCACTTTAATATGTCTATTCTTATGCCAGTAGTGCACTGTCTTTATTACTGTAGCTCTGGAGGACAAACATGTTTTTCAGTGTTACAGAAGTCAGTTATGGAAAGGGTGAACAAGGCAGGACTGAGGACGGAGCCCTGTGGCATATGACACCAGAATATAAGCTCATGAAGGAGGAAGCACATCCTCAGTACCTAGAAAAGGGTCTGACATGTGGCAAAGCTCTGAATAAAAATATCTGTTGACATTGAATGAATAACTGAATAAAAAGTATGATTAGAATCCACCATCAAATTTCAACCATGTATGGATCTACCTAGGTGAGCCAGGATTCTGCCTTGTCTTTCCATCATGTCTGCAAAGCTAGTGTGGAAGACCCTGTCAAATGTTTTGCTGAAGTCTAAAGGACGTTTATTTTATTGCTCAGTGTCAGGATACTGAATGTGACATCCATCAACTTACTAGCAAGAGAACAATGACTTAGACCATTCGTGGGACAGGCAGGACTCTACCTGGTGAGTTAAGAAGGAAATCCTCTCTTACCTATTCCCTTAAAACCGCCACTACCAACTTAAAAGAACTGCAAAATCCCATGCCACTACATTCATATTATTTGATAATTCAAGAGAAAAAGAAGAATCCCTGTCTGGTGAACTAACAGTCTGAGACGTCACATTTGCCCTTTTGGGAACAGCAAGCTCAGGAAGCAACAATGAAAAACAAGCAAAAGAAGACCCTGCACACTTTCAATGCTGGGGCTGCCAGGGCTCTCCTGGCTTCTGAATGGGCTCTGGACGATTGAAAGACAACAGACAGAGCAGATTTCACCAAAAGACGAACGAAAAATCAACAAAGAGAAGGAGAGATTCCAACCTTCCCACAGATTTATGACTAACAGAGTTTTTGCTTTTTAAAGTTCGATGTTTTTTTCTTGATTGTATGTGACAGCTGACTTTTTAGCTGTGTGTTTGTAACAGTCCTAGACAGTCAGGTCTCTGCATTTCATTGAACGTTTATAGTCTAGGGCTTACATTTTGGGTGCAGATCTATACACAAATACTGACACTGACATCAGCTCCCAAGAGAGCCTGCTTATAGAAATATCCTTGCCTGAATTCTCATGAACTTTCAGGCAACTCCTATAATTCAATCACTCCAGTATCGTATACTAATGCTGCTTTCTTGTTAAAAAAAAAAAATCATCACCATTTTCATTTGATATTGCTACACAAATTATCTCATTTACTCTTTTCAATTGAGATAGATATTGGCCTCCACTGTACAGATGAAAACAGCAAGTCTCAGAGAAGTTGAGAAAATGATCAATTCATAATCAGAGGAGCCAAGACTCAAACCCAGGTCGGTCTGACACCAAACTGCATGTTCTTAGCCACTGTACATCCTGCCTGTCAAAAGAACAGACTGCATTACAGATATGCACAGGGTGGTTTTAAATGAAGAGAGGCTGCCTGAGCACATGACTGTCTCCTGCATAAAATCCAACTGCTGCTCCTCTTCCTCTAGATCCTTGCCCTGGACTTGGCCAGTTCAAATGGCCATAATCTCAAGCCCATTACCTCTTCTTTTTATCCTTCTTACATTCTCAGTATGTATTTTCATTGGCAGTGTTGCTTTTGTGTGCATGCATGTGTGGCAAAAAACAAAAAACAAAAACAACAAAAAAACCCATTTCACATGAAATCTACCTTCTTAACAAATTTCTAAGTGCACAGTATGGTATTGTTAACTATACACACACCGTTGTACAGCAGAGATCTAAAACTTTTTCATCTTGTGTTACTGAAACTCTGTACCCATGGAAAAGCAACTTCCCATTTCTTCCTCCCCTGCTCCCTGGCATCCACCATTCTCCTTTCTGTTTCTGTGAGTTTCACTACTTTGGATACCTCATATAAGTGAAATTATGTGTTATTTGTCCTCCTCTGATGGCTTATTTTCACTCATTTATCAATGGACATTCAGCTTGCCCCACATCTTGGCTATTATTCATAATGCTTCAATGAACATGGAAATGCAAATATCTCTTCGAGATCCTGTTTTCAATTATTTTGGATAAATATCCAGAAGCAGGATTGCTTGATTGTTTTATACAGTGGTTCTACTTCTAATTTTTTGAGGAATCATCATAACGTTTTCCATAGCAGCCATGCCATTTTACATTCCCACAGTGTACAAAGGTTCGAATTTTTCCACATCATGGCCAACATTCATTACTGTATGTTTTTTAATAAAAGCCATTTTAACAGGTGTGAAGTGGTATCTTATCTGCACTTCTCTGATGATTAATTATGTTAAGCATCTTTCATAAACCTACCAACCATTTGTATATCTTGGAGGAATGTCTATTCAAGTCTTTAGTCCATTTTTAATGGGATTATTTGGTTTCACCATTGAGTTGGAGTTCCATATATACAATGGATACTTTTAGAGAAAAGTCCTATTAGTATTTTTCCTCCAACTGCCAAATACCTTCCCCTTATTTCACAAGGAAATTTCTCGATATTAGGTGTATCCTTAACAAGTGGAGCTCCCATGAACATAGTCTTTGCGGTCAGAGCCTGGCCTGAATCCTAGCCTCATCATCTATCAGCTGTATGTCTCTACACAACTCATTTGATAAATCTAAGCCTCAATCTCCTCACCTCATAGTGGCTATAATAGTGATACCTAGATCAAAGGTTTGTCATAAAGATAAATAAAATAATACAGTGCCAGACACTTAACAAAGCCCGCATGGTAGCTATTCTTTTTATTTTGGTTTCCTTTCCTTTCCTTTTTTTTTTTTTTTTTTTTAAGGCCTCTAAATTCTTTGGCTTCCAGAAAGCATCAGAGAAACGGAAGTGCCATTCCTATACACTTTGTAAAGCAACATCTCGACGCACACGCCGACGGGATGCCCCCAGCGGCTCTGCCCGTGTAGCACGCGGGCCCCCAGCGCACCCACACCACCTGGGCTCTCCGACGCGGCTGCCCGCTCCGCGCGCACCTGCGGGGCTGGGTCGGGCTTTAAGGCACTTACCTCCCACGGCTCCGCCCGCAGCACGGAGAAGCCAGCACACATCCCGCGCGGCCCGCGGGGCCACGTGCTGGCCGACCCGATTCCGCGTCCTGGCGCAGCGCAGGGAATGGGTGCGCAGGAACACCCCGCAGGTCACGCCCGCCCGCCCAGACTTTGAGAAAATGGCCTTTGGATCAAGGTAGGCAAGCTGAACTTTATGACACTAACCGGGCTGGGGGGGTGGGGGTGGGGCGGGAGGAGGGCAGCCACTCTACTCACTCAGCAAACACAGGCGGAGGCTCAGGGCCAGGCGGCCACTGTGGTTTTCCTTTTTCCTTGTTTTAAATAGTTAATGCCCTTGGCGGGCAGGACTAGACACAAGTGTAGAAATCTCCAGTCTTCTGTGAAGGAAGTGACCCCACGTGTGTAGGGGGTGGGAGGGAGCGGCAGCTCAGCCGCCCCCATCCCCCCACTCCCCGCAGTCTGCGTTTGTCTGCGGCCCCGCGGCGATGGGGCTGGCCCAGAGAGGCTGCCGCGGAAGGATTCAGGGGCTGCTGCCGCCCCAGGGTCAGTTGTGCCCCTACAGCAATTTTCTCTCTCTGTTCTCGAAGAAACAGCAGCACTTGGTGTGGTCAGCCACCACCACCTCTGTGGGGGCCGTGATGGGGGCATTGGAATGACCAGCTATGGGGTGGTCTGCATTCAGCTCCCTGTCGGTAGCGTTCAGTGCCTGGTTTTTGCTGTGTAGCAAGGCTTTGTCCCGAGCCTGAGGCTGCGAGGGCAGGTCGGTGTGGACCGTGCCAGTTGGCGTGGGCAAGGGCTTCCCGGCCCAGTCGTACTCTTAGCCAAACACCAAGCAGCTCTGGTGAGAGAGGTCGGTGAAGAGCTTGGGCAGATAGTCGTAGCTGGGCTTCTTTAAGTCCAGGCGCCGCACTTGGCCATCTCCTCTGGGTGTCCCCGGTCTTCTGGTAGCGCTCCCCGAGCCTGTGGACCTTGAGGCCTTCCAGGGCAGGCTGCTGCGCAGTCAGTACATGAACGCGCGGTCCAGCGCCTCCAGGTCGTCCGACGGCTCTGCTTCTTGCCCAGGTGTGTGTTGCTCGCGGAGCGTGCAGTGCGTCAGGCTCTTGTGCTCGCCGTAGGGTGTGTGCTTTTTGGTCTGGAGGGTCTAGGGGGTCCTTGGCCAGGCTGAAGTCGATGACTTGGATGGCGTGCTGCCACTTAGTGCCGGCCGCCGTGCCAGGACACTCTTCGGCCTCACGTCCTGGCTGGGGGGGGGCTCGTGGTGTGCACGGACTCCGTGCACGTGATGAGCTGGAATGCGCGCACCGTCTGGGCGTGAACGTGCGCTCACACAAGTCGAGCAGGTCCTCCAGGCTGGGCCCGAGCAGCTCGGGCACCATGGTGGTGTACTTGCCGCAGGGGCCGAAGTGGTAGCCCTTCTACAAGGGCTAGAAGCGGTAGTCCAGGTGCAGCTGTGGCACCGGGGACTTGATGGGCTCCAACTTAACAGATATTATTTGTTTGCATAGACCCTTTCCTAACCAGAGCTCCCGGAAGTCGTCACAGCCTAGCCTCTAATCGACCCGGAAGTTGGGGTCCACCATCAGGACCCCCGGGCTGGTCCCCGCGTTCCGGACACCGTGTGGCTGGTCCGGCTGCTGGCCTTGGACGTTCTCCGGCCCTCCTCAGACTCCCCTTTCCCTTATGGCAGAATGCGTAAGTTTGTGTCCCCTGGCCTGTCCACGGTGACTCTGCTGCCGTGCAAACCCCGGCTCCGGGGAGACCTGCGGTCGCGGCGGCTCTTCCGGGCGGGCACAAGGGAAGCCCCGCGGGCTCCCTGCTAGTGAGATGCGGGTGCTCGCGAGGGCCCCGGCCACGGCGCTCATCTCAGAGGCCTCGAGGCCACACGCGCGGGGGGAGGACACCCGCTGCTCACAGGTCCCGCGGGCTCAAGTCGCGTGGCTCTGCGCTGACGTCCTCCGCGGTGGACGTGGCTGGGCGGCCCGGGCTCCGTCAGCAGCGAGGCGCGGGCTGCAGCTCCAGACCCAGTTCGAGCACCGCCCCCGGGTCACTGCCGCCCTCGGCATGTTGGGCGCGGGCCTATTATTTATTATCTGCTTCTCTGGATCCTCTGGATCACTCAGTTTGCTCTGTCTCAGTGTTTTTCTATACAGTGATAATGTGACTTTTCTTTACATGGCATTACGTGTTGTGGTCAATGTCAGTAAGTAAATTGCTGAGAAGGAAGCAAGGAGAAACAGTAAGAATACAGAAAAGGGAAAAACAGAAGGACAAAGTAGAAGAGAGATTTAAAAAAAATCATTATTCATAATCTCTTACGATAATGAAGATCAGTTGATATCCATTCCTGCCCTCCATCTGCCCCAAGATAAGGAAGCGAGTATCACTGGGTACATCCAAGAGGGAAATAAAGGTGAGAATACTCATTCCATGACCTGTTGCTAAATGGCTGCCTATTCATCCCAGATCTCTTAAATGACCCAGTCTGTGATTTAGGTTCCAAGAGGTCATGAAATGAACCCAGATCACTTCTATTAATGTTAAATGAGCCTGTAAGTGCCCGTTGGGCAGCAAATCAAAACCACTGTTAGCATCTACTCTAACTTAGGAAGTTCCTGTCTCTTAAAGGACCAGCTAGCTGCCCTTTCATAAAAGATCTGTTTTTCCTATGAATAATACATATAGTAGTAGGAAAGAAAATACATCGCCATTAAGCAGTATCAATTCTCAACATACTGGATATAATCTCTTATACTACTATGATTAAAAATTAAACATGAAGTATTACATTGAAGAAACTCCAAAGTTGATTTTTATGTACTCTCTTTTTTTTTTCCTCCAAAAACATCATTCTTACCAACTTTTCAATTTAATTATATTCCAGGGAAAAACAGGCAGGCAAAAAAGAATAAATCAACATATAATCTTCCTTTAAAAGCCTGGCTTATATTTTATGATCTGCACAGGCTGTTTAAAAACAAAAATCAAGTCTGAACTCTTCTACAATGAACACATAATATATTCCATTATTTTGTTATTTTTAAAAGGATAATCATGTAAAATATCAGATCAGTTGTATTTTTAGACACAAGAGACTTTCATTGACTGTGCAGGCTTTCATTGACTGTGTGAGTTGCTGTTAACCTATTTCCGTATCTTAAGTCCCTGACAAAGAGCTGGTGCTCAGTGGGTAGTTTCTGAATAAATAACTACCAGTACTGAAAATTAAAACTAGGAAGATATTTGAGGTTGGGACAATTCAGTGTCTGGCCAATAAGACTGCCCAGTGGATTTTCCCCTCCTCTGCTTCACTTCCCTTTTTGCTGAATAAAGAGCTGTCACTGAGAGGAGGATTCTTAATTATTGTCCTTAAATTCACTTAGGACAAGCATTCTCATCTTGTTTATTTAAGAAAGTCCCTGAGAAAGCTAATTGAACTCAGAGAAGTATGGGCATCTACCTTCCTAAGCTATGAATATAAAAAATAACAACAATAATAATATATTTCATTTTAAAAAGTTGGTTACATGCATTTCAATCAACATACCCAAATTGATTAAAATTCAAATCACAGGATTTCTAAAGGTGTTAAGATTCTTACATGTCTTGGAACCTAACCTCTCCTTTTAAAAACTGTGTAAGTTGAAGTAGAAATTAAGTGAGTGTCCCAAAGATACAGACTTGTCCCCAGGTACCTAATTCCAATTCCAACGCGTGTTCCATTTGACCGCACTCTACTTTTAACCCCTTCGTGCTTTATGGACAGATAATAAAAATTAGTTAATGCAGATGATGACGATAACGAAATGTCACTGTGCTGGAAACAGGGAAGTGCGGTCAGTTAGCTGACATTTGGTGATGCTTTTTTAAGGCAGAACATGTATTATTTTCCATCTTTCTCTGCATTTAAAAAAAAATCTATGTGCTTTGCAGAAAAAAAAAAGCCTTAGGCAACTAAATATCATTCATTAAGACATTTAAGACAAGTGACATCTCCTAGTAATACATTTCCAGAACAGAACAAGCAGGATAAAGATAGCTTAGAAACTGCATACACATAGAATTTTTCTACTGATACCTTAATCCCCTGCTGACCAATTGTTAAAAGTGGGCTTTTATTGTACCATAAAAATGAACAAGCTGAGGCTTTCACATCCGAAGAAAGGTTGGTACCGCCGTGGAAAATGTTTTGCCTTCAGGAGTCCAGGATGAGAGAAAATCGTTATTACTCTTGGGTAAGGACCACTAACTATTGGGATAGAATTGGGTAGTGAAACCTCATTTGTGAGTAGCACATAAACTACAGCTTGAGCAAGATGATTCCATTTCTAATTATAAGATTATTACTGATGCAAGCTTGGTCTTGGGGTCCTTTCCCAATGTTACCACTAATATGACCTTGTCTTTTAAAAGCCAAAGACCCAGCTTTGGAGAACTGTTTGACAGTAGCTATGAAAGCTAAGCACTTGCATCCACTATATGCCAGAAATTCCACTCATAGGTGTAGACCTAACTAAAATGCATTAATTTATCGGTCAAAAGACATGCACAAGAATGTTCGTAGCAGTCCTATTCAAAAGAGCCCCAAACTGGAAACCACCCAAATGGCCATCGATTGTAAGATGGATAAATACATTGTGATGCAGTCACACAATGGAGTACCATTTTGCAGTGATAATGAGTGAACTCCAGCTACTCTCAATTATATGAACACATTTTCACAAAAACATACTGTAGAGTAAGTGAAGCCAGCTATGCCAGAATTTGCACTGTATGATCTGTAATATGAAATTTAAAAGTGATCAAATGATAATCTGTGGTGTTATAATTCCATTTAGTGCTTCCCCTGGGTGGGGTGGTGGTGAGTGGAAGGGCACAAGGAGAGTTTTGAGGGGGAGGCGAGGTGCTGATTCTATTTTGTTTCTCGATCAGGGTTCTGGTTATACAGGGTTGTGACCTTTGTTTAAATGCATTGACCTATAATATATGTTTATGATTTGTAAGTTTATACGAGTGTATGTATGTCATTTAAAAATTCTGAAGCCTTAAAAATTTTCCTATAAAAATATGCTAGGGCAAGAGTGACAAATTAGTAGAAGAGATGTCCCATCAGTAAGATAAAGGCTGACTGCACCCACAGGCAGCCTTCCCTCCCTTGCCCTGTTTTTCCCTCATTGTTGCTTATGAAACCGGTCATCAGCCTGCAAATGAGCAAGGCAAATGTTTAAATGTCACATTCTTATGCAGGAACCAAGGCACTCACTTCTTTTTTGCCCCAAGGCAGGATTGGGTCTCAGTTTTCATATACTAAAAATGGACCTATTAGGGTAATGAGTGAGCTCACATCTGTCATTTCCAGTTGATTGCTGGCAGTCTGTGGTATCTGAGATGTGTCCCACTAATTAGAGAGAAATCTCATAAATTCAGGGAGCATACATCATTTGAGGATATGGACTAATTGGGCATTTGTCCTTTGTGCTCCATCCGTAAGGTCTATTGAGGGAACACAGAGGTCTGTCCTCAAGATTTAGTAAGTGCAGGAAGGAAGGGGAATAAACTTTTAAGTACCTGTTATGAGCCAATACAGTGTTAGGCATTTACATAATCTTCGAAATAGCTTTCCAAGGCATGTACTATTGTCCTCACTTTTCAGAGAAGGAAAGAAATTCTGAGAGAGGATGAACTATGCAAGTTACGCAAATTTGGGACCACTGACCGCTCACCCTGTTTTGTATAGGATAGCTTCAATAGAGGTCACTAGCCCTTTGACAAAATGTGTGCTTTCCCTAGAGAAGGGAACCAAAAGATTCTTTTCAACTCTGCTTCCAGTGTATCCCAGTACCAGAGAGTCTTCCAAGTGCAAGGAAAAACAAAACCAACCTTTTGCCTGAAAAAAAAAAATATCTTAAATAGCTGGGGTTCTGAGGATATGTTTGTTTTGTTTTGTTTGTTTTGACTTTTTTGTTTTTTATCGAAGTGTAGTTGATTTACACTGTTAGTTTCAGGTATGTAGCAAAACGATTCAGTTATACATACATATTTTTTCAGATTATTTTCCTTTATATGATACTGCAAGAAACTGAATATAGTCGCTGTGCTGTACAGTAGGTCCTTGTTATTTATCTATCTTATATATAGTACTATATATCTGTTAATCCCAAACTCCTAAGGGTATAAGTTGGAGGGTGTAAGTTGTTAATAATTATTATCACTGAGTCAGAACACTTTCCTAATCAAGCCAAACGTTTTTTCATAAATGATGATACCCAAGGGGGTGGTCGATGAGGTACCTTCCAAAAAGCAGGCCTCAAAAGTTTAGGTAGCCACGTTCAATGTGTCTAACCTCTCTTAGACTCAAGAAGGACTCACTCCTAGCACTACAGAACTAGCCAACATCCAAAGAGGAAGAAACCAATGGTGGCAACCCAAAGACTTCAGAGAAACTGTAAACCAGGTACACTGCTTTGAGGAATCCGAACTCCGACTGGGAGCAGGCCTCCCCTGAAAGCTTTTCCCTGACCATCACGGCTGCTGCTGTGACCGAGTACACATCTGACTCTCCCAACCCCAGCTTCCCCATGCTGCAGAAGGATGCTAAGAACTCCTACCTGTCCTGGGGGTGTTAAAAGAACCGGCTAATGTCTGCAGAAAGAGGCGCTGAGGGAGTGCCAAGAATCCTGAGACCCCCAGCGCAGGGAGCCTTGAGTGATGCAGATTGGCGTGGATCTTACACACATCACACAGATTCTCACCTCCCAACAGAGAAGGTTTCAGAGCGACTTTCCAGCTCATAATGAGACACTAAGGCAAATTGATGATGTGGAGTTATATTTGAGGACAGAAGGAAGAAGCCAGAAAAAAAAATTAGAGTGAAATTTGCCTGGCTAAAAGAGATCTACAGTAAGCCCTGCCCTTGCATACAAAGTCACAGGCTGGACATTTGTCCCCTGCGCGCTCTCTGGCAGGGTTAGCAGGACTGGGCACTGAGAGAATAGACTGAAACCACACTGGAGGGCTGGTCAGGAGAAAGCAGCCACAGAATTGAAACTGAATTAACCCTGATCTAACGCGGGAACACGGGGAGAGGCTACGCAGAGCGACCGAGATAGGGCAGCAGGTGCTCAGTGGGCATATAAATCACACCTGATGACTGGCTCCGGAGCAGGTGACTCTCTTCGAGGGCTTCCATCTGGTGGCAAGCAGACGTGAATGCTAAGAACAATGTCCCAGGCTCTGAGTTAGGTCGTTTTACATGTTTATCACACAGTCCTCACACCAGCCCCAGAAAAGTGGGTATGATCGTGTTTCAAGAGATGAGGGTTGCAGGGGGAGGGTATAGCTCAAGTGGTAGAGTGTGCGCCTAGCATGCACGAGGTCCTGGGTTCAATCCCCAGGATCTCCCCCATTAAAAAAAATTACATAAATAAACCTAATCACCACCCGCCCCCCCCCCCAAAAAAAAGAAAAAAGAAGTGATGCCTACAACAGTGAAGCCATCACTGAAATAGAGGTCTGGCTGACACAGGAGCCCTTGCTCATTCAGCTGGGTCCTCCATCTCTCATCACAGTTATTCATGGTGTATACCAGCTCTGAGTGGACCCCTAGGCCTACTCTGTAAGAAATCTACCCATGGTACCTGGCTTTGGAGTTAAAAGGTGTGGCCCAGAATGCAGAACTCATCCAACAAGCATTTGAAGAAGGCCTGCTATGGGCCAGGCTTGCGCTTGATTTGAGTAACACAGAAAAAGAAGACCCACGTCTTGGCCTTGGCCTTGTCCACTGACCTCCAACAAGGCGTGGCAGGGCAGCCATTCTGGGCAAGCTCTCCGCAGCACGGACCTCAGCCACGGTTGGCAAGATGTGTGAGCAACCAGAGAGGTTATGGCCCCCTTGAAAGCCGTTCTCACGGAGCCCCTCAGCAAACAGCCTATTCTTAAGTCTGAGTTTTTTTTTTTATTTTAATTCTTTAAAATTGTAGTATAGTCAGTTTACAATGTTGTGTCAATTTCTGGTGTATAGCATAATGTTTCAGTCATACATGTACATACATAAATGCGTTTTCATATTCTTTTTCATCATAGGTTACTACAAGGTACTGAATATAGTTCCTTGTGCTATACAGTAGAAGTTTGTTGTTTATCTATTTTATATACAGTAGCTAGTATCTGCAAATCTCGGACTCCCAATTTGTCCCTTCCCATCCCTTTCCCCCGCTGGTAACCATAAGTTTGTTTTCTATGTCTGTGAGTTTGAGTATGAGTTTTGACAATTGTTTATTAATTCCTGAGGATATTGGCTAAAAACTGTGGCCCATTCCTTTACTTTAAATTACAGCCCTATGGAAGGTTTGCTTTTTTTTTTCAAACCCAAACTAGTAAAGTTACTGCAGAAGAAAAAAAAAGTTCTTAATAATTTATTCATAGTGCTATTAAGACCAAGTCATGTTTTATTGGGCTCTGTGTGTTTATGTTATGACGTAGAAGTCAATAAGAGGGAGTTTTACTAATATATATCTATTAATATTCTCCACATATGTTCACCAAAAAATGTCACAGGATCCATAAAGGATCTCAATAATTAAAAAGTATGATTTTCCTCGTTTACCTATTTCCTCCCAAAAGAATGCCACAGATGCTCACACGGAGAGCCTCGCATCCCCAGTGAAAGCAGCTGCCCTTTATGGGGAGAGTGATGCAGCAGAATGAATGTTAGTCCAGGAGAGGGGGCTCTTGTCTCCATGCTGGCGTGAACCACAAGTGACCTTGAGGTCTAGACCCTTCCTTCTTCATCTGTGCGATGAAAAGATTCAGATGAGATGATGGCCATGTCTTCCCCAGCTTTCCAGCTGTGAAATAGTGCTCCCCTGGGCCTTATCTTTATCCCTTCTTGATCACCGCTACCTTTTGTCATGGGTCTTTCTGAAATGAGTTTCTTGTTTCCCGAGTCGGCCTTCCTCTCCGACGACTTCGCCTGGCTCACAGAGTTAATAGGCAGAAAGGAGACCCACTGTGTCCAGAGACAAGAGAGGAGGGGTCCCTCTCTGACTTGCTGTTTGCCCTTGATCAGGGAGTCACTTAGGAATTCCAGGCCCATCCCTTCCTCCTTGACGGGGGATTATGTGACGATACTTAGCCACCAAGAAGGAGTGAGAGAGGATTAAATAATACGCTTGTAGGGGACTTAGCCAGCACTTAATGTTGTGCTGGATGCTCGGTAATAATTACTTTTTGAGTCTCACCAAACTCACCTGAGATACCTTCCTGAGTAAAGGGCTAAATGGTTCCATAAGAGGTTTAGTCCCTTTTCATTCCCCAGAGGACCTGTGCCACAAAGTTAAAGCCTTGACAAGCCATTGACAGCATAGATTTCCTTCACCTGAGCTCCTTGGAAACCACGAAAGAATCATGATCATGGTGTTTTACAGTCTCAAATCATGTGTTCCCGTATCCCTTTATAGAGAGACGCTCATTATGCTGTAAACATAAAAGGAAAATATCCTGGGGGTGTTTCAACACAGTTAAGACTCCATCTCCACCATAACTGACTTGGGTCATCCCACTATAAACTGGAAGAGGCAACGGGACTTCCTGGAAAGAATTCATGTCTAAGCAGGACATCAAACTTGATGAGATGATAATAATAATTATGGTTAGCACTGAATGAGAAATTAGTCTCTGCCGGCATTGTTCTGAGTAATTTTCACTTATCAAGTCTTTTATTCCTCAAGACAGCCCTATGAGATTGTTACTGTTTTCATGTCCATTTCGCTGCGTAAAGCACACGCAGCACAGGGAGGTTAGAAGCTTCAAAATGCCGCATTTCCAGGAACTGGTGCACACCAGGTTTAAACCCAGGCAATTTAGAGTCTGGGCTTTTAATTATGCTATTCCTCAGAGTTGGCAGGATGATCTGAAAGAATATACGTAGAAAGCAAGCCATTACTGACAGCACTCACTGGTCAGTATTCTTGTATTATTTAGGTTAAAAATAGCTCTTCTCTTAAATGCTGTTTCTTTTCCCAACTGAGTATGAGACAGATTCATCCTTTATGTTCCTCTTTTCTACTTTCACGTCTCATATTTTTGGCTCCACTGGCCCCATTGCCATCTCAGTCCACGGGCACAGGCCCAGTGGTATCCACAGTCATCCTGGAGTGAACTTCCTTTACATCTCACCTTGAACTTCCCTAGGTCCTAGCTTTCAGAGTTCCGCTTACTGATCTGCCAGCTTACTCTATGAAATACAGTTCAGAGGGACAAGTTCCTCCCCACTCCCCACACTTTCCTCACTATTCGTACCTCTCTGGCCTCTGAAAAACTGGTCATTGATTTTATAAGTGCTGCTGAAATTCCATTGAACAGTGGGGCCAAGGATGTGTTAAGATACCAAAATTTTTGTCTGCGATACCTTACCCTGTTGAGGGGAAGCTTGCCCTGAGATTACAGACTCTTCAGTTCCTGCATCTCACTGATCCAGTCACCAAAACACCATCAGCTATTTGGCTCAGGTAAGCATCAAGCTGAATGGTGTTCAAACAAATGACAGCAGCAGCGAGGCAGATAGCAGATCTTCTAAGACACGATTCCCGGAAGATAATCATAGTAATTTGCTGTCATCATTCCTTCACAAGTCCAGGGAAAAGACCAGCATTAAATCCCATAGAGAAAGCACAAATTTTGAGGCTTGGAGAGGCACATGGGACACCTGAATCCTGGGAGCTGGTGGCAAAGCCAAGAAATAATGAAATAGCAGATGACAGGCCATCAGCAGAAAGGTGGATCCTCCAACCACCTCACCTAACTCATTTGGGGCAGCTAGTAGTTTATCTAAAGACCATTTTCAGATCATGCAGTGCCTTGCTCTTCAAATTGTGGCCCATGGACCAGCTGCATGGACATCACTTGGGAACGTGTTAGATAGAAATGAAGACCCTCAGGCCCCTCCCAGACCTCCCGAGTCTCAATCAGCTTTAGGAGCTGGTTACCCTTGATGTATTGAGAAGTCTTACTTAACCTAACTTAAGCTCAGGTTAAGTAAGACTTACCTAGCTATAGAATAGACTCCATTTTGAAATTTAAATGAATAAGTAAGTATATATGCTAATATGAAAGCAAAATTAGGAAAAGAAGAAATTTTAAAAGTGTTCCTAGGGTAAATATGGCGACACCAAAGTAGAGATGGCAAGAAGTTTACATGGACACTCAATAGGGATTTTTTTATCTGCTGCTCTGATCCACCCGCCTCTTTGTTTTCTTCTTGCTCTGTGCACAGGGAGGCTGACCTGTATGAGAAAAGAGGGCAGAAGAAGGGTGAGATTCCCCAGAGGCCAGCCTTGGGTTGGCCGTGTCCCTCAGTGGAGGTCACAGCTCTACCCCAACAGCCCTCACCATCTCTGGGTTCTAGGAACTGCCCCCTTCTCCTCCCCCTTCAGGACTAAGGCTGGTGACAACACTTTGCTGTCATTAGATTCTGCATACTGCACTGTTCCTTCATGTACCTTTTAAATAGTCCCTCAGTAAACTCTGTAAAGCTCAGTTGGAGTATATAACCTGTTTTCTGCTGGGACCCTGATTGACAGATGTAGACAAAACTGTTGGTTCAAAGAGAGAAAGGAGAACAAGAAACATTAAGCTATCATAGAGGAGACTTAAAACATAAGAATGGTCCAGGGGAAAGAGGCTGCAACCAGTTTAACTAAGGGTCATATTCCATCACACTTAGAGGTCAAACACAGGAAACATATTCTGAGCATGTTTCATAGCAAGCGTACCCCTCATCTGTTAAGGAATCCCAGTTCTCAGCATGGGGTTTCCACTGCGTTTCAATCCAGATTCTCCATTTATCAAAAGCATCCCAATTGTGTCTTCTAATCACAAGGTCCCTTTAGATGCACATCTGACTCACATCCACAAAACAGCCTAAGATAGATCATCTCCTGAAAGTGTCCCCTCTCCTTCCATTCTCCATGAAGTACAGAGGGGATTGGATAAGCCACTGCTTTGCCTGTGAGAATGTGTCCTTTCACCATCAACTTGTTCTGGTTTCTTTGTGTAGCATGACCCCTGTTTTCCAGAAGCTTTCAGAATTAGATATGATCAGACTTCTTTCTCACGTCTTTAATGTCACAGAATGTCAAATGTGCACACTCACTGACTGGCCTGCCTGCAAAACCAAATGAGACTCCAGCCAAGTGGAGTTTGGTCCACACCACCCCAGAGGGCCCCCTGCTACAAGGAGTCAGCATGACCAGCCTGGTCAGGTAAAAAGGCTTTCCTGCAGCTCCCCATCCATCACTGTCACTCGGGCGTCAAGCTTATTCCTACTGCATCCTCATTCTGTCCTTCTGTCTAGACTCTTATCTGCAACACCTGGTTCTTAAGTAATTCTGTATCAGCCAGCATTCAAGGCCCTTAGCAGGTTCACCTTCTTTGTAAGGTCTTTCTTGTGACTTTCGAACATAAGAATGTCTCCCTTACCCAAGTCCTTTGGATCTGCCTGCTTCTATGTCAGAACCACAGCAGAGCATGTGTGCAAGCATGTATGGATACATGGGAATGACTTCTAGGTTCCTGGCTTAAGGGCTTCTGTGGAAGATGGTGCTGTTTACTCATTTTTTAAAGCTTATTTATTTATTTTTGCCACTTAGGCCTCCTTTATTCCCTCCCTCCCACTCTTTTTATGCCTTTGATTTTTTAGGAAAACTTGGTCATTTGTCCTGTAGTACATTCCACATCCTAGATTTGGCTGGTTGCTTTATGTGGTCGCTTTTAACATGTTCCTTTACGTTTGGGTTTGGTTTTGGTTTTGTTTCTGGGTTTTTTTTTTTGTTTTTTTTTTTTGCTTTTTAAAACTGTGGTGAGATACACATACCAAGAAATGTAACATCTTAACTGTCAAGTACATTCTCACTGTTGTACAATCATCACCACCATCCATCTCCAGAATTTTTCTCATCTTCCCAAACTGAGCCTCTCTCTTAACCCATCAAACAGCAGCTCTCCCTGCCTGTTTCCTGCTCCTCTCAACTCTGCTTCCTGTCTCTATGAATCTGACCACTCTCAGTACCATGTAAATGGACTCATGCAGTATTTGTCCTTTGTGACTGGCTTGTTTTGTAGACATAGCATAGCATGATGTCCTCAAGGGTGATCCATGTTGTAGCATGTGTCAGCATGTCCTTTTTAAGGCTGCATAGTATTCCTTTGTCAGTACAGAGCATATTTTGTTTACCCACTCATCTGTTGATGGGAACTTGGTTCTTCTCACCTTTTGGCCATTGTGAATCATGGGTAGTGCATTTACTGGAAGAGGTGTGGCAGGTAAAGGGAGAAATGATGAATCCAGTTTGGGGCATGTTAATGTTCAGCACCTGTGAGACGTATAAACGCTCATATTCAGTATATAGATATTATATGTGTGGCTCTTGAGTTCAGACAAACATCTGGACTGGAGGTGTAGATTTAGCAGTCTTAGACATTTAGGCAGCAAGGAAACCAAAAGAGTAAATGAGATCACTGATGGAGCACAGGCAGAAGGTCTAGGGCTGAGTCCTGCAGAACTCTGACTTTATGGGGGAGGAAGGAGGGTGAGCAAGGAAAGGAGACAGAAAAACGTACAGAAAAATGGGAAAAGATGCAATGGAGTGTGGGGTTATTTGACACTGAAGAACATGTGGAATAGAGGATGTCAGGCGTCATCAGTTTGGTAAAAACTCAGCTTGAGAATAGATAACGTGAAATTCTTTAAATTAGGAATATTGATTTTCCAAACATAGTATGCTACATTTAAAAGTATCTACCTGAAGCTTGAGGAAAATAGGTAGTAAAAATGAGAAACTCATTTGTTCAGGAAATAGTAGAGGATGAGAAATGCTTACTAGGAAGGTGTGCATGAAATCACCGACGTTACATTTGTGACACATCGTTAGAAGATGTTGGAGACACACCTGATAAAACTTTTAAAGTGGCTTTAAAGGAGATAAAACGTGTTTCACACACACACTAGCCCAAGGGACAGATGACTTCGCTGCCCTGGACATGAAAATGCTCTAGGATGACATTTCTAAACTCCAGCGCTTAGCAGTCTGCTATCTATAAAAATCACTGTTGAGCAAGAAACATGGGACTTAGGTTAGATTGCAGGAAAAGCTCTCTGTGACTGCAAATTGTTAAAAACTTTCAAAATTGTTGAATGCTCACTGCAATCAAGAGACCATAGAATATATTCCTCTAACGTTGTTTAAACAGCAAAAATGGGTTCTCATCTGTCTGGCGCTGTCTAAGTGCAGGCGTGACTTAAGACCAAGAAGACAGACTTGAAGATCTCTCATGGGTCCTTCCTTTCATAATATT